>NC_080758.1:31381474-31688168 GCF_020826845.1 Diceros bicornis minor | reverse complement strand
CACAGCATGGCCTGACAAGCGATGCGTCGGTGTGCGCCCAGGGTCCGAACCTGCGAACCCTGGGCCACCGAAGCAGAACGTGCACATTTAACTGCTTGTGCCACCAGGCCAGCCCCTGGATCCTAGATTTTATATCTAGGGGGCTTGGGGTGGGGCAGGAGCTGCACCCCGCACCAGGGCAGTGACAGTGGGGGTGGAGGGAAGTGGAAGAATCCAGATGACAGGACATGGGGATTGGTTTGATGGAGTGGAGGTGGCGTGTTTCTGGCTTGGTCATTTGGTGGTTGACCAGGGTCCATGACAGTGGCGGTAGGCAGCAGGGAATACGGATCGGGGGCTCAGGGGAGCGCCCCTGTGTGGACCTGGGGGCAGCAGCCGTGGGAGACAGAACACCTAGGTCAGGGGCACCCCGTCACATCACCTTACAGGACTTTGGCTTGATAAATACACCACAGACCAAGGGAGCAGATGACAGAAGGTATCTGCTATATCTTAGACCAAAAAGGGACTCACATCTCGATACACAAAGAATTCCTGCAAACCAACAAAGAGACAGTGACTCCAATAGAAAAGAGGCAAAGGCTGAGAACAAGGGAGAGGGAGCCCAAAATGATTACAGGGACGACAAGAGATACTCAAACCCCTTAGTTACCTGAGAAACGCAACCCAGTAGTGCGATGGCACCTTCTACCTTGTAGACTGGCAAAAATCAGTCTACCAAGGCTGGATGGATGGCAGAGTGGGCAATATGGGAGCCCTCATGCACTGATGGGGGGAGTGGAGAATGGGGCACAATTAAAACACCTCACCCTCCCACCAAGCAGTTCTGCTCCTGGGCAAGTGGCGCTGGGTACATTCGGTGCTGTCTGTGGGGATAGGTAGCTAAAGGTTTAAAAAGGGAGACAGAAAGTATACTGTGGGCTCAGGCTAGAACTCCGGGGAAGGAGCCAAGTAGCAAACAGGGCTGCGGTGCCCCAAGCTGCATGTACCCACCCCAACCATGTGGCAGGTGGTCCTTCTTTGGGGCCCCCTTCCCAGTAGCCTGAGTGTTCCCTGCAGGTGGTGCCATGTCCAGAATCACCAGGCAAGGAGCAGGCAGGCCCCAAGCACCCCACGTCTGAGCCCCAGCCAGACATCAACCACCACCAGGGAGACAACT
Organism: Diceros bicornis minor; assembly: GCF_020826845.1. Classification (NCBI taxonomy): domain Eukaryota; kingdom Metazoa; phylum Chordata; class Mammalia; order Perissodactyla; family Rhinocerotidae; genus Diceros; species Diceros bicornis. Next base: position 31,687,009 of record NC_080758.1, on the reverse strand, counting down.
CAGAGGAGGCTGGGCACAGCCACTGGCATTTCCTGGGGAAACAACCCAGCTGGGCCTTGCAGGCAAGAGGGGCAAAGGAATGATGTTCCGTCCTCACCCACGCGCACTGACACAGTTTACGGCAGGAAATAACAGTTAAACCCAGGCCCTGGGCCATGTTGCCAGGACAGAGGAGCAGTGATGAGGGGATGTTCTCCAGAGCTGCCTGTGAGGACAGGAGCCTGGGAGTGATGCATCAGCACTGAGGAACACCCACGCCCCCCGCAACCGCCCACCCCCGACCTGCTGCACACAACAGGCTTTCCTGAACGTCCTCAGGGGTGGGCACCTCCTCCTTACCAGAGAAACACCCGTAGGAAAGGCAAGGGAGCCACTCCAGGTCCCCAAAGTCCCTCTGAGGAAATGGCTTCACCAGGGAACAATGAGGGTCTGGGGCAGCTGAGCCGGGCCTCCTGAGTGGCCTGGAGGACCCAGGCTGAACCATGGCATGACAACTCAACTGGGGTCAAGGACTCCATCCCCTCTCTATCATAAAAATGAACTGGGCATTATAGTCACAAGCCAGCATTGTAGCTGCTCTCATGTATATGGGGATAAAGCCAAAGCACTCGACATCTCACACTGCCTGTCCCCCAACCCAGCAACAAACACCATGGAGGCCAGCTGGGCAGCAGCGTCACTCACTGGGCGGGCGGGCAGCACGGATCTGGCATGGAAAAGATCAGCCCGTGATCTGACACTTGAAGAATAAAGGAAAGAGGATGTAATATTCCAGCCGGCAAGGGCACACAAACACCCTCAACACCGCTGCCCATGTCCTGCCACCGCCCCAGCCCTCCTGCCCCACCTGAGAGGTTTCCTGCTCCTGCCAAAGGGGACTCAGCAGACAGACACCTGCCTGAGGCCAGTTTCAAAGCAGATATATCCAGTTTATTTTGGAAGCAAGTGCCCTCCACAAGTTTTATCTGCTACATTTAAAAAATATCTAACGCTGTTTGTATGGTTCTTCTCCAAACCCGCAATCCCACCAAGGCCAGTCTTAACATCCAAGGTCCTTTCAGGATCCCAGGCCTGGAGGCTGTAGGAGAGACCACTTATTCCCTGAGGGCAAGAAAATGGTGTCCCTTGGCCAAAGTTTCTCCAAGCAGTGCCAGCTGCTCCTCCAGATAGGGCTGATGAGGCTATCTCAACACCCCCAGGAAGTGGTACCCTGAAGGAAGTACCCGGAGGGGTGCCAGCCTGATGGAGGAGGTTTCAGGCTAGCTCTTCCTGGATCCCCGGCCATCATCACTGGGGATTCAGGCTGCCCAAGTACTCTTGCAGCTTGAGCAGGGCCCGGAAGCGATGGGAGATGGTGTTCTTCTCAGCCTTGGGCATCTCTGCATACCTAAGGGGCGACAGAGAAGAGGGAGCTCAGATTCAGGGAAGGTGTGCACCCCCCACCCCATCCTGGAGCCCAAAGCTCAAGGAGTCCCCAGGAAAGGAGAGTGGGGCCACCAGCTCTTGGCAACCAGAGTTAATTTGTTAAAAATCGGATAAAGTTTTAAATTCCCCTGTAGGTAGAAACCCATATTGAGTGCGGAAGGATATTAAACTTGCTCTAGTGTCCAAAAGTCATTAAGGGAAGCTGGGGACAGGGGGATGAGCTGCATGTTTGATCAGCTTTGTCATCTGTTGACAGGAAGCAGTGGGGCCGAACAGAACAAACACAGCAGTCTCCTCTAACGTAGTGTTGGGGGGAGGCAGTGCTCGACAGCTGGCCATGGCCTGTCCTCCATGTCAGGACTCCAGTGAGGTGAGAATCCTACACCCTAGTTGTGGGATTCAGATCTGTGCTGTCCAATATGTGACCACTAGTCACATGTGGTTATTTAAATTTAAATCAATTACAGTCGAATAAAAATAATTTCAGTTCCTCAGTCGCCCTAACCACATTTAAATGCTCCACAGCCATGTGTGGCTAGTGGCTACTGGATTGGACAATGCAGATATAGACCATTTGTGTCACCAAAGAGCATTCTTGGTGCTCTTTCGTGTTGTCCTCAGCCCTGACTCGCTATTGTGAGGCCTCAAGCCACGCTCCCTAAGGGCCCTTCTGGCCTGGAAAACCTGATTCCAATAATGGCCAACATGTCCTGTGTAAATAAGCGGGGGAGGGAGGGTAGTGTGAAATCCTGAGACATCTGGCACTGTGGAGTTTAATGTGGTGTCCACCAAAGGCTGCAAAAGTGTTAACATTTTCCAAACTAGATGGGGGAGTCAGAAGATCACCCCACAAAACTGTCAGGTTTCTACATGACAAGCCAAGGTCAGAGAGGGGGAAGCCAGTGACGTCACACAGCTGCTCTGCGGTGAGCTGGAGCCTGAGAGCCCAGGATTCCCAGCTACACCCGGCTGCCTCTCCTGCAGTGAACTGGGCCACCCAGATTCCTCACACCCACCCCAGCAGAGCCGCCTTTGGCTGGAACAGCACCCTCAGAGCTGCCCCCGCCCATAGCCGCGTGCCTGTACTTGGGCGGGGCGCTGACCCAACCCAGACCACGGCTATCCCAACCCCATACCCCTGGAGGAAACTGGGGCTCCTTACGTCTGCTCGTATCCATCAGGCTGAAAGCAGGGATCCCAGCCAAAGTCTCGGCAGCCTCGGGGCACCACGATCCGGCCCTGCCAGAGGAAAGGGGGGACAGATGCGTCACTGGGAGGAGACACACTAGGAGGGGGGCTGTAGCCAGTTTTAGTTTGTTTAGTTTATGAATTTGGTTAAACCCTATTTACTCAAAATATATGGTCTCAAGGGGTCCACAGTGCCTGCCAACGTTTGCTGAATACATAAATAAAATATAGAGCGAGACAGCTCCCCTCACTTACAGGGAGGAACCACGTGCTTGATCCGCCCACGGATGCCCTTGGAACCACCTTCCCTCTCTACAGTTTTGACAAACTGTAACCTCATTGAAGAAGTCAACTTTGAAAAACTGACAGAAAACATTTTCTCCTAATAGGAAGCTGAGGGCTCTGAACTTTGCAAACAAACTCTACACCTGCTATTACATTTCTCAAAATACAAGGGAGGCTCTAACAATTAAATGAAATAATAGAAATTACTTGGCACAATGTTCAACACTCAATGAGCTCAATAATTACTGGCTGTAATAGGTAAATTCCAACAGGAAAACGTTACAAAGAGAACAAATTATAGTCCAGTGTCATGAAATGTCATGTTGCCATGAAAGTAAAAAAAAACTAGCTTAAAAAATACAAAAGAGGCAGCAGAGGATGGGAATTAGCCACATATATGACAAGTCATTCAGACCAAAGGCAAATTCTGCTAAAGGAGAGCTGTGACCGAAGCCCATTACTGAACCACTCTGAACCTCACATAAATGTTTTTTGAACACCTACAGTGGGGCAGGCAGTGTTCTCAGCACTGGGGTCACAGCAGGCCTAGTCTTGCCCTCATAGAAAGACATCACACCAGTAAACAAATTAATGATTACCAAATGCAAAGTGCCCGAAAGGGAACAAACAGGGAGCTGGGCTCAAGAATAACAGGATGGAGTGACTTGGAGGGGGAGCCCTGGGAAGGCCTCAGTGAGGAGGGGACACTTCGGCCACATAAAGGGCTGGAGCAAGAATATTCCAGGTGGAGAACACAGCTGGTGCCAAGGTCATGGAAAAGAACTTGGCATATGCATTGCTGAAAGGATGACGTGGTTGGGGCTTAGAGAGCACAGGTGAGAAGAGAAGCAGCAAGGCCACCTCAGGTAAAGTGGGGGCTGGCAAGCAACAGAGTACACACAGCAGCCAGAGCTGGGGAGACAACAGGGAATGGTGGGGACTGCAGTGATCAGGCTCTGTCAGCAGGGCAGCTGCTACTCAGTCACTGTGCAGGAAGCTGGACTGGTGGTTGTTCAAGCTTCTGATTTTTGTGTGTGTGTGTGTGTGTGAGGAAGATCACCCCTAGGCTAACATCCGTTGCCAAACCTCCTCTTTTTGCTGAAGAAGCTCGGCCCTGAGCTAACATCTGTGCCCATCCTCTTCTACTTTATACGGGACGCCGCCACAGCATGGCTTGACAAGCGGTGCATCGGTGCGCGCCCGGAAACGAACCAGTGAACCCTGGGCCGCTGAAGTGGAGCGCATGCACTTAACTGCTGCACAAGGCTGGCCCTGAGGCTTCTGATTTTTGAGAACATTTCTGTGAACATAGCAGACAACTGTAACTAATTTTTAAAAATTTTACCAGGCAATATGATCCAGCAACCCCACTTCTGGGTATATCCAAAAGAACTGAAAACAGGATCTTGAAGAGATATTTGCACACCCATGTTCATAACAGCATTATTTACAATAGCCAAAAAGTGGAAGTAATCTAAATGTCCATCAACAGATAAATGAATAAAGAAAATGTGGCATATACATACAATGGAACATTATTCAGCCTTAAAAAAAGAAATCCTGTCATATGCTACAACATGGATGAACCTTGAGGACATTATGCTAAGTGAAATATGCCCGTCACAAAAAGTCAAATACTGCAGGATTCCACTTATATGAGGTGTCTGAAGTAGCCAAACTCTTAGAAACAGAAAGCGGGATGGTGGTTGCCAGGTGCTGGAGGCAGGGGGAAACGGAGAGTTGTTGTTCAATAGGTATAGTTTCAACTTTGCACAATGAAAAAGTTTCAGAGATCTGTTGCACAACAATGTGCATATAGTTAACATTACTGTACTGTATACTTAAAAACAGTGAAGATAGTAATTTTTATGTTATGTTTTTTACCACACACACAAAATCTAACCAGGCAGGGCAAAACAAAACATCTGTGGACAGCCCCCAGAAGAGCCTCTAAGGTAGGGCTTTGTGGGCTATGGCGGGACTCTGGATTTTATCTTGAGCAGAAGGGACTAAGCAGAGGAGTGATGTGCCAGAAGGCACACGCCTGCCACAAGGAGAGAACGGATGGGCTGTGGAGGGAGCAGGCCAGCCCGGAGGGGGCTATGAACCCTGTGAGAAGCAGCAGACCCTAACAGACTAAAATGTAGGTGTGGGGGTGTTGAAGGGCAGCTGGGGAAGGAATGAGTTGGAGGAAGAACTAAGATCCTATATGAATGTGAGAAGTTGGAAAGGCTGTATGATATTCAAGGGAAGCTGTAGCCTCAGCAGCTGAATAAGGAGATTCGGGCTTGGAGAAGTCTGAGTTGTAGATGCAGCTTTGGGAGCTGTCAACTTTGCTTTCCACATCTTAGGAGGGCATTAGATTTTGCAAGACGAAAAGTTCTAGAGATCTGTTGCACAACAATGTGCATACAGTCAACACTACTGTACTGTACACTTAAAAATAATGGACATCCACATTCTTAGGCGAGCACACAGTGCAGAGCTCTGGGTGTAAAGGCCTCAATAGCTGTGAGCCATTGTGCGGTTCCCTGAACCAGACTCAGGGGTCAAACACGTTTCCGGATTGACAGCATTTCTCGTTGTCATGCCCAGGGGCACGTCTGGGCAAAACCCTGGGAACTAACTCTGGCCGCAGGCACCCTTCCCACTGCCTTTCCCACCACAGTAGTGCAGATCCTGCAGAAGACCCTGGGCCGCAGGCTTGAGTTGCAGCGCCCTCTGGTGACTCGCAGGGGAACAAGCGTGGGTACGCACCGAGGTCCGGCCCCTGAACAGGCGCACTGGCTGGCTTGGGTCCCCAGTGCTGAGTGCGAACGTGCAGAGGGCATAGGCAGACTTGTCTTCGAAGCCGGCCAGGAGCTGGTGGAGACCTGCAGGGGGGTGCAGTGAGGGCTCAGCGCAGTCTGTGCTGCCCAGCCCCCAGCCTCCACTCCCTACCCCCGAGGCCCCGGACAGAAGGGCACAAAACTGTGGGGGCTTCTACATGTCATCAGATAGGCTTTGAGCTGATAACCCTGAAAACTGGGTGCTGGGGACATGGGGTTCTTTATTCTATTCTACTATTGTACACGTTTGAAATGCTCCATAATATAAAGTGTTTTTAATTTTTTATTTTCCCCCCAAAGCCCCAGTAGACAGTTGTACGTCATAGCTGCACATCCTTCTAGTTGCTGTATGTGGGACGCGGCCTCAGCATGGCCGGAGAAGTGGTGTGTCGGTGCGCGCCCGGGATCTGAACCCGGGCCGCCAGTAGTGGAGCGCGCACTTAACCGCTAAGCCACGGGGCCAGCCCTAAAGTGTTTTTAGAAGCACCTAAAGAGGTAGCATTTTGGCATGCAACCGTCGGTGACAGGGTACACATTGCTGGGGTCAGGAGGGACAACCCACCAGCCCCCAGGCCAGGCCAGGCCCTGGTTGAGGCAAGGACAGGAAGCAGTCAGTCGGGCCAGTCCCTCTCAGAGAGCCAGAATCAACTACAGCCCCTTTGTCCCTCAAACTCACAGCTCCCACCACTCCTCCCACATCTCAGCCCGCTCCCTGGAGCCCACTGGGTGTCCAGGGTAACTGTGAGCTGCAGGTTATAGATGGGGAAACTGAGGTGAACCGAGGCTCCATACTGGGGCTGGAACCTGAGACTCCTGATTACTAGTTGGGGCCCCTCCCCTAGAACCCCCAGATTCTCAATTCCCAACAGATCTAAAGAAAGAGACAAATAGCGATAATACCTTCAGGCTTTAACTTCTGCAGAAACCACTTTCTGCAAGAGAAATAAAGGTGAATCAGACACCAGGAGCACACAGATCTTCCTACCACCTTCTTCTCTGCGCTGCACCCCCAGTGATCAGAGCCCTGGGACAGCCAAGGGGACATGATAAAGAACATCTCAAATCAAAACAAAGAGAAATAATCCAGTAGGAAAAAGGAAATGGAGGCAAACAGGCAATGCAAAGAAGGATCAATAAACCAGTGAAGGCCTCAACCTCACTGGTAATTAGGGAAACGCAAATTAGAAGTGCATGTGATTTCACACTCCCCACATTGCAAAATATTAAAACATCATAATCCAAAGTGCTGATGAGAATATGGAGCAATGTGCACTGTAGGGATAAGTGTATACGGGTGTACTGCCTTGGCAAACAAATTGGCAACTCAAAAGTTAAAGATATATGTATTCAAGACCCAGCAACAGCACTTCTGCACATTTGCCCTCCAAGCCCAGGGAGGGGTAGTCAAATTGGGGTATTTGTAACCTAGAGATACACAAAGACCTTCTGAGAGGGTCCAGGGCACTGGACAGTTTTAAAGAAATCCATTTTCAGATCTCAACTTCCTTATTTCCTCTTTCCTGAAACTGATCCGCCTATAATGTACCTCTCCAACCAGAGGGTTCCCCTTGCCCATCTCTGCTTAAACAATCACATTCTCACACTTTACAAAAGAAAGGCATGCTTCTCCCCATCCCTAATCCTTCCTCAGGACAATCAGAAATATTGGAGTTGATGCCAAGACACTGAATGACCTGCAATATCAGGTAACCAATCATTTCGAAGTTTAGATGATTTTGTGGGCAGGGCCCAACAAGGAGGTGGGAGAGGACTCACATGTAGGGGCCAGGGAGGCCCCCGAGGGCGTTGAAGCACAGACAGGTGTCCTCTACCAGTACCGGCCCCTGCACCTGTAGCACAAGGACATGCAGCCCTGAGACCTGCAACTTGCAGCAGGCCCCGCCCCCACTCTGAATTCCCAGGCCACCCAGCGCAGGGGCCAGGCCCACAGCTAGCTGAGATCTGCAGCAGAAGCAGCAGGTGGAGGTCCATCTGCTACAGGGAACAGCCCTTGGCTAATCTCTTATCTTAATTTTAGAGACAAGGACACCAAAGCCTTGGCAGGTTGTAAACCTTGCTCCAGGCACAGCAACAGGAGAGCTGGGATTCATATTTGGGCAGCCTGACTTCATAAAGTGCTCTTTCTCAGTTCCACAGAGATATGTGGGTGCAGGGGTAGATGTGCATGGGGAGAATGTAGGGGCTGGAACGTATATATCTGAAAATCAGGGAGAGAGGTGTGTGTGTGTTGGTCTGGGGGGATACTACACATTCAAGGTTGAGAATGGTAGTATTTCAGGGCCAACATGAAGTGACTCCAGCCTAGCGAGGCCTGGGCAGGTCCTTGAAGTCATGACAAACTGTGCCCACCCTACTGCTCTCCACCTGTCCCCAGCAGGCACAGGCCCCAGGAGCCACCAGGACAAGAGGAGCGAGTATGGGAATACACGTGTGCAGAGCAAGCACCTGGCGAGCTGCCTCCTGACACTTCTGTATGGAGATCTCATCAGGCTCTCCCTGGTACTCCGGCACTTGTTAGGGAAACAGATACAGAGAGTCAGGTCATGGGGAGACAGAGAAATCAAACCATCTTTTAAAAATAAAACAAAACAGAGACATACGGTCAATTTTCTGTGCCACCAAAGTGCAAGGAAGCTTATCTCCTAGAATTTGAATGACCTGTTCCAAAACGAAAGAACATTTATCACCATTTGTTAAGGACTCCCCGTTACTATGCAAACTGTCATCCACCTTTCTCTTCAGGTAACTCTCCTGCCAGTTCCCTCAAACTTCCCCTCAAGAAAGGCCCATGAGCCTCACCCCAGCAGGTCACTTCCCTCATCTCCTCACTCTATCTCTCCTACTTCAGGTCTCTGTTCATGCCAACTCCCCCATCCAGAACACCCTCTTCCCTTCTCAATGCTCCCAGAAACCTTACCCATCCTTCTAGGCTAGGAATTTTCTATCAGGGGTTACCCAGAATTCTGATTCAGGATACCTGTGAGCTTGGAGAGGAAAAAATCTCTCTTTATTTTCACTAACCCCTGGCTGAAATTTTGCAGTTCTTTCAATTGTGAATATAGAAAACAAACCAAAATAGCATTAGCAGTTCCTGTGACCTTTAAACCTATTAAAATCACAGGTGTTGTTATATCCCATTACAGTTGTAGCAGATATCTCAAAATATCATTTATAATCCTATTTCAAAATTATGGTAATTACACACTGATAGATTGAACCCTTTAATGCATTAATAAAGAATACGTAACTAGTTCACAAACATTTGTAATATTTTGAGAACTGTACTTCAATAAAATTGATTTCCTTTGTAATCCTATGTATTTTACTTTGTACACCTAAAAATATTTTCCTGAGAAAGGGTCCATAGGCTTCATCAGTCTGCCAATGGGGATTATGAGATGAAGAGATAAGACTCCCTCTTCTAGGCTAACTTCAAGTCCATCTTCTCTAACGAGCCTCCTCTGGCCATTCCAGCCCCTTCTTTAACCATGGGAGGGCCAGTGCTCAACCATAGGCAGAGACAGGCTTGGGAGCTGGCACCCACCATCCCACATGGGGCTCTGTTCAGGGTGGCACTGCCTATCTGCTTGACTGATCTTGCTTCAGGATCCCAAACCTGTTATCAGCACAGGTCTCCAGCTCCTGAGAAGGCCACCCTATACTGGCACAGAAGTGCCATCAATCCCTATGCTGTGGACAAATGACGTGTCCCCTAATGACTGCATCCCACTGAGCTGCCTCAGACGTATCTAGTGGGTGTCATCCTGATTCCCCACACATGACCCACCTCTTTGGCCATAGGTGACTGAGCAGGGGCAAACCCTTGACTGAAGCAAGGCCAATGAGAGCTGCTGTTCCACACAGTAGCCTCACTGTCCCCTCCACCAGGAGGGAAGGAAGTAGAAAGACCCCAATAGGAAAACGGATGGGCATCCAGAGATAACTATGACAGGCCAGCCTCTCTAGAGACCCAAGACCCCTCAAGTTCTGTGGGACACCATAACACTGTATTCCCACAAGAGTCAACTAGTGGTTTACATGAGCTCCCTATGTGTCTCTATTATTTGCAGCCAAAGACGTTCCATCAACTCCCAGAATCCCCACAGCTAGCCACAAAGTCCCTGTAAGCAAGAACTTTGGATCCTTTGCCCCATTCACTCCTCCTTTCCATTACGCTGGGAAGTAGACCTCTCACATCCTTCCCCTCTCACAGATGCGGAAAGAGGCTGGGAGAGGCTGAGGACCGCATTTCTGGACCGTAGTGGGACGTAGACGGCTCAGTTTGGATGCCTGTCCGGCCCCTGCCACCCACGGGGCCAGCAGCGCGGTCTCGATCAGCTCCAGAGGGCTGTCGGAATACTAGTTTGGGGTCTAGCTTAATGGGTGACCTTTGAGACAGGTGCTAAGGACCTCGCCATTCCTTCGGCTCACGCAGCCCCTGAGCTCACAAGCCCGGATCTGTCAAAGCCCTTTTACTATCAAGGCTAATCCTGGGCCGCCCCCATTCCGCACACGTGGCCGTCCCACTCCGCGCGACCCAACCCACACCCAGGTCCAACCCATCCCTCCCGGTCCGACTCTCCGTTCTCCCTCTGCGCCTCCTCCCGCGTGCTTCCCTCCGCCTGGAAGCCCTTCTCCGCCCTATCCGCAGCCGGCCTTGCACGTGCTACCCCTAGCCGCCTCCTGGTCGGCCTCCCACACCCTCCTGGCACCTCCTCCAGCTTCTTGGCGTTCCCCGTGACAAACACGATCTCCTTCCCGGCCAAGCAGGCCGCCATGGTGAGGCCCGGCGAGGCGGCAGACGCGCCGGAAGCGCCTTTGCCTCGAGTCGCAAGCAGTTCCGGCTGGCGGCGGAAGGGGCGGCTCGGTTTCCGGCCTAAGGTCTGGGGTCCAGCAGTCCTGGGGGTCCTGTTGCACGCCTGCGAGAGGCGTCTCCTCTTAGACGCCCGGGGAGCACAGCGCCCCTTTTCGGGCTGTCGGGCGCCAGAAGGGAGGGAAATGGCGCGGCCCCCCTGCGCCTGAATTGCTGGGGTCTTCCCAAGACTGCAGGTTGAGTGCGCCGAGACCAGTCCCTCCCACCAAGGGACTCTCTCTTCAAGGCCCAGGGGAGACCATTCCAACCACCGCCCTACACCCGCTTTCGCCCCTGTCTGGGACGGGGGCACCGAGGGAAGCAAAGAACCGCCTCGTCGCTGCCGCGAGGCTGGCCATCAGCTGCAGGCCTGTGCTCTGGGCGATTCGCTTGATGCGCTTTCTCCGCCGGCAACTCCAAGGTGTCCATAAGAACTCTTTCCTTCTGGGCAAGCACTCCCAAACCTGTGTCTTTATCCTCACCTCACCCTCAGACCTGCTTCCTTAGCTCTTCCTTGCCGGCCAGCTGAGATCTACTTGACTGTGGTTTTAAACTTGGCATAGCCTAAAGCAAGCCCGGTCATTTCATGCATCTCCTAGGCTTAGGACTTAAGTATTTTGAGTCCTTCATTCTCTCATCCCTCCAGCCTCTCAAATCCATCATCCCTTCTCCCTACCCACCATCTCAGCCACACCTCTGCATCCCGAACACTGCGAAGAGTAGACAGTGCTCCAGCAGACCCTCCTCTGCGACAGGCCTTGACCAACTGCTGACACCCCCATTGGGCAAGTCACCTGTCTCCCTCCTCCAGGGACTCAGTAACAGCAAGGGTAGATTCAGGGCCAGCTCTACTGGTGAGGCGACTTTTGTCAGAGGAGTATCGGAAGTCTGGAGGTCTGTCAGTGCCTGAATGAGTTCTTTTGCTTAATGTTATTGAACTTTGATAATCTTGATGAATTTTTTTTAGACCCCAGAATTTGTCCTCAGGGAATATCCAAAAATTTCGTGCTCTCTAAAATCTTTGCTCAGTGACCTTAGGTAATGGGAGTATTACACAGGCCAAAAGGCATTACTGTGTCCTGGGCAGGTCCTGAAGTTTCCCATTCAGTGACCTTTCCATGATGCTATTTGTGTGGTTCCTTGGAGTTGATCGGGGAAGTAGTGGGTTAGATTCAGGGAGTGGGTAGCCCTCCCTCTATGTCATGTCTTCCTTCTTCATGAAATCATGGGGAATCCCCAGGGAGGTGGGGGGCAGAGGAGGTACCCCTCAGCAAAGCTTACCTCCTGGCTGTTGAAAGCTTCAGCTACAGCCTTAGGCCAGGAGGAGCTTTCCAGAGACTGGGTATAGGCACCTGGTGTGCCACAGACAATTCCCATGTGCTATGGCCAGTGCAGTGACTCTGGGAGAGCCACCTAGGTTGGGGAGGCGGATCAGTGACCCGGCAAGCTGTGGGAGCCCACAAAGCATTATCAAGCAGGGAGTATTGTGAATGGATATTCGTTTTAGATAGATCACACTCTAAATCTGAAGGTCTTGGGGCCAAAGAGCTTTGGGGAAGGGAGGAGATATGTGAATACCCAAAATTGTATGCAGAAGTTTGTGTATGTGTGACCTTTAGTCAGGACTGTTGGTTGCAAGTGACAGAATCCTCTTAGGCAACAGCAAAACAAAACAAAATGTATTGATTGGTTTGCTTAACTGATGAGCCAACATATAAAGAGATAGTGAAGTTATTAGTTGCTCTGAACAAAAAGGAAGGGTATTGTATTAGTCATTCATTCATTAAATAGACTATGCTAAAATTAAAATATGTAAATTTTTATCCTCTTTAGCAAGGAATATAACAGGAAATCTCTGGAATTGCACTCCCCTCGATTGTGGGGAAAATGCAGTTAAGCAAAGAAGGATGATTCTTGCCCTCAAAGGAGCTTCTCAGGTCCTATCAATTCTACCTCTGAAAAAATTCTTGAATCAGTGCCCTCATCTCCACCTCTACTGCTACTCTCACGAATCGGGCCCTGTTCTGTTCTTACCCAGACCAGGGCAGCAGCTCTCTCACTGTTGTTCTCCCTGCCATATTCCACCCCCTCCAGTGTGCCCACAAACCTTAAGTGACATGCTTGGGGTCCAGGCCTCTGAGAACTCCAAATGAAAGCTATAAAAATGATACAATCTGTTTGAGGCCGCAAGGAAGAGTTATCTCTGTGGACAGGTGGTTGTTTTGCCCTTCCAGACAACTTTCTGTGCACATACAAATTGCACACAAAAATGTAAAAAATTTTACTTTTTACTTTTTTTATTTTTATTTATTTATTTAGAATTTTATTTTATTTTATTTTTTGTGAGGAAGATTGGCCTTGAGCTAACATCTGCCAATTCTCCTCTTTTTGCTGAGGAAGACTGGCCCTGGGCTAATATCCATGCCCATCTTCCTCCACTTTATATGGGACGCCGACACAGCATGGCTTGACAAGTGGTGTGTCGGTGCGCGCCCGGGATCCGAACCGGCGAACCCCGGGCCGCCACAGCAGAGCACGCGCACTTAACCGCTTGTGCCACCAGGCCGGCCCCTATTTTTTTTATTTTATTTTATTTTTTGTGCGGAAGATCAGCCCTGAGCTAACATCCATGCCAATCCTCTTTTTGCTGAGGAAGACTGGCCTTGGGCTAACATCTGTGCTGATCTTCCTCCACTTTATATGGGATGCCGCCACAGCATGGCCTGACAAGGGGTCCATCAGTGCACGCCCCCGGATCCGAACCTGGGCCGCCCCAGTGGAGCACACGCACTTAACCGCTATACCACGGGCCAGCCCTTAATTTTTACTTTTTTTTTTTTTTAACATTTTTTTAAAAACTTTATTTATTTATTTATCCCCTCAAAGCCCCAGTAGATAGTTGTATGTCATAGTTGCACATCCTTCTAGTTGCTGTATGTGGGACTCGGCCTCAGCATGGCCGGAGAAGTGGTGCGTCAGTATGTGCCTGGAGTCTGAACCCGGGCCGCCAGCGTCGGAGCACGCGCACTTAACCGCTAAGCCACGGGGCTAGCCCAATTTTTGCTTTTTAATAAAACTTTTTATTATGGAAAATTTCAAACTTACACAAGAATGTCAACTTACAAAAAAAGAGAGAAGAGCAGTATAATGAGCCCCCTATTTACCCATCACCCAACTTTAGCAATTATCAACATTTACTATTTTTATTTTATCTATCCTGCCTTTTTGCTTGTTTAAAATTTAATTAAAAAATATAAATTATAGGGGCCAGTGGCATAGCGGTTAAGTTCGCGCGCTCCACAGAGTTCATAGGTTCGGATCCCAGGCGTGGACCTATGCACCACTCATCAACAAATCATGCTGTGGTAGGCGTCCTGCATATAGAGTAGAGGAAGAGGGGCATGGATGTTACCCAGGGCCAATATTCCTCAGCAAAAGGAGGAAGATTGGCAACAGATGTTAGCTCAGGGCTAATCATCCTCACCAAAAAAAAAAAAAAAGTAAATTATAAAATATTCTAAACTTGCAGAAAATAATAAAATAGATACTCAAGTTCTCACCATTCCAATTTAACGGATGTTAAGATGTTAATACGTTACCATATTTTTTCAAGTCTTTTCCCCCACCACACACCATTGGTCCAGCAATCTTTGTTTATGCTATCACACACACAAAAAGCTTCATACTACTGTAATAGCAAATTCCCAGTAGCTGTTATTTGCTTTTTTAAAAATCTTGAGTTTACATCCTGTCCCGTTTTTTATTTTTTTAATTTTTTTATTTTTTAATTTTATTTATTTATTTTTCCCCCAAAGCCCCAGTAGATAGTTGTATGTCACAGTTGCACATCCTTCTAGTTGCTGTATGTGGGACGCGGCCTCAGCATGGCCGGACAAGCGGTGCGTCAGTGCGCGCCAGGGATTGTCCCGTTTTTTAAAAAGCAACTTTATTGACGTATAATTTGTGCCCAGTTTTCTTTATAAATTCTTAAGAATTAAAGGAAAATTTAAATTCTCTGTGAGTATTTAAATTCTGAGTGTTTACTATGGAAAATTGGATAACTAATTCTTGTACAACCTAATAAAGCTAATTTTATTTTTAAATAGGTGTAAAGTTGTAGGTCTGAGTACAAAAGTAATCACAACTTATTTAAATAGAAGATTTGGTCTCTCTCTCCCTTTTTAAAGAAATAAAATGTCACAGATATAGGCAAAGCTCTGCTCTTAATTCCATCCGTTCTCCTCTCTCCCCAGAGGAGACCACTATCCTGAAGTTGGTGTGTATCATCCCTAAGCATCTTTTTGTTTTTTTGCCACATATGTATGTTTCCATAAACACTATGTGGTATTGTTTAGTACTTTTAAAACATACATAAATGTTGTCATGCTGGCATAACTATTTGCAATAATTTCCACTTAACATTATGTTTTTTTTACGCCCCCCAAATTCATTTTAAAGTAAAAAATTAAGGACTCGCTGTGAAGTGTGCGGCCCGGGCGGGGCCCCGACTGTTGGGCGGAGTCTAGAATGGGAAACGGGAGGGGCCTTATGGGAGTTGGGCGGGGCCTGGAGATCCCGGGCTTCACGGCGGACGTGCTGGTTCCACCTGGGAGCTGTCGTTATGCTGGCCCCCGTGGTGTACTTAGTGGCGGCGGCTCTGCTTGTTGCCCTTATCCTCTTCCTGACTCGCAGCCGGGGCCGGGCGCCAGCAGGTAGGAGATGCCCCCGCCCCCGGGCAGATGGGGCCTAGTTCTCTGGCCGCTTGAGCCTTTGTAGGCCGTCGCGCCGCGGCTCCTGCGCATGCGCCGGCGTGCCTGGCAGGGCTGACGAGGATTTCGGCGCCCCACAGCATTGGCCGCGCGCATGCGCATAGGTGCGCGACGGGGTCCGGCTGGGTGACGCAGTGCTAGAGCCCAACCCGCGGACCGGCTGGCCGCGACCGTCCGCCTTTTTCTCGGCCGCAGAAGCCAGCCTCTCCCTATCCCTCGCCTCGCCCCCTAGCGCTCCAGACTTCCAGACCCAGAGGGGCCAGGCCCTGGCGGACACACACTCCCATCCCTCGTCGGGACGATCCCCCTCTGAGCCCCTGGGAGAGGCCGCAGAGATTTTCCATCCTTCCTAGGCTGGATCCAGAGCCAGGGCCAAGAAGGGGCCACCTGAGTGTTTTCTGCCTACCCATGAGCTGGAGAGAGCGTGAGGCGGCTCCCGGGAACTCCTTGAAGCTCTCTCCTTCCCCCTCAAGGACAGCACCCATGCAGCCATGCACCGTCCGTCCTGTTCTCCACCCCGACCAGAACGCCATGTCATCCTCTCCCTTTCCCCGCCCCCATTTCTTGTCAGCTTATGGGTTTGTGTGTATGTCTCTTCCCCTCTCTGGGTCCAGAAGCTACTTCAGAGCACCTGCACGCTCCAAGGGCAGGGGAGAGAGAAGCTGAGGTAAGGCAGATAGCCAACAAATCTTCCTAGGAGGAGAGACTCAGCCCCCCCAGGTGTGGTCTCTGGTTGAGGTGCCAGATAAAACCGTGGCAGGTGGTGTCAGGCAAGAAGTAAATGCTGCCCCATGCTGGGCATTCAGATGCTGTCTGGAGAGGTCAGGGTGGGCTTCCTGGAGGAGGTAGAGCTTCAGCTCCATCTTGCAGGAGGGTAGTCTCCTGAAAGGCCAGCTGGAAAAGTGGGGCCTTGAGGGGAGAGAAAGGTATCCACACAGGCAGGAGGGAAGAGGTGATCTTGCTGCATAGGACCAAGGTGTGGGTCTGGGTTGTAAAGGCCTCAGTGGTCTGAGAAGCTGGGGCTTTGTGCTGTGGGCAGCGGAAGCTTGGAGGAAGTTGAGTGGAAGAGGTAAGGCTTCCAAGATGTTGCTCCCCTGCCATCAGGTGGGTTGGGCTGCTGGACAGCATCATGGTTCCTCTCTTTCCTACAGCAGACCAAGAGCCACTGCACAATGAAGAGGAGCCAGTAGTAGCAGGCCGAGTGGCCCAGCCTCGGCCCCTGGAGCCAGAGGAGCAGAGAGTGGGGGGCAGGCCCCGGCGCCGGAGGGACCTGGGCAGCCGCCTGCAGGCCCAGCGTCGAGCCCAGCGGGTGGCCTGGTCAGAGATAGATGAGAACGAGGAGGAGGCCGACATTCCAGGTGAGAGGAACCCAGCCTGGTAGGGAAGGGGGCTGGGTTAGGAGGTGAGAGGACCCCCAAAACTGGGTGAAAGAGTGGGGTGTAAAGCCACAGTGTGGGAGGGATATCTGGGAGCCATAGGATGGAGTGAGGGGAGACTTGGGACCCAGCCTTTGGTCCTGGGGACCAGCAGTTCTGGATGCTGGCCTCTATTCCACTGCACCAACCCCCTCTTCCTTCATCTTGGCTCTCAGTGTCCAAGCAGGAGGGCAAGGGTCTTCAGATTGCCCCAGAGAGTTCCTTGGTTCATTCCGTATCTCCCAGCGCCCTTCCTGGTTTGGGCACAGTCATTCCCTGAGGGCCTCACCCTGAGGCCAGAGTGCCTGACCAAGAGCATTTGCAGTTCCTGGAGTGGGGTCACCTGTACCCTAGAAACAGGGTTTGAGGCTACAGAATTGTCTTCACAGAGGCCTCCATATCCCTGGTGCAGGGAAACCAACAGAGCTCTTAGGATTGTAGGAAAGAATATTTCTTCTTCAGTACTCAATAGCTGGCTCGAGCCTGAGGAGGAGGCATTTTGGGCTTTTGCCCTTATACCCTTGGGAACTAGCCCCTTTGGCTCAAAAAAGAGGCCCTCTGTTGTGCTAGCCCTCCATCTCAGACTTGGAGTCAGACGTCCTTGCTGCTCAGGCATCAATGGGTCTTTAAATTTTAGCTGGTCCTGGGGAAGTCCTGGGGTTTAGGTTGTCTTTTTGCCCTGGATCTGGTGGGACAAAGGGATAACCCTGGCCAGGGGCAGAGCTCAGAACCCTCAGTAGTTCTTGATCACAGGATGATTTCAGATTTGAGGCTGAGATAAATATCCCCATGGGGCCATGCTTCTGGAGGCTTGGCTCAGAGACAGAAACCAGGGAACTCTGCAAGCCCAAACAGTCCTGCCTGTGATTTTCATACATTCATATATTGGAACCTGGCGGCTCCCTCTTTATGGCTATGCAGCATCTAAAGTTATTCTCTATTCCCTTGCCCCACAGTTCCCTCACCCCTCTCCTACCCCTAACACACACACCCAGAGTGTGAATTTCTGCATTCATGGCAGATGCCTCTGGAGGGCAGAGTTGGCCTTGTGATATTTGCAGGTGGGTGGAAAGGGAACCCCCCATGAGGAGAAAGACAAGGGTGAAGTGGATCCATCATCATTGGTCCTCTCTGGCCAGGACCTGATGTGTCTTTCTCTGACCGTACTCAGCCCAGGAGGAAGAAGGCATTGAGAAGCCAGTGGAAACTCACCTGTCAGGGAAAATTGGAGCCAAGAAACTGCGGAAGCTGGAGGAGAAACAAGCGCGTAAAGCCCAGCGTGAGGCAAGCAGGAGGGGTGGGGTGCAGCTCTGGGAAGTGGAAAGGTGCCCTGCCTTCCCTGTCCCCTATGGCATACCCCCTCCCTTGAGGCTCTTTGCACACTGGGCTGGTGTTTGTTGCTTGCCTGGTTCTGTCTCCTGCAGCCTTGGTCTGTGGCCTGGCCCAGGCATCGCCTGCCCTGGCCTGTTTGGGAGGTGGGCAAGCTCTAGCTGGAGGTAGGGATGTGCTCCCTATGAAGGCCTCTCTTCAGGCAGAGGAGGCTGAGCGTGAGGAGCGGAAACGCCTGGAGACCCAGCGTGAGGCAGAGTGGAAGAAGGAGGAGGAGCGGCTTCGCCTGGAGGAGGAACAAAAGGTGAGGCAGACCCCCGATCCTGACTTCTGACACCAGGCAGCCTTGCTTCCATGCAGCTCCCCAACACCTCCAACCTAGGAGATGGGCCGTGAACCAGGTGCAGGAGAGGCCCGGGTTTACTTGGTCCCTGTGCTCCAGGTGCAATGTGTGTAAAGCTGCTGCTGGAAAGCAGAGCCTGAGACGGGATTTTTGTGCCTGTGATTTATTGAACATACCTGGAGCATTTGGAAAATGTCGAGATGGTTAGAGTGGCTAGAGCAAGGTAAGCAAGACGGAGAGGGGTCTTAGAGTAAGGGAGAGTCTGGATCCTGAGCTTTGAGGCTGATAAGGGTCATTGTAAGAGACGCTGGATCGTGCCTGAACCAGATTTTGTTTAGGGCCTGGCATGTAGGAGACACTTGGGGAATGGGAGCCACTGTGGTAAAGGTGGTTAATGAGCGTTTGTTTGCCAGGTGCTTCCTTCCTTCTGAGAACCAGGTACCCAAGAAAGGGAATGTCACAAAGATGTGGCGTATATAGGGTGAGAGCCAGGGCTGCCCCAGTTGGGAAGATCCCATAGCCTAGTGCCTTTGGCCTCTGATTGGCTCTGTTGTCCAGGGACACTGGAGGGCAGAAGGCCTGGCTGTGGGTGCTGTAGGGAGTGGGCCAGACACAGCAGGGAGGAGGCATTAGCAGAGAGAGGTTTTCGCCTTTCTGAGTGTTGATCCTGCCTGATGCACCTTACATAATCCTGGGGCTCTTCTCCCCGGCACCCAGTTTCCCTTGTTATTAACGTCTTACCTTACTATGGTATGTTTCTCACAACTACCAATATTGATACATTATTATTAACTAAATTCCACATGTTATTGAGATTTCAATAGTTTCCCCCTGATGTCCTTTTTCTTTTCCAGGGTCCCATCCAGGATACCACATTACACTTAGTTGTCGCGTCTCCTTAGGCTCCTCTGGGTTGTGACAGGTTCTCAGACTTTCTTTGCTTTTGATCCTGACAGGTTTGAGGAGTATTGGGCAAGTGTTTTGTAGAATGTCCCTCAATTTGCGTTTGGCTGATGTTTTTCTCATGATTATACCGGGGTTACGGATTTCTGGGAGGAAGACCGCAAATGAAGTGCCATTCTCAGTACAACATGTCAAGGGTACACGTTATCAACTTGACTTATCACTGGTGATGTTCACCTTGATCGCCTAGCTAAGGTTGTGTTTGCCAGATTTCTCCACTGTAATGTTACTCCCCCCCCATTTCCATGCTGATTCAGAAACAAGTCACTGTGCACAGCCCACACTTAAGGGGTGCGGAGTTATGCTTCACCTTCTTGAGAGGAGAGTATCTACAGAAAGTATTTGAAATTCTTTTATGCAGGAGAGTTATCTCTTCTCTGTTATATATATTCAGTCATTTATTTATATCCACGTGGCCTTATCGGTATTTATTTTGTACCTTGTGTTACAATCCAATACTCTCTTATCTATTTTGTTGCTAAGACTGTTCTAAGCAACATCTTTGGCCGTTGGGAGCTGTCTCAGTTGGCTCCTGTGCACCTTTGACATACCCTCATTATTTTGTTTTTTTGAGTACTTTCTTACTTTTGGCACTGCAAGGTGTTTCATGCTCATCTTATGTATTCTCTGTCCCGGCTTTAGCTTCATGTTTTAAAATGATCTTTCTGAGAGCTCTGGAAAATGGGTTGGGTTGGGGGGAGGCTGTTGCGCTAGGTAGTGGTGGTGATGGAGCCACATGGGCGAAGTGAGAAGTTTGCAGAAATTAGAGGAAGAAGTGGTAGATGGGACCTCATTTCTGACCAGAGCAGCTGGCCAGATGGCTGTGTGATTCACTGAGCAGGGACCCAGGAGGAGGACCAGACGTGTGGGGAGTAGATGACAGGATCTTTCTGGGACATATTCAATTTGAGGTGTCTGTGAGATGGCCTAGTGGGTGTGTCACATGGGCAGTCGTATGTTTGGGAGGAGAGATTTGGGCAGGGTACAACTGTGGCAGTCACTGACAAGGAGATGATTGTTGATGCTGTGGGCATGGTGAGGTGGCCCGAAAACGAGTGGAAGAGAGAGAAGGGACAGGGCTGAGGGACAGAGAAGGTTGAAAGAGTGGTCCAAGGAGCAGGAGGAAATCCAGGAGAGGGTGGGTTCTGGAAGCCAAGGAAGGGAAGAGGGCATGGTCAGCTCTGCCCAAAGCCACTGAGAGGACAGGGATATGAAGCCTGATAACCATCCCTTGGATTTGGTGGGATGGAGGGCGTGCATGAGACTGTAGCAGGAGGTGTTTTGGTGGCGCTGAGTATCAGAAGCAAGATAAGAGTGGGCCAGAGGGGCAAATGGATGGTGAGGAAATGGAGCCTGGGGGTTTGTTCATGGAGTTGGGACATGACAGGGAGGGAGAAGGTAGGGGTGACTGGAGGATATTGTGGAGTGAGGATTTTCAAGAAGGGGGCTGAGCAGCATTTGTCTGGGAGGTGTTGGAATTGATGAGAAGAGGGGCCTTTGCCTGCTGTTCCGCTTGGGGGCCAGGGAGATTGGGGTCTTGAAGGAGCTCTGTCCCTGAGAAAGGGCCGGGCTGTATGCCCTGGTGCCCTTCAGGGACAGCAGAGATCAGAATAGGGATGCAATGGATGCCCGCCCCGAAATACCTGACTCTTGCCTCCTCTGTGTCCACAGGAAGAGGAGGAGAGGAAGGCCCGGGAGGAGCAGGCCCAGCGAGAGCATGAGGAGTACCTGAAACTGAAGGAGGCCTTCGTGGTGGAGGAGGAGGGTGTGGGCGAGACAATGACTGAGGAAGAGGTGGGCCTGCCACCCCTGGGAAACCCCTCCCTGCGCCCACCATGACAGGGCCTGTGTCAGACCCAAGGCCAGCCACCCCATCCCAGACACTCCACTGCTCCTCACCTGCCTCCCCAGTCAGGCAGTGAGAGGTGGGTGGGCATCAGGACCAACAGGCTCTAGCAGCCAGAGGCCTTGTCCTCAGGAGAGGTGGTGCCTCTGAAACCCTCTCCATGGGATGCTCTGCTGCTCAGGCAGGCAAGTGAGTGGGTGGCACACTCAGGTGGTTGGGTGGGCACACAGGCGGGCAGCAGGCAGATGGCACTCAGGTGGGCAGATGGGTAAGTACAGACCTCTGAGGCCCCTGTAAGGGGGACACACCCTGATATCTCTGCTGCTCTAGTCCCACAGCTTCCTGACAGAGTTCATCAACTACATTAAGGTAAGAAGCTGCAGAGCAGAGCCTGGGTGTCAGCTCCCCGCCTCGCGGGTGCGTGTCGCATGCGTTCTCCTAGAGGGAGCAGGCCTAGGTGGGGGCTGTGGGCGTTTCACTCAAGCTCATGCAGGAGTGGTCAGGGGCGCACTGCTTCTCCAGCCATGCTGAGGCCGCGTCCCACATACAGCAACTAGAAGGATGTGCAACTATGACATACAACTATCTACTGGGGCTTTAGGGAAGAAAAAAAGGAGGAGGATTGGCAATAGATGTTAGCTCAGAGCTGGTCTTCCTCAGCAAAAAGAGGAGGATGAGCACGGATGTTAGCTCAGGGCTGATCTCCCTCACCAAAAAAAAAAAAAAAAAAAGGAGTGGTCGGGGGACCGAGGGAGGCTGAGCTGCTGGGGTCCTGGCCAGGAGAGTCCGTTCTCTGACTCCACAGGTAGAGAAGGACCTGGTCTGTGTGGGAGGCACGAGCCTTTGATGGCTTCCTCACGCTCAGGGTTTGACAGTTTCCCTGTTCTTCAGACCCCACGCTCAGTGAGTCACTGTGTTTTCGGGTTTCTTTGCATGGGTTTTCTGTCATTTCTGTCTCACGGAGGCTCCACTGAGTTGAAACAAGTGTCCCCTGCCATGTGTTCCTCACCAGGAACTTGGGTCTTCTGGGGGGAACAGAATGACGTTTCCTTTGGAATCTAGGGTGGGGCGGCAGGTGTGTCCCCTTCTGTCTGCAGCCGCAGCACAGGCTGCCCGGATGCTGCTCCGGGTTGCATAAGCACATCCTGCTCTGCTTTGCTGCTAAGCAACTTCTCTCCCACGAAGGATGCGACGAGGGGAGAGGTTTTCAAGTGCAACTCAGAGGTGCAGAGGCGGCTGAGGGAAGGAGTGCAGAGGGAGCGGGGGTGGTGGTGGGGGTGGTACTAGGGGGTGCCAAGAAGCCAGGGCTTGCATAATCCTCCCCCTGCCTCTCCCGAAAGAGAACAGGGTTTAGACACCTCCTAGAGCGAGGGGCTGCTGGAGGTTCCTGGGAGGGAGCTTCTAGAGGGTCCTGTCCCCTCAGGCTGTGACCATTCCCCTCTGATGGAGCCCGTTCTCCACCCTGGCACTCTTGATTAAGGGCTGCAGCCCCGGGCAGGACACCTCTCACACTTTCCTGTTGCTGTTTGGAACTTACTGTCCACACCTACCCAGTGGGCAGCAACACGGTCCTGAGTCCCTTCTTCAGGAAGCCCTCCTCCCTCAGCCTCAGCTCCCCCTCTCCTCTGCAGAGACCTGGGACAAGGCCCCCAGGGCATTTCCAGCCCTCACTTTCAGTGGCTCTTTGGAAGCGCCATTCTCTGGGGGTTCTCCAAACTCTTTTGAAGCTTAGGGGTCTTTCCAGCCTGTGCTGGCTAATTGTCTCAGAGCTGCTGTCTGCAGGGAGAAGGAGGCCTTCCAAAATTCAGCCCACCCGCCTTCCTCCTGGCCCCAGGGGGATGGACCCTTTCATCTTAGGGTTTCAGAACCGGAGGCACATTTCTGGGCCTTGTAGAGTTTATGTGAAGCGTAGGCCTGGCTTGCTCTTGTTGGTCTGCTCTCTTTTCTGACCAGGGCTGGATTTATTTTCCAAACACCCTTTTGGCCGCAGCAGCCCCTCAGGCCAGGTCTTCAGGGACCATCTTGGGTGACTCCGTGTTTCCATTCTGAGCTGTTACTAACAGCCCAGTGCCCGCTCCCTGCTTTGTAGGTAGAAGCCAGCCGGCCAGGTCACCTTGTGCTTGCCCACCCCCGGCCCAACTGCTGCTCGCTTGCCTCCCTGCTTGCGCATTCAGTTTGTCATTTTGAACAGTCACATGCCATCTGCAGCCGGGGAGGTGTCACTGTGTCACTCCTCCCCCAGCTCATTTGCTATGGAAGATTCACAAAAATGCAGAAGACCGCCTTCTCTCGAGGCGTGTGCTGTCTGTCTGTCGGGGAGGCAGGGGCAGATGCATGTGTGGGACCCAGCAGTGCACCCTCGGCTGCACCCCCGGGAACTAAAGTTTCTACTGAGAGTATGAAGGAAGCACGTGGAACGTGGCCATGCGGGGAAGGCACTGAGCAGTGTTAGTGATAGTTATTTTAAGGGTGGGCTCAGTGCCTCCGACGGTGTGAAGAGGATGGGTGAAGAAGTGTGGGTGTGTCAGTGTTGTGGGGGTCTCCATGCGGGGGAGCAGTGAGCAAAGAGGAGGTGGGAATGAGCGGTCCTGCCTCTACCGAGACCTTGACTTGTTGGGGCCTTTTATCTGCTGTCTCCTTGTCCACAGTCTTGCCTGTCTCCCCAGCCAGGATGTGAGCTGAAGGGCAGGAGCTATGTCTTGTTCACTGTTGCATCCCCTACACCTCAGCGCCTTGTCCTAGCACGTCTTCAGCAAACACAAGCCCTGGTGACAATTTTTTAAAATAGCTTTTGGTGACTGTCACCTCCTTGCTTCATCTCTATGGTGCTTCCCCTTCCAACCTTTCCATGATGTTAAAAAGATACAGCTGTAGGGGCCGGCCCGGTGGCGCAAGCGGTTAAGTGCGCGCGCTCCGCTGCGGCGGCCCGGGGTTCGCTGGTTCGGATCCCGGGCGCGCACCGACGCACTGCTTGGTAAGCCATGCTGTGGCGGCGTCCCATATAAAGTGGAGGAAGATGGGCACCGATGTTAGCCCAGGGCCGTCTTCCTCAGCAAAAAAAAGAGAGGAGGATTGGCGGATGTTAGCTCAGGGCTGATCTCCTCACAAAAAAAAAAAAAAAAAAAAAGATACAGCTGTATGCAGAGGAGAGGGTGGCAGCTGTGCCTGGCTCTCCACGTGTGTCTGTCTCAGGGTGGTCCCTGGTCCAGGACAGGGAGATGGGGAGATTCCTCCCTGCAAGCAGGAGAACGAGACAGTTTATGAGTGTGTGTGTCTCTGTATATGGGTGATTGTGAGCAGGTGTGAGTGAGTGTGTGGGGGGAGCAAGGGTCTTCCCTAGGAACCTGCACAGGGTTTGTCCAGCCACCCAGAGCAGGTCAGATCAGAATGCAAACCTTAGAGGGTTCCAGTGCGGAGAGGGGTTTGCCCATGTTCTCCCTGTCCTCCCTCTCCTTGTAGCAGTCCAAGGTTGTGCTCTTGGAAGACCTGGCTTCCCACGTGGGCCTGAGGACTCAGGTAAGCCCTGGAAGGTGGCCAGCTATGTGGAGTGTGGCCACGGGGTCTGTGTGGCTGTCAGAGGCGGCCTACCCTAAAGATGCAGTCTTGATACCCCCAACCAAGAGGGAGTAGAGGGTAGGAGTCTCTGGGCACCACAGGAATCCTGCCTCTCTACTAGATGGACGAACAGGCATGGGGGAAAAGAAAAAAGTCCAAACCCCACTACTCCAGCAGCCCCTGTAACTAAAGTAGCCCAAATCCAGTTACCTTGACAACTCTCTTGCAAACAGGCTGCACCAGCCTTCACAGCCAAATGTCACCACCACTCCTCTGTGGTTGGAAGAGAGCCTCTCTCAGGGGTCTTGCAGGGCCCCAAGACCAGAGCCCCTTCTCCCCTGGGCCCCTCCAAAGGAGAAGCATGGAGTCACCATGGGGGGCAGCCATGAGAAAGAGAGGAGGAGGTTTGGCTGTGGTGGGAGGGAGGATGTAGCTGCCTTTTCTGGGGATGGCAGCGCCTCTGTCTGCTCTGAAAATTGTTCTCCTCGTAGGACACCATAAACCGCATCCAGGACTTGCTGGCTGAGGGGACTCTGACAGGTGAGAGGAGGAGAATCACTCACTCCAGGCCCTGGCCCTGGGGAGTGTCTAGCTGCAGGGGGCTGCAGGGACTTGTTGCAGAGGCAAGACAGCTCCCTGGGTGGAGGGAGGCTGTGCAATGAGGGGCACTGAGCAGGGGGACGCAGTTATAAGGAGGACATGCTGAGGCCTAGGGATGGCTCGAGGTGACAAGGACAGGCAAGGGAGCCTGATATGACTCACCTAGCCAGGAATGGATGTGGCCAGGCAGGCAGGCAGTCCTGGAGTGTTCTGAGCCACTTGTGAAGGGGTGGGTGGGCAGGTGAGCAATCTCAGGTCAGGTGGGGAGGGCCCAGGAAGGCTCAGCCCCACAACCTGCGTGTCCCCACAGGTGTGATTGACGACCGGGGCAAGTTCATCTACATAACCCCAGAGGAACTGGCTGCCGTGGCTGACTTTATCCGACAGCGGGGCCGGGTGTCCATCGCCGAGCTTGCCCAGGCCAGCAACTCCCTCATCTCTTGGGGCCGGGAGCCCCCTGCCCAGGCCCCAGCCTGACCTAACCCTTCCGTCTTGGACTTGGAGCTGGCGTGGCCTACATGGCCATACATCTTTATTCTTCCCCACCATCCTGGGGCCATGATGGAGTGTGGCCAGGCTGTTCTAGATTAAAGGCCTGTGAGCACTGCTGAGCGTAGTGTGGCTTGGTGTGGCAGAAGCCCTGGCCCAGGATCCCAGACAAGCAGGTGAAATCTGGGCCTCAGAATATATCTGGGGAGATGGGTGGGAGGGTCCTTTGGAGGCAGGAAGTTCCATTCTTGTCATGCACTCGTTCGTTCAAAAGAATATTGAACATTTACTGTGTTTCTGTGTGCCCTGCAAGCCCAGCCCCCAAGGCCTGGATGAGGTCTTTCTCTCCCTCCCGCCTGTGGCCAGAGCAAAGTGGGAAACCTCTTGGGCCACATCCCCACTGACTGGGGAGGGAGGTCTCCCTGTTTTTTTTATAGGATTCAGGAGTCCTAAGGAGGGCTGAGAGCCCTTAGGGCGAAGAGTTAAGGAGAAGCACCAAGGGTAGAGTCCTAGGGAATGTCAACCTTTAAGAGGGAGGGAAGGGGGCCGGCCCCGTGGCTTAGTGGTTAAGTGCGCGCGCTCCGCTGCTGGCGGCCCGGGTTTGGATCCCAGGCGCGCACCGACGCACTGCTTCTCCGGCCGTGCTGAGGCCACGTCCCACATACAGCACCTAGAAGGATGTGCAGCTATGACATACAACTATCTACTGGGGCTTTGGGGGGGAAAAAAAAAAGATATCTAAGAGGGAGGGAAGGGAGATCAGAGAGGCTGTGGGGCAGGTAGAAGGAAGGGAAGCACTTGCTTGAGCTGGATCAAATTTTGCATTGGAGGCACACTGCTTCATGCAGTACATCACATGAATTCAGCTCTACGTCCTTGACAAAAAGTTCAGTGGTGTGGATGATTCCACCCAGTGGTGGATGTAAAGACCATATGCTCAGGAGCAGGTGTGAGATGGGAGGTGTATGTTTCCTGTAGGGTCAGTCACTCTAGTTTCTGTGGGCTGTTCATGGTGTGAGCATCCTGCTTTGCTTGGGGTGAGGCATGTGTTTAAATGTGTATTTTTGTTGCAAGGTGGCCCCTAAACATAATCCACCTACTTCCTCGGGTGTCTGGTGGAGGAGGCAGCTTTCTGTTCCGGCCCAGAAGGAAACTGTCTGTGTGGATAGTGGTGGGAAGACAGGATATCATGCTCTGGGGCAGAGCCTTCCTAAGGGGTTGTCAAGGGTGAATTTGACTCATTTGGCCATAAGCATTAACTTAGAACCTAAATTCTAAGTAAGGTGTGACTCTCCTACTTCTATCAGCAGTGGGCACTTAGAGTCATCTGGAGCTGGGAAGGACCACATGCATTGTTTGGAAGGCCATCTGGGAGCCTAGTCTAGTAGGAGAGGGAAGAAACAAAATAGGTACCCCACAGTATGAGATAGACACATAAAATTACAAAGGGAAAAGGAGATGGCTTACAGTTGAAACAGTGGTTCTCAGCCCTGGTTGCTCATTAGAATCACCTGGGGAGTTTTCAGCATTCTCATGCCAGGCTGCACCCCAGACCAGTTCAGTCAGAGTCTCTGGGGGTGGAACTCAGGAAGCATCAGGAGATTCCAATGTGCAGCCAAGGTTGAGAGCCAGTGAAGGGAGGTAGGGGTGGGGTGGAGAGGCAGGCCATAAAGTTGCAAATAATTAAATTCCCCACTGGAGTGGGCTTCTCACAGAGCAACACAGCAGCTCCAGGTCTCTTCCATCCTTTCCCTCAACTGTCCTCAGCCACCACCATCCAGGTAGCAAGATGGCTATGG
Source organism: Diceros bicornis minor (assembly GCF_020826845.1). Taxonomy (NCBI): domain Eukaryota; kingdom Metazoa; phylum Chordata; class Mammalia; order Perissodactyla; family Rhinocerotidae; genus Diceros; species Diceros bicornis. The sequence goes on along the minus strand of NC_080758.1, from coordinate 31,659,302 downwards.
CAGCCCCTTCACTCCACCTTCAAGACACTGCCCACAGGCTGGGAGTGGGGAAAGGCACATCCCTTCCTCACGTCCCCAAAGCCTTCTAAGATTCTTTATGTCCCAGGAGCTTATGGAGGGAAAACTCTGTGACTCTCTGTGCATTATTTAGTGATCGATCTACTAATAAACTTACCAAATGAACAGTTCTTCAAATAGTAAGTGATTAACATTTTTCTAAGTATGTACAAACCACTTTCACAGCAAATAAATGAAAACTTACAAGTTTAACAACTTGCAATTTTTCAAACATTTAAACATTAATCGTTACTTAATACTTCTAAGCATTTAAAGTCTCCATATTTAATATATGAAATTATTTTAGGGGCCGGCCCCGTGGCTTAGCGGTTAAGTGCATGCGCTCTGCTACTGGCTGCCCAGGTTCGGCTCCCAGGCGCGCACCGACGCACTGCTTGTCCGGCCATGCTGAGGCGGCATCCCACATACAGCAACTAGAAGGATGTGCAACTGTGAGATACAACTATCTACTGGGGCTTTGGGGAGAAAAAGGGGGAAAAAAAAAAAAAAGGAGAATTGGCAATGGATGTTAGCTCAGGGCTGGTCTTCCTCAGCAGAAAGAGGAGGGTTGGCATGGATGTTAGCTCAGGGCTGATCTTCCTCACAAAAAAAAAAAAAAATTATTTTAAATGATTTTACACCTTAAAAAGTAGACCAGACACACGTAGTATTATAATGATTACATTACTGATTTGTACATGTTTTAATATTAAAACTGATGATAAACATTTCAATAACATTTCAATACCATGCATTTACATTTGCTTATTCACTAGCTCTATTTTTATTTCTTCCTGAAGGTACAGTTTTCACTTATCCTGGAGCACGAGGGTGACTGTCTCAGGTGGCTGAGGATGTAGGTATGACTGGAGAATGGTGATGCAGAACCAGGGACCCAGGACTTCCCTGTGACCCTATCTGAGTCCTTTTCCTGTTGTGTGGCCCTTCTTTCATAGTTAATTTTCCCCCTCCAGCAGAAACTCTAGACTTGGCTCCAGCCAATCAGATAAGTTTTGATTTTTGTAACTCCCGAGTTACAAAAATGCTTGATATACTTGTTCTGGAGGCCTTATCTTCACAGCCCAGCCCTACAGGTCTATTTTGATACCACTTGCTCCCTATAGAGTCCAGTCCAGTTCAGTTTGGTTCTATCACACTCCTCTTTTTTATGGACCTTCAAGGCATGTTATTGACAAGCCCAGAGTTGGAGAGCCGTATAATACAACTTGTCTTTTCAAAAACGGTTATGTACAAGATTGGCTGCGAGTTGAAAAATTATTAAAACTGGGTAATGTGTACGCGGAGGTTATACTCATCTGTTTTTATACATGTAAAATTTCCCATAAAAGCTTAAACACATTGAGCCCTAAATGGCCTCTTGTATCCTTGGCTCAAGTTAAGCCTCAGAAAAGAGGCTGAAAAAAGTGGACACATGAGGGCACCAATAGTCACTCCACTCATCCCGCAATTGAGTGACTCCCCTCGGGTCGCCACAGTGGCACCAGTGCAGGATGCATGTTGGATCTTTGTAACACAAAAATTATTTAAACACATCTAAAGTGTGTTTAAAAAACACTAATGTAGGGCCGGCCCCATGGCTTAGCGGTTAAGTGCGCACGCTCCACTGCTGGCGGCCTGGGTTCAGATGCCGGGTGCGCACTGATGTACGGCTTCTCCGGCCATGCTGAGGCCACGTCCCACATACAGCACCTAGAAGGATGTGCAACTATGACATACAACTATCTACTGGGGCTTTGGGGGAAAAAAAAAATAAATAAAATTACAAAAAAAAAATTAAAAAAACATAATCTACAGAGAGCCTACCGAGTATGAGGCAGAATGCTAAGCACCCAGGAAGCCATGGTGGGGGCAAGGGCAGTGGTACCAGTCTAACAGGGAGACCACCAACCATCTAACCAGCCAGATGCCTGGCCAAATGCCATAATAAAAGAAAGGGACCAGCGGCTCACAAGGAGAGGCCTTCTGGGCTGAGGGGAGGACACATGCAGAGAATGTCAAGGCTTGTGGCTCACTGAGGGGCATGGAGTGTTGGGTGGAAGAAAGGCGGGGGCAAAGGAGAGATAAGGTGGAAAGGGAGGTTGGGACCCAGCTGGGAAGGGCAGTGAATGCTGAGCCCAGAGATTTGGGCTGTATTTGGTGAAGGGGGGATGTTTAATTAGTGTTTTGAATCAGTAACTCACTTCTTAAGACTTCTTTGCAAACATCGTATCCCACAAGTCATCGTTACTCCATCAGCTCCTCCCTCCACACCCTTCACTCCCCTGTTGAACTGTTCCAGGTACCACTTCGAGCCTTCACGAGCATGTCCCAGATACCTCCAGTCCCAAGCCCCTGCCCCAAGATCAGAGACAACTATTCTGCTAAGGCTGTGTTTTTCAAACTTTTTTGACGCTGTCTCTTAGTAAGAAATCCATTTTACCTTAAAGACTCAGTATATCTTTGTGTGTGTGTGCATACATAGAGATAACTGAAGCAAAAGCTTCATAGTAGTCCTTCACTCGTCATGGTTTGGTGTATGTTGATCTTTCCTTCTCTATTCTGTTTCATTGCTGATGGTGACTAAACTGATTTTATAACCCACAAGAGATCTCAGCGTACAGTTTGAAAAATGGGGTTCTCAGGAGCTTGTTCCTTTTATATTGAGGACAGGGCTGAGGATTCATATCTGGGTGACGAGTTGTGTATCATACCTAACTTTTTTTTTTTTCTTTTTTTGTGAGGAGCATCAGCCCTGAGCTAACATCCATGCCAATCCTCCTCTTTTTGCTGAGGAAGACCGGCCCTGAGCTAACATCTATTGCCAATCCTCCTCCTTTTTTTCTCCCCAAAGCCCCGGTAGATAGTTGTATGTCATAGTTGCACATCCTTCTAGTTGCTACATGTGGGACGCTGCCTCAGCATGGCCGGACAAGCGGTGCGTTGGTGCGCGCCCGGGATCTGAACCTGGGCCGCCAGTAGCGGAGTGCGCATACTTAACCGCTAAGCCACGGGGCCGGCCCCATACCTAACTTTTGATAGGCACAGAATTGTACCAAAAGCCTTTTAGACTACAATAGTGACGTTGAAAAATAGTTTTACTTGGTTTATTCGGACACCATATGTAATTTTTGGCCGGTTAATATGTTATTTGATTATTCATTACAGCAAAATGTATAAGGGAACCTTGTAAGAGAACCTACCAAATACTGATACTATAACATTAGACTTATTTAAATATAACCTTTTGAATATAACCTGGTAGATTTACTTTGACTGGTTTTAGTCATTTTAATTTTCTTATATGATATTACCATTTGACTTACATTTCTAACATATAATACAAAAAAAATCCATAATACTAACCAAAACTAAAACTAGTAATGTTCCAAGTGTGTCATAACTGAGTAACTGAGACTTAATACCTCTGTTTTATTTTCGTTAAGCTATTTCTCATCAACGAAGTAAGTCACTTTGTTGTGGAGCTAAACCCCACAGATCACAGAACAGTGTAGTTGTCTGGACACATGCTTGATGTCTAGTTTGGCAGTTGTCTTGATGCCGTTTTAGTTTGTGCGCATTGCCTCATGTCAAAATAGACTGTAGTAGCAAATATGAATAGATGAGAAATTATTGAACATATAATCCATCATTGTCGGCAAATTCTCATTTTTCTACATCTCAGCTCCGTCTGCTGAGTGGTAGCAATTCAGGAGAGGAAAAGTTGGCAAATGGTAAGTGGACACATGGGAAGTTTGGGCCCCAAAGACAGATAATAAAAGTTTCATTTAGCCACCGCCGTGTCTGTCTGCAATGATCACGTAAAAAAGTTTACGAAGGAGGCTTTCTGCTGGACGAATTTACTCCAGCTTTTACAAATACTAAATCTGGTAACATTTTTGGATTCTGCATGTTTCAATAAAATTGATTAAAAATTTAGGTATGACCATAATTTCCACGATGTAGTAATCATTTTATTATTCTGCTTGGTGCTTGAAGAAGGATCAACATGCTTCACAAAAAGATGTGAGTACATAAAGCTCGCTTGGGGGGGTGGGGCGGCGACTTGTGTTCTTTTTTACTTTGTTTCTAACTGTCTTGCAATGAGGTTTACACAGTACAGGTACAGATAAGTCTCTTTGTTAGTATGCTATAAACAAAGCATCAATTATGTAAAAACAGAAAAGAGGGCCAGCCCCGTGGCTTAGCGGTTAAGTGCGCGCGCTCCACTGCTGGCGGCCCGGGTTCAGATCCCGGGCGCGCACCGACGCACCACTTCTCCAGCCACGCTGAGGCCGCGTCCCACATACAGCAACTAGATGGATGTGCAGCTATGACATACAACTATCTACTGGGGCTTTGGGGGGAAAAATAAATAAATAAAATCTTTAAAAAAAAAAAAAGTTACAGAGGGACCCTGGGGAACATAAAAGCATAAACCATCTTCTATCTTAGGTAAAATGTGCAATTAGTAAAGAGTGGTGATAAAAAGGAGAACACAGTCTAATAATTTTTTGTATTTTTCCTTTAACTTTTATTTTTCACAGGCTGAGTGTGTGTGTGTGTGTGTGTGTGTGTGTGTGTGTGTAAACATCAGCTAATCAGTTTATAAAACAGCTTGTAAAAGACCTCAGCAGTAACGTTTCGGTTACAGTTTTATATTGGTCTAGATAACTCCCAAGACCTTTACTGGTCATTCTCAGAAATTTTTGGCCCAATTCCAGGGGTTTTTATTTCCTTATAAAACAAGCACACCTGTAAAAAGCTTTAGTACAAACATCCAGACTTTACCATGGATTAAAGTGCCTTGTCTGCCTCCCAGTTTGGTGTTTGGAGGTCACTGAGATTGCCCAGTCATGCCAGAGAGGCCTCGAGTTCTCCTCTGGATAACTTGGTGGGTAGGACCCCAAAAGATCACAATAGCCTGCTAATTTGATTTTGATTTGAATCTGTTCAGTATCAGCAGGGCTGGAGATGTTTTCAACTGCTTATTGGCCGTTTGTGTTTTGTAAATGATCTGTTTGTGTCTTTTACCCGTTTATCTATAGACCCAGGGTTTTTGTGATTTCATTCATCATTCAACAAATGAATGTTGAGTGCTTATTATGTGCTTGCATTAGTTTCCTATTGCTGCTGTAACAAATTCCCACAAACTTAGTGGCATAAAACACAGATATATTGTCTTACAGTTCTATAGGTTAGAAGTCCAACATGGGTCTTACTGGGCTAAAGTCAAGGTAAGGCTGTGTTCCTTTTGGAGGTTCTTTTCCATCTTTGAGTGGCCACCCACATTCCTTGGCTCAGGGCCCCCTTCCTCCGTCTGTACAGCCAGCTACAGTTGCATCTCTCTAACCGTTCTTCCGTAATCACGTCTCCCCCTCACTCTCTTCTCCCTTCCTCTTCCACTTTCAAGGACCCTTGTGATTACATTGGGCCCATCTAGATAATCCAGGATAATCTCCCTATTTTAAGGTTAGCTGATTAGAAACCTTAATAGTATCTACAGCCTTAATTCTGCTTTGCCATGTAACCTAACATAGTCACAGGTTCTGGGGGTAAGGACTGGGATATCTTTGGGGGGCTGCTATTCTGTTTACCAGAGTATTAAGATGCGGAGATGGAATTTTAAAAAAGGATCCTGTCCACATAGATGCTACAAGCTAGTGGGGAAGACAGATGATTAATCACAATTTTCTTCTTTTATTTAATTTTGGGATTAAGATTGTTCTACCTTTATAAAACAAATTTGAGAGCTTTTCATCTTTTACTATGACTTAGAATCATCTCTTCTAGATTGGGTAGAACTCAGCCGTCAAACACTCTGGGTCTAGTGCCATTTAAAAGAGTAGATCTTTAATAATGTTAATTCCTTTTGTAGTTACTGATCTTATTAGAAACTAAAATGTTTAAGTATCTATTTCTATTTGGAAGCTGTAGTTAGTGTGACAAAACAAGAAAATATAGAAAAAGAGCTCATTTTATTGGATAAAATGATTGCATCCTAGAAACCTCCAGATTTACACTTGGCTTGCTCCCTCCACTCCACATCTTTAACTTGAATGTCACTTCCTTGGCAAGTCCTTCCACCTTATCCAGAATTGGGATCCCCCTGCAATCTCAGCTTCTCCTTAGTACTTAACCACTTTCTAATCCACTATGTATTTACTGACCATCTCCTCTCACTAGAATGCAAACTCCATTGTGGCAGGGATTTTTGAGCAAATATTTAATATCATAATAGTCTGTCATATCTAAATTTCCAGAGCTTACTCACCTGTTTATTCTTCCAGGAAAACTTTTTTATCTTAAAAAATTTTTTTTTACAAAACTAATACATGCTTATTGTAAAAAATGCAAACGTTACAGAGTGCCTAATGCCTAATGAGAGAGTCCTCTCTACTGCCATACCCCCTGCAATCCCACCATCTCAGGGTAGCCACTGGTAATAGTTTGATGTGTATCTTTTCAGACTTTTCTATGCATATACATATATATTCTTTTAAAAATAATAGAAAAATTATAGTATGCATAACGATGCTGCCACTTGCTTTTTTACTTAATATAGTCATCTTTCTATGGCAATACATAGACATCCATGTCATTCTTTTAAATAGCTTTCTATTGTTACATTGCATTGGACACATTGTGATTCATTTGATCAATCTTCTGTTAATTGATGTGTTTAGGTTTAATTTTTTTTTTTTTTTTTTGCTATTACCATCAGTACATCAGTGACTTTGTACATCTATCATGTTACTTGTGATGGCATTTCTTCCCAGAAATGGAATTGCTGGGTCTGAAGATATACACATTACACGTTTTTATATATTACCCAATTGTCCTCCCAAAGGGTTGTACCAATTTATACTCTCGAAAACAGTGTGTGAGTTCCTATCTACAGACTTACCAACTTGGGATATCAGTCTTTTTCATTTTTGTCAATCTGATAGTCTCTTTCTTTTTATTTTCCCAGCTTTGTTGAGATGATAGACTCTTGTTTTAATTGCTCCTTCTTTACCCCATTGGTGAGGGATTCCCACCCTAGGGTTATGGAGATGGCCAAACACAATACCTGACACTGGACAGGTGAGATTGACAGCAGTTTATTAGTTACATATACTCACAGGCCAGGGGAGGAGGACACCACAAACCATACAGGGCCACACAGGCGTTGCACTCGGGAATTTAGTGAACAGCCAGAGGCTGTGGGGGGCAGGCTTTGTAGCAGCAAGTGGGTGAGGTGTGACCCTGGTTGCTGCAGGGGATGTGATTGGCTTGTTTGAATAGTTCCTTGGCTGGCAGAGAGCTGAAACCCGCTGCTCAGAGATAAGCAGGAACTGCACCTGGTCCATTTGATAAGGAGAATTGTTTGGCTAGGGCAAGTTGCTGAGGCCATTTGAGGCCCTCCTGATTTTACCAGATGTCAAGGTAGCACAAAATATTGGATCTTTTTAAAGATTTTATTTATTTATTTATTTTCCCCCCAAAGGGGGAAAAAATCCCGTCGGTGTGCGCCCGGGATCCGAACCCGGGTCGCCAGCAGCAGAGCGCGTGCACTTAACCGCTAAGCCACGGGGCCGGCCCAAAATATGGAATCTTAATTTCAGCCGTTGCTGGTTAGTTATGAGAGTTCTTTTTGGGTATTGATTTTTGAATGACTTTTTTTTTTTTTTTTTTTTTTTTATTTTTTTCCCCCAAAGCCCCAGTAGATAGTTGTATGTCATAGCTGCATTTCCTTCTAGTTGCTGTATGTGGGACACGGCCTCAGCATGGCCGGAGAAGCGGTGCATCGGTGCGCACCCAGGATCCGAACCCCGGGTCGCCAGCAGCGGAGCGCGCGCACTTAACCGCTAAGCCACAGGGCCGGCCCCTGAATGACTTTTTGGCATCTATGGTGATGATTGTTTTTTTTTAATTTAACGAACTCATGGATTATTAATTTCACATACAATAATATTTAATTTTATTTCCTTGAGTTGTATTTAGGAATTTTTTTCCCTCTGAACTTGTAAGTATGATTGGTTTGCAGTTCTTTGTATGCTGTCTTTATGGGGAACTGGTATAAGGGGGATTGTGGCTTCATAATGTGAAATAGCATTCTAACTTTTCTGGGCTCTAGTACAGATTTATGGGGTCAGGATTATCTGTTCACTGAAAGTTTGAAAGAATTCTTCCATGAAACCATCTGAGCCCAGAGCCTTTTTTTGGACATATTTCTTGGATAATGTTTTCAACATCTTTCTTATTTTTGTAATGTTATTTCCCAGAAAATGGTCCACTTTATGAAGGTTTTCATATGCGTTAGAACAGTCAAATATGGTATTCTCTTATTTTCCTGTGTTAAGATGCAAAACCACATTCTCTAAGAAATAGGAACAGAGAACTATAAAGAGATTAAATTGAGATCAAAACAAAGGTGGGGTGGAAATTGGCTAAAATGAAAGGAAAATAAAACCAGCAGAATTAAATATCTTATTGGAGAAAACAAAGAGTACCCTTGACTCTGAAGAGAATTAAATCTGTGATGGTGAAGAAAAACTTGAGATACTCTTCCAGGATGCAGAGAAAAAGGACAAAGATCTAATTGACCGTGGTGATCCAGTGTGATAATTTTAGGGGAGACAAAAACCCCGAAACAATCTGTTCACAGAATAGACAGAAACAAATTAGAAGAAAACTTTTTAAAGCTGAAAAGACCTCTTCTATTTCTGGAAAATTAATAGAAAAAGTCCCACACTGAGACTTTTACTGGCAAAATGTTTGACTTTTGAAGGTAAAGAAAAATCCCAACAAGCACCAGGGAAATTGCTCACCTAAAACAGGCTAGCCCAGCTTTGCTACCATTTTTTTTTTTGAGATATAATTGACATATAACACTATATTAATTTCAGGTGTACTTGCACCATTTTGAAAGCCGGAAGACAATGGAATAAGGACAAGAGTGTCTTGAGGGGAAAAGTTTGAGACTCAAGAATTCTATAAACAGTCAAGCCACCATTTGTGTGTAAAGACAGTAGAAAGGCCTTTTCACCTACCTAGGGAAAGGCTTAGAAAAACATTACATGCAGGAGTCTTCCCTGAAATCACCAGTCAGGTGAAAGCTGGGTCTGAATGAGGAATAGAAAAATTAGAGCATACAAAACTGGCAGTGACATTGACACCAATTAAACAAAGGGTTGGCAAAAGCCAAAAACGATTGAAAAAGAGGATTTTGTGGCTTAAAAAAAATGTAAACAAAAGCTGTGTCTATCATCCTGGATTAAGTGGACAAATATAAGGTGTGAGGACAGTAGGCCAGGAGATTGAAAGACACGTTAAATTTCTCATTACATAAAGAGGAATATAAAAACGAATGGTGTGTCATTGACTTTAATAATTTGTGAAATATAAACTGTATTTTTATTTGATAAAGGCAACCACCGGGATAATTAAAAACAGGCTTTCTGCCTTACAAATCACTATAGAAGATAAAAGCAAATATGGAAAAATTCACAAAACAGAAAACAGCAAGAAATAAAAACTATAAAATAGGATGATGGATGACCAAATGAATCAGCTGTAACAGCTGAGATACAATGGGTTAAATCCCAGCCAAAGTGGAGGCGCTACAGCTTTTAGGACAGACCCTTTGTGCCTCCAGGCTTTGCTAATACTGAACCCTAGGCCTGGCTTGCTTCCCGGCCCTATTCAAGGCTAAGGCATCAGTTCCAGGCTGACTTAGTCCTCCCGGCAGCCCTCCCAGGCCACCCGGGGCGGAATGAGCACTCGCCGCACAGAACGCGGCACGCGCGTGCGAAGCTGGTGCTTCGGGTCCCCTCTCATCCCCGGATGCAGCGTGCGGGCCGGGTCCAAGCCTCGTGCCAGGTGCGGGGCACAGGGTGAAAGCACTCAAACCCTGCTGGATTGTAACGTCTTTTCCTGGTCGCCCGCCTTTTCCCGCGGACGGTGAGCATCCGCGAGCAGCAAGTGTCAGACCGGCTCCGTTTGCTGACGGAGGGTGTCACGGCCCCTCGAAGCCTCCCACACGCGAGCCTGCGGTCCCCGCGCCCGGGCGGTCTTCCCTCGGCAGTGCGGGATCCACCCGTGATGGCTCGCCCCGCCCCCACCTTGCGGACTTGCAGGGTCTCACGGCGTCCGCTGGGAGGCCGCGTCCGGAAGAGCAGTAGCGGGAGAGGAATGGGGCTCGGGGCTGGGTGTCCCGAGACCCTTCCCCAAACCAGAGGGGCTCCTCTAGGTCGCCAAAGATGTGGCGGAGGGCGCTGTTCCACTGCTTTCGTTGGAAAGGAGAGACTGCGGGCTGAGCCCAAGAATCCTGGGGAATAACAGGCGACGAGCAGACGGGCTCGGAGCAGACTCGTGGCGCGCTGGAGTGAGTGGTCCAGAAGGGTTCCACGTGCGGGCCAGGATGCAGAGACGAAGGGGTAAAGGCACTGCGCCCCGCCCCAGCCCGGGGATTGGCGGCCCCGGGGGGCGTGGCCGGAGGGCGGGTCCGCGTTTGCCGCAGCCGCGGGTGGGCGGGGCCCGGGTGGGAAGCGGGAGGGGCGCGGAGCCGAGCCGGGCCCGCGCCGCGCGCCCCGCCGGGCGGGCTTCGGGCTGCGCCAGCGAGCCGGGCCGGTGGCGCCCTCGTCGAAGACCCCGCGCCAGATCCTGAGGCAGCGAGTAAGTGAGGCAGGGCCACCGCGGCGTCCCTCCGGGCTCCGACCTGTCGCCGTGCACACTGCACCGCGAGGCTCGTCCAGCCAGACCTGGAGCTGAGGAGGGGGCGCGTCCCGCTGCTGGGGTCCTAGGGGGGAGGGGAGTGGAGATGAGGCGATGATGTCATGGATGTTTCGCGGGGCCTGGGGGGAGGTGGCGGCCGGAGGGGGTGCGGCCCGGATTATGTCACCTCTTCCCTCTGCGCCCCGCCCCCCGGGGCCACACGCGTTGGTGCGGAGCACGGGGAGGTCCGGGTGGGATTTTCCCCACTGCAGAGACCCCCGGGCACCTCCTCGGGACGGCCTGTGGCCGGGGTCTCTATCTGTTGTCGCTGCGGGCAACGGGTTGCTGGTGAATGGCGAATACCCCCACCCCCCCGCGCGGAGGCTCGTGTGTGCGCGCGTGTGTGTGCTCAGGGGAAAGGGGGGGCGCTGTCAGCCCCCTCAGTCCTGAAACATGGGCTTCATCAGAGCCAGAATCTAGGGGATGGGCCCCTTTCTCCTTTGTCGCCAAGAGAAGATGGATCGCCCCTCAAATCACAACCAAGAAGTTCTGGAGACCTCTGCACCCCCAAAAGCCCTACAGTGCCCCCGATCCCATTTCTCCCTCAGTCCTTCTTCCGGGAAGCCCTTCCTGATTTTCCTGTCCGGATTCATTGCCTCTTTGCATTGCTCATAACTAGCATTCCCACACATTCTCTCTGCATCTCCTCAGTGCCAGGCCAAAAGACCCCAGGACTCTGCCATCTGTGCCACTGGGGTATCCACAGGCCAGCTCCAAGGAAACCTCAGAGTGGCATCTCCCTGGAGTAGCCTGAGCCAAGTGTTCCAAGACCCCTCCCCACTAGGGGAGATCAGGGATGCTGTCCTGAGAGGCAGCATTTAGATTGGTCCTTGAAGGATGCAGGATGGGCACAGAGAGCTGGGAATAGATTGTGTGTGGAGTGGAGAGGGGCTCAGGTCGGGGTAAAAAGGATGGGCAGCAGGAGAGGCCTTGGTGGCCCTCCTGCAAGCTCTGCTCTGGTTCTGGGTGCTGAGAGGAATGCCACGCATTTTACCCATAATACATTTACTTAAGATTCCTATAAGGTAGATGTGAGAACCCAAGGTGAAATAACCTGCATGCGGTTCCACCTCTAATCAGTGGAGCTGGGATTTACACTTAGAGCTGATGCCTCCAAAACTCTGTCTCCTGCACTTGGCACTGCTCATGGAAGAATTTGGGCAGAGCAGGGACAAGATTGGCTTTGCCCTTTAGAAAGAGTCCCCTGGCAGCTGCACAGAGGAGAGAGTGCAGGGGAAGAAAGGTGAGTGAGGAGTCCCCAGCAAGGGGGACTGGCAGGAGGGGCTGCTGAGATCTTTAGGGGGTAAATGGGCTTAGCTTGGGGCCTCTGAGACCCTAAGAGAAGGGTGGAGTGTTCCTAGCTTTGGGAGGGACACAGGTAGGGAGGGGCTGGGTGGTCACTCCACCCAGGTGGGTTGGAGGGATCTGCCTATGTAACTCCCAGGTAGAGTCCATTTGGCCCCTTTGTGACTGCTAATACTGTGTGTAATGTCCCAGACACTGAGGGTTGATGGGACAGAGATAGAGGTAGAGTCGGGCAACAGGCTGTCATCCCAGGTTGTTGGGCTGATGCTATGAGGCTGCCTTTGCAGACCACACTCAGTTACCTGGGCCAGTTCAGGACTCTGACCTATAGATGAAGCTCAGACTCTTCCTCTGGGCTGAGTTTCTGCCTGTCAGGCGGAAACATATGCCCGTCCTTGTCCTGAAAGCTCCCTGCCGGGCTTTTGAGGAAAGAAGCTGCGGCAGCCCCAGCTTGGGAGAGGCAAGGGACAGGGAACGCTTGCATGGGGTTGACCATGACATGTTATAATTACGGCAAGAAGCACTTTGGGGAGCAAGGCTCCCGGGAGAGCTGCTGTGTGTTGGCAGTCATGGATTCCCTAGGTAGAGCACAGGGAGAGGAGGCTCAGGAGACAGCCTTGGGATGTCATTTCCGTCCAGGACTCTGGGCATCCTAGCCTGGCTGGGGACCATACACACTCCAGGAAAACAGTAGGGCAGAGTGGCATATGACCAGCCCCAACCTATGGTCAGATTCTCCTTTCCTGGATCTCAGACAAGGTAGTACTACATGTTTGTACTGCACCTTACAGTTTGCAAAGCACCTTCCCAAACATTATCCCTATCGCTCTCATGACCAACATGATCACTTCTGAGATTTTCTCCTGTCCGCATCCAGGCCTCTGGCGTAGCCCCCATTCCTAGATCTCTAATCTCACTTTGGGCACCTTCCTTTGGCATGTCAACACACTCAGGTTTATACCATGCTTAATTTTAAAATTAGAAAAGGGCCCTTGGGTCCCAAACCACCTTAAATTATAGCCTTCTCTGGCCTTCTCTCTTGGCAGGGAATTCTCCCATCTTTCCCTCTAGACCTCTCTACTCCTGTAGTCTGGCTTTGCCTTGCACCACTTTTCTGAAACCATTCTCTCATAGACACCGGTAATGTTTCCACCTGCCAAATCCAGGGCATGCTCTCCAATCCCAGTTTTGCCTGGCCTTTTTTTAAACACTGGGAGCTGCTCCCACATTCTTGAAGCCCCTCATCTTGGTCTGCAGGGTCTGCTCCCTTTTACCTGCTCCCCCACTGCCTCCCAAGCTTCTGGGGCTCTGCCACCCTAGCTTGATGCTGGGCCCCACCCACACCACCCTTGAATGCTGGTGATGCCAGTCTCTCTTTCCATCCAGTATGTGAGAGACAACTTTCTCTGGTCTTCCCAAAAGCACCTATTTCCCCTACACATTCTCCCCCTGTCATGTTAAGGGTGTCACACCCACCCTGGGACCCCAGCCTGGATTCCTCACTTGGCCCCATCCCCTGAACCCCATCACTATGAAGTTTTGTCAGTTCTTCCTCCCAAACCCTGCCCAGGCCTTCCCACCGGTTCCAAGCCTCAGGCCACTCAGCTTCCATCCTCCTAGTCCCCAGCTGCTCCCTACACTGCACCCAAGGATAGCAAAAGAAGGGGGTCATGCTTAGGGTGGGTGGGTGGGTATTTCTGGGCTGAGGGGTAGCAGGGCTGGAATATGTTGCGGAGTGGAGGCAGAGCAGGGTGAGGCATGAGGGCACCAAGTGTAAGGAGGCACTCACTCTCAGGGTCCTGCACTTGCTGATCCTACACTTAAATTGCACCCTAGGTGCCTCTCTTGCCTCACCCTAGTCTCAGCCCTGCATGTGGGGACAGACTGGCCGAGGGAGGAAGATGCTAAAGTGCTGTTCTCCGCACCTGGGGGTGGGGGAAGTGAGGGGCAGACACGGAGAGAATGGAATTTTACAAAGGCAGTCGGGACTGGCTTGGTGGTGAACTTTCCAGCCACCTAGGGCTGTAATTCCAGGTGTGGTGGCTAGAAGACTCCTGAAGGGCAAGAGTTTTGTCAGGATCCCCTGGTCTGGGGCCTGATAGGAAAGACACAGCATTAGAAGTGGGCATCTGGGTAGAAGACAGTCTGAAGAGCACTCAAGGGGCTGTGGGGTGCCACCTGGGCCCCTTCACCTTGGTAGAGAAGGAGGGCTCCCTGCCTGGTTTCTGAGTAGGGGGTAAAGGCCTAAGGGCGTCCCCTGCCATCTCTGATACACGCATTTGAGCGTCTACACCCGCGGCAGGCACTGCCTGGTGCCTCTGCCAGGCTGGACTATGCAGGTCTCTGGGGCAGGTGTTCCCAGGTGCGGACTTGAGACAAAGGAACAAGGAAGCAGGGCCTCCCTGAGTACAGGTAACCCGAGGCCCTGCTCCCCTGGCTCCTGGGGGCCGGCCTTGGGGGAGGAGGCACACCCCGCAGAAGGGCTCAGAGGACTTCACGGTGAACTGAGCAGGGTCAAGGTCCACAGAGAGCGGGGAAGGGGAGGAATCCAGGAAGTCTTCCCGGTGGCAGTGAATTCTTAGAGTGGTTTTGCGGGCGCGGAATCCTCCCGGGCGCCGCTGGGTGCGAGGCCCCGCCCCGTCCCCGCCCCGTCCCCGCCCACCTGTGGAAACGCAGGCCTGGAGGGAGGCACGGCTCTGCCCCGGCCTCGGCCAGCCCAGGGGTCTCTGCCAGGGGACTGGCCGTGGGGAGGGGGCCCTCTCGTGCCGGTTCCCCGTGCGGCCGAGTTGCGAAGACCTCAGGAGGGCCCTCTTGCCACGCGCTGCCGCCGCAGTCCCCGGCCGTCCGCGGGGGACGGGGCGTGCCCGTGGTGGCGCCCTCTGGCGACCCAGATGCGCGCCACCGCGGCAGCGCCGACCCACCCCCGCCGAGACCCCCGTCCCCTTCCGCGCCCGCCGCCGCGGGGCGCCTGGCACGCGGCAGCTCGGCGAGGTGTGTCCTTCGTTCCTCCCATTTCGCAGAGGAGAACACTGCAGTCCAGGATGGCCCAGTCGGCCCTTCCAAAGTCGGGCAGCTGGTTCGGGCCGAGCCCCGACTGCGAGAGTGAGGCACATGGCCCCTGCAGACCGGGCCGCGGAGGGTCCCAGGCTTGAGGACCCGTCGGCCCCCCACCTCTTTGGAAAGGCAAGGAGAGGAGCCTGCGCTGGTAGTGAGCCTCCACTTCTGCCCTTGACTGCAACGCCCTAGATTAGGGGGCCGGGAAGGACCCCCACCCACAATTTTTGGATAGGGGTGGGTTTCTCTCCCTCTCTTAAGTTATGATGTTCCCTATTCGATTCAGGTATTGCTGTCCCCTTCCAACCCCATCTCCCCAGCCCATGCGGTTGGGATATAGGGGCCCAGACCCAGCCTAAATTCGGGGGGCTGTAGGGAAGAATTGAGGCTCATGGAGGAGGTGGGGTTGAGGCAGGAGTTGAGGAGTGGAATGCTGAGCTCAGCAAAGCCAGGAGGGTATGTGCATGGTGCCCTGGGGTTGGGCTTTGTCAGGTGAGCAACAGGCAGCCCCCATTACCAAGCTGTCACTCTTACCCCAGCCCCATTCCTTCACCTTGGGTGTCTGGGAACTCTTGTACCCGTTGTAGGGAAGGGGACACTGAGGGGCAGGGTGTGAGTGTTGCTGGGGCTGACTTGGCTGGGGGTGTGGGAGTGGGGGTGGAGCTGACCTCTCTCTGCCTTCCCACCTGTGCCCACAGTGCCCTCCTGGCTTAGTCATGGCGAAGCTGGAAACACTGCCTGTGCGCGCCGACCCAGGGCGGGATCCCCTCCTGGCCTTTGCCCCGCGGCCCTCTGAGCTCGGACCCCCGGACCCTCGCCTGGCCATGGGCAGTGTGGGCAGTGGGGTGTCCCACGCCCAGGAGTTCGCCATGAAGAGTGTGGGCACCCGCACAGGGGGTGGGGGCAGCCAGGGTGGTTTCCCTGGCCCCCGTGGCAGTGGCAGTGGGGCCAGCAGGGAGAGGCCAGGCCGCTACCCATCAGAGGACAAGGCTCTCGCCAACTCCCTCTACCTCAATGGCGAGCTGCGGGGCAGTGACCACACAGATGTCTGTGGGAATGTGGTGGGCAGCAGTGGTGGCAGCAGCAGCAGCGGCGGCAGTGATAAGGCCCCACCACAGTATCGTGAGCCCAGCCACCCACCTAAGCTCCTGGCCACCTCTGGCAAGCTAGACCAGGTCAGTCCCCGGGGCCTTTTATGGGGCATGGGAGGCAGCCCAGAGAGGAGGGTAAAGTGGGTCTTCTTGGAAGTCGGGTTGTAGGGGCCAGGATGGAGGCTGGGCTGGGGAGCCATGGGGTGGGTCTAGGGGAGAGACCTGGCTTCAGCGGGGCATGAGGTGGAGATTCAGCTGGGATTGACTTCTAAGATGGAGATCCAGTGAGGGTGGGAGGTGGACCTGAACAAATCTTGGCCAGGGGGCGGAGGCTGAGGCTGAGGCTAAGGCCCCATCCTGATGCCCACTCCCCCTTCCTTGCTTTTATGTAGTGCTCAGAGCCGCTAGTTCGGCCTTCAGCCTTCAAGCCTGTTGTACCCAAGAACTTCCACTCCATGCAGAACTTGTGCCCCCCGCAGACCAATGGGACCCCTGAGGGACGACAGGGCCCTGGTGGTCTCAAGGGCGGGCTGGACAAGTCTCGGACCATGACTCCAGCAGGCGGGGGTGGGGGCGGCCTCTCAGACTCTGGCCGGAACTCACTCACAAGTCTGCCCACCTACAGCTCCAGCTATAGCCAGCACCTGGCGCCCCTCAGTGCCTCCACCAGCCACATCAACCGCATCGGCACTGCCAGCTATGGGGGTGGCAGCGGCAGCAGTAGTGGTGGTGGGTCGGGCTACCAAGACCTGGCAACCTCTGACAGTGGGCGGGCCTCCAGCAAGAGTGGGTCCTCCTCATCCATGGGGCGGCCAGGCCACCTGGGATCGGGGGAGGGCGGAGGTGGAGGCCTGCCATTTGCAGCCTGCTCACCACCCTCGCCCAGTGCTCTGATCCAGGAGCTAGAGGAGCGGCTGTGGGAGAAGGAGCAGGAGGTGGCAGCTCTGCGGCGCAGCCTGGAGCAGAGCGAGGCGGCGGTGGCCCAGGTGCTGGAGGAGCGGCAGAAGGCGTGGGAGCGCGAGCTGGCCGAGCTGCGGCAGGGCTGCAGCGGGAAGCTGCAGCAGGTGGCCCGCGGCGCTCAGCGTGCCCAGCAGGGCCTACAGTTGCAGGTGCTGCGGCTGCAGCAGGACAAGAAGCAGCTGCAGGAGGAGGCAGCCCGGCTGATGCGGCAACGGGAAGAGCTTGAGGACAAGGTGGCGGCCTGCCAGAAGGAGCAGGCCGACTTCCTGCCCCGGATGGAGGAAACTAAGTGGGAGGTGCGGGCTGGGGGCTTGGGCCTTCTGCCTCTGTGTCCCCTTCCTTCTGCCCCTCCAGAGAAACCCAGAGCGGTAGCCCACCACTATCACGAGGGGAGTGAAAGGAGTGTCTGTGGGGGGGGGGCGGACAAAATCAATTAGGAATGTTTGTGAGGACCAGAGCTATCCTTGGGTCACGTAAGATCAGCTATGTCTGTCCCAAGTCAAAGGAGTGTGTCCCGAGTGTCATTTCCACCCAGTCTGATGAGGAGCTGCCCCTGAGCCCTGGGGAAGCTTGGTGCCTGTGGGGCTAGATATGGGGCTCAGGGTGGGGTGAGCGAGCTCTGCCTTCACTCTGGCTTCTCCTCTCACCCAGGTGTGCCAGAAGGCTGGGGAGATTTCCCTCCTGAAGCAGCAGCTGAAGGACTCGCAGGCGGATGTGTCCCAGAAGTTGAGTGAGATAGTGGGGCTGCGCTCGCAGCTGCGGGAGGGTCGGGCCTCGCTGCGGGAGAAGGAGGAGCAGCTGCTCAGCCTGAGGGACTCCTTCAGCAGCAAACAGGCCAGCCTGGAGCTGGGGGAGGGCGAGCTGCCTGCGGCCTGCCTCAAGCCGGCGTTGACCCCTGTGGACCCTGCCGAGCCGCAGGATGCTCTGGCCACCTGTGAGAGCGACGAAGCCAAGATGCGCCGTCAGGCTGGGGTGGCCGCTGCTGCCTCCTTGGTTTCCTTGGATGGGGAGGTGGATGCTGGTGGGGAGAGTGGGACACGGGCCCTGCGGCGGGAGGTGGGGCGGCTGCAGGCTGAGCTGGCGGCTGAGCGGCGAGCCCGGGAGCGCCAGGGCGCCAGCTTCGCAGAGGAGCGCCGCGTGTGGCTGGAGGAGAAGGAGAAGGTCATCGAGTACCAGAAGCAGCTGCAGCTTAGTTATGTGGAGATGTACCAGCGCAACCAGCAGCTGGAGCGGCGGCTGCGAGAGCGTGGGGCTGCGGGAGGTGCCAGCACGCCTACCCCCCAACATGGCGAGGAGAAGAAAGCCTGGACCCCCTCCCGCCTCGAGCGCATTGAGTCCACAGAAATCTGATTCCCTAGCTGGGCATGTGGCCTTTTGACAAATGCCCTGTCAAAGGCCAGAGTCCCCAGTATCCCGTCCCCGCCATCTCTCTTCCCCACATCTCCTACCATATCCCCAGACCAAAGAGGTTCTCAAAGCAGCTGTGACTAGGTCCCCCCTCTACCACTCTACCAGCTCTACCACTGCCCCTTTGGGCAGCCCACTCGAACCCTCTTCCCAAGGAGGGAATGGGGGAGGGCAGAGTGAGTGGGGATAAGGGGCCCCGGCAGCAGGGGAGCCATGCTCCCTTTCTTGGCCCTCCCTCGTTGGAGATGGAGGCGGCAGGCCTGCAGTGCCATGAGGTGACCCAACCCTTAGGTGGGTCTGGGCTGCTACTGTTGGCCACCCTGTGTCCAGTGATGCTCTCTATGCTCACCTCCTAGGCCACGTAGCCTGAGGGGGCCTGCATGGGGTCTGCCAAAGCTGACAGACCTTGGGCTCCTGGCCTCTCTCCTTCCTGCACTAGTCTCCCTCCCTGGGCAGACTGGCAGGACAAGTGGGAGCATATGGCCTGTCTGTGGTTGAGAGGGCTACCTGTCCAGCCCCTCCCCGCAAGGTCTCTTGGGCCCAGGCCTCAGAGCCTGGTCTGGTCCTGAGTATGGGTCCATATGTGTGTGCTGGGGGAGGGAAGAGCTGGGGCTTGAGGCTTAGTGCCCAGGGAAGATCTGCCCTCCTGTTCTTGGGAAGGGTGACCTGGAGGCTTCTTAGCTCTACCCTCACCCTTCTGGCCAGGATCCACAGGGCGACAGCCCCATCTGCTTGGTTGACCCCACACCCGGGGCCACTGTCCAGCTCTAACTACAGCTATTAAGTGCTACCTGCCTCTCAGGCACTACCCTCACCCAGTTTTTGAGGTTATATGAGTGTCTGTGATGTCTTCCTGTGTCTTCCCCCACTCAATTCCCCTAGCCTCCTTTCATGCTCAGAACATCATTGTCCCAGGCTGCCTCTTCCCCCAAACCTTACTTTTTCTTCCAGTAGAAAATTCTGCTTGATCTTTGGTGCACTGCCCACTTCCAAGCTCCACTGGGCCCAAGCCTGAGCCTGAGGCCCTTGTTTTGGGGGTGGAGGGGTGGTTGTGATTCCACTTGAAGAAGGCGGCTGACCTGAGAGGAACACTGACCCCTGGGTTCACAGGGCCCTGAGGTAGCCCAGTGTTTGCCCAGAGTAGGCCTGGCATGGCCATCAGTGGGGGTTGGGACAGCCAGTGTCACTTCCTTCTTCCTCTCGGGGCCCTCTCAGAGTCCATCTCCCCAAGACAGGAAGGGAAAGGCAAATTTCTAATTCACCAGCAATAACAATTGGAGGAGGCTTGGCCCTCAGCCCTGGTACTTCTCTTTCACTCGCTTCCTCCCACCCCCAAGACTGGGTTTGGAGGGCAGGGTGGAGAGAGCTGATAACTACTGTGAGCAAGTCCCCCAACCCCTGACCAGCCTCCTCCCATGACTGGTGACTGTTTAACGAGCTGTGCGTCCCCTACAAAAACAGGAGTGCCCATCTGTGCGGCCTCTATCCCTCTGCACAGCCCCTTCCCAGTGGCCCTCACCAGATCTCTGAGCTAGGTGGGGGGCCGTCCTGGCAATCACTGCCCATTCCACTCACCCCTCACTGCACCTGTCCTAGAACTTGGGCCAGAGGGGCGGGGGGAAGAGAAGGCATTAGTAGGAAAAGAAATAGAAAAAAAATATTAATAGACTCAGCTTTGGGACTTCCAACCACAAAAGAAATTATATATAAATATATATAAATATATATCTCTACCATATGTGATGGAAAGACTTCGTTTTCTTTTCCCAAAGAAATAAAATGGAGAAAGCCTCTTGAGTGGCATTCTTTGGCCTGCTTGTGCCTTGCAGGTGTGGGAAGTGAAGCCTGGGTGAGGGGGGTGTGGAGGGCAAAGCTGGAGTAAACAGGTTTCCCAGAAGAGGCATGAGACCGGAGGTGCTCACTGGGCCATGCCAGGAGGTTGGCCCGAAGCCCAAGTTGTCCAGGAGGAGTTGTAGTTCCACATTTCTGCCCAGTGGGGCTTTCTCTTCAGCCCAGACTGTCACCAAAAGGGTTTCAAGCTGGTTCCATCTCAAAATCTGGACACCCGGCTGTTGGCCAGAAGGCAGGTGATGCGAGACAGCTAGATGCAGCCTGCAACAGCCTGAACCATCTTACAGCGATTGGCCGGTGTTTGAGGGTGGAATACATAGTCATGAAGGCTGAGGATGGGTTTGTAATTAGTGGTGAGGCCCCAAAGGCAGAAGGGACCCAAGCGTGCTGTGAGCAGGGAGCTGTCCTTTATAGTAACTCCTTTGGCCATCTTCACAAAGCCCCCCGGTCAAGAATGCATTCTGCTATAAGTAACATACCTGATTTACAGGACCTCAAAGAGTCATTTATTTTTCCTCACCTGACAAAAAGTCTGGATGTGGGCACCATAAATGTCACAGATATTGGTTCATCAAGGATCTAGACTTTCATCCTCCTTCTCTCCCATCCTTAGCACGTTGCCCCTTCCATGCCACAAGGTGGCTTCCACAGCTCCATGAAGGGATTGGGGCAGCACCACTTTATCATGAAAGTAAAAGCTTTCCCAGAGCCCTGCCAGCTTGTTTCCCTTTAAATTTTGTTGGCCAGAACCAAGTCACATGCTCCTCCCACTTCAAGGAAGGCTGGGAAATTGAGTATTTGGCTAAGAGGAACAGGATTGTCATGGCTGCCTAGCAGCAATCATGGTTCATCCTCTGGGGATGGGCCCTCTGCTCTCTCTGGGTTCTGCTGGCAAGGACAACATCATAATCAGCAACTAACAGTGTTTGCCCTGGTCTGGCCTGGGTGAGAAAACCCTCCCTGAGCAGTGGTGTCAGTGGTCTGGGGCCCCAAATGCTCACACCCAGGCAAACAGTGCCCTCTACAGAGCTCAGGAGTTGGGATGCCAGGCTTGGCTCTCCATGCAGTGAAGTGTCCTCCCTGCATTGGTTCTGTCTCCCTGACAAGATGATGCCCAGGAGGGAGCACCATTTCTCAGGTCCCCTTCACATCCCTTAGGATGGGCAAACCAGTAGCCAAGGCACTGACAAGGTATGACGACTCTGACCAGCAGGTCTCTAGTGGCACTAGGAGTGGCAGTATGCAGCCAGGTCCCCCTGGAAGGTCTCGGTACAGTCTCTTCCTTGCCTAGTTGCCCATACTGACTCAGGTGTGAACCCCACTACTTAGGGAGGCAGAGGATCACCCTAGCTCATCCACCATACCACTGGCCTCCTCAAGCTGCAGCTCCTTACATCCACTTGTGCTAATAGGCTCGTCTATCCATCACTAACTCTTCTCCTGAGAGCACTTTATAGATATATCTGTATCATAAATGCATGAGTATCCTCATTGTACAGATGAGAAACCAGGTTTAAAGAATTTACGTGACTTCGCCAAAGTCATAAAACCCTGGGTGGCGGTCTGGGATTCGAACCTGTGTCTAGGTTATTCAATGACTTCCAGAGCGGTCCATCCATGGCGGTGTTTCCCCTCCGCAGGTCCTAGACTCCCGCGGTCTCCGCTGCAACGTCCTCCAGTGGAAAACGTCCTTGGAAAACGCTGACAGAGTCTTTTGAGCCTCGGCTGCACCCGTCCCTCGCGCAGCAGCCGGAAGTAGCGGGCAGTTGGCCGGAAGTGGGGGCTGTGAGGCCCGGGTGGTGCTGGAGGAGTCGCCGTGGCGGTGTTGCCGGGGGGAACTGGGGTCTAGTGTTGCGACGGCCGCGCTCGCCAGGCTCAGGTGAGTGGCGGCGGCTGCTCCCCGCCGAGCTAGGTCTTGACCCGCACCTCCGCCGGCGCATCCCGCAGCCCGGCTCCGCGCTTCCCAGCCCGGGCTCCGGGCGCCTCTCGCAGGCCCGGCCCTAGGGAGAACCTCGGCGACCCCCGCCATTCCGGAGTTCTGTGACCTTGGGCAAGCGGCTTATCCGAATCTTGATTTTTCTTAGGTGAGACGGAGATAATAACAGTACTTGCCTCCCAAGGCTGCTGTGAGAATGTAGTGAGATATTCTGCCGCGCCTAATGTGCATGTGAATTCCTTGGGGATCTGGAGGTCCTGATTCGGTGGGTCTGAGGTGAGGCCTGAGATTCTGCGTCTCTCATCAGCTTCCAGGTGAGGCTGATGCCGCTGGTCTGCAGGCCACACTTGGAACAGCAAAGTATTTTGCTTAGTACCTGGGTCGGGGTGAGACTTAAGTAAATATCAGTACGATATATAGCTTTGGCCCATTTTTAACAATGTCTGGTTGCGCAAGACTAACTAAGAGTGTTGTGTCCCCCTCCTTTTTTCTCTCCAGGGATAAGAAAAATAATTGCCCTTTTCGCTTTCCGTAGGAATCATGACACAGCTCTTCAGTCCTGATTCAGGGAACTTTGGGCCCTCCTACCCGTTACGTTCATCGTTCATCGATCTTTTCAAATGTTGCTTCTTTGCTCACTCACTGTAGACCCTTGGACAGTGCTTTATCCTGTGAGCTGGTAGCCAAGTGCTTTAGCACCAGCATGGCTGGGGTTTTGTGCTTCAGTCATTTGTTGCTATTGTAATCTGAATTCATGTTTTCTGCACTTTGGGCACACTTTGTGGGTAGTAAGAACAGCCGCCTTCCCAGAACTAGATTCTGCAACTCACTGCTCTGAATAGCCTTGGGCAGGCTCTGGGATGAATTCGCTTCTGCCTGGTAGACCGAAATAAAATCTGAAGACTCAGCGCTGCATAATACAACTGAGAAAAGGAAGCCTTTGGCAGTTATGCGGGTCTAATTTATTTGTCAGTATCGTTTTCTTACCCATTCATTGGTTTATTTTTCTCATCCCCAACAACGCCTTGTCATTCATCATGCAAATCAGTCAACTTTGATATCAAAGATTTCTGAAGTTCCCCCACCACTTGCCTGAAATGTTATACTGTATGACCTTGCAAATCTAGAAAAACAGATAAAACCAAGTGTGGTTAACAGTGATAGGTACTTGGACCATTTATTTGAGAATTTTTTTCACATGACTGTGGGTAGATACTTCTCTTTATCTGCCTAAATTTTGTCAGTCCTGTAGTAGTCCCATTTAAATGGGCTGAGAGGAAATGGCTGTCTGCTCTCTGTTGTTATATCCAGAGATTTTCTAAACAGAGTCTTATGAAACCTTGGAAGAACAGTGGCTCTAATGGAATCATCTGTGGGGCCTTATCAGACTACACCTACCCAGAGCCTGCTCGCTATTCTGATAGAAGAATAGCAAAGTCTTAGAAGGGAAGGAGAGGGGTATATAAGCTAAAAAAAGATTCACAGATGATTGTGATGTGCTGTTTTCTCTCTGATAAGCATGGAAACTAAAACGAAGTGGAGAAGATGGGCCGTTAGACTTGATTTTGGTTTGTCTTAGCTCTGTGGGTGATGCTTAACTTGACCTCAACACCTTTGCCCTAGTGCTTTACCTTCGTAGTAGTAGCAGATTCCTCTGTTGTAGGTTCTGCTTCTGTGTGGAAACAGAAGTTGAGAGTCTAGCCCAGGTAGCATCCACATTAATAGCTAAGGGTCCTTACTGTCAGTTTCTAAGCCCTTACCAGGGGTTTTAAAGCTTTGTAGACTTTCAGCAGGAGACTCCAGCACTTAGTTAGTTTTTTGGTTTTTTTAATTCTTAGGCTTGCTCAATAAATTGTTTGGTAAGACAAGAAGGAGGTTTGAAGTATCCATTTATTTGTGGCAATTTTATCAGGACATAAGAGGGTTAAACCTTTCTAGCAAAAGGATCAGAAATCAGAATTAAAGGATGAGTTCCAGTAACTGGTAAATTGAATATGCTGAAGGTGTCATATACTTAATCTACAGTTAGCATGGCTGCCTTCCTCCACCTGGCTTCCCTTCTCTAACTTCTGGACCGTAGTTTAGAACGAAGCTATTCGTCCTTGCTCAGACTTGTACCTGGAAGGTGGAAAGGTAAGATTCCTCGCTCCTGTGAAATCACATCATTCACGGTGGTTTGGGCGGTGACTTTTGAAACAGCCACAGTCCAGGGGTCTCTGAGGATCCATTTTGGTTCATTAGTACCCCTAAAGAGGAGAGAGGGAGGAGGGTATACTTAGGACACTTAAACTAGGAAAGGGACTTTGTGAAATGACATCAGATATCTTTGAACCTTTAGAGAAGGCGTCAGGAGTTATTGATTGGGTGTCTCAGTGGTCTCTTCCCAGCTTTCTTATAGATTCTCTGGACGTCCTTAAGTGAGGAGGAACTAAGTCTCTTTCAGGTGTGTTTTTTCTGTTCGGGCAACACTTTCTGACCTCCTCTCCTTTGCAGTGCTTTTTCTTTTTTTTCACCTACCATGTTGTCTTTTTATTTTGTTTATTGCAGCAACATTGGTTTATAACATTGTAAAAATTTCAGGTGTACATCATTATACTTCTATTTCTGCATAGATTACATCATGTTCACCACGAAAATACTAATTACAACCCATCATCACACACATGTACTGAATTATCCCTTTCACCCTCCTCCCTCCCCCCTTCCCCTCTGGTAACCACCAATCCAATCTCTGTCTCTATGTGTTTGTTTATTGTTGTTATTATCTACTACTTAATGCAGGAAATCATACGGTATTTGACCTTCTCCCTCTGACTTATTTCACTTTGCATTATACCCTCAATGGCCATCCATGTTGTCACAAATGGCTGGATTTCATCGTTTCTTATGGCTGAGTAGTATTCCATTGTGTATATATACCACAGCTTCTTTATCCATTCGTCCCTTGATGGGCACTTAGGTTGCTTCCAAGTCTTGGCTATTGTGAATAACGCTGCAATGAACACGGGGGTGCATGTACCTTTACAAATTGCTGTTTTCAAGTTCTTTGGATAAATACCCAGCAGTGGAATAGCTGGATCGTATGGTAGTTCTATCCTTGATTTTTTGAGGAATCTCTATACTGTTTTCCATAGTGGCTGCACCAGTTTGCACTCCCACCAGCAGTGTATGAGAGTTCCCTTCTCTCCACATCCTCTCCAACACATGTTGTTTCCTGTCTTGTTAATTATAGCCATTGTGACGGGCGTGAGGTGATATCTCATTGTAGTTTTGAGTTGCATTTCCCTGATAGTTAGTGATTTTGAACGTCTTTTCATGTGTGTTGGCCATCTGTATATCTTCTTTGGAGAAATGTCTGTTGAGATCTTTTGCCCATTTTTTAATTGGGTTGTTAGTTTTTTTGTTGTTGAGATGCATGAGTTCTTTATATATTTTGGAGATTAAGCCCTTATCAGATGTATGGTTTGCAAATATCTTCTCCCAATTGTTAGGTTGTCTTTTCGTTTTGTTGATGGTTTCCTTTGCTGTACAGAAGCTTTTTAGTTTGATGTAGTCCCATTTGTTTATTTTTTCTATTGTTTCTCTTGCCCGGTCAGACATGGTACTTGAAAAGATGTTGCTAAGACCGATGTCGAAGAGCGTACTGCCTGTGTTTTCTTCTAGAAGTTTCATAGTTTCAGGTCTTACATTCAAGTCTTTAATCCATTTGGAGTTAATTTTTGTGTATGGTGTAAGGTAAGGGTCTACTTTCATTTTTTTGCATGTGGCTATCCAGTTTTCCCAACACCGTTTGTTGAAGAGACTTTCTTTTCTCCATTGTATGTTCTTGGCTCCTTTGTCAAAGATTAGCTGTCCATAGATGTGTGGGTTTATTTCTGGGCTTTCGATTCTATTCCATTGATCTGTGTGTCTGTTTTTGTGCCAGTACCATGCTGTTTTGCTTACTATAGCTTTGTAGTATATTTTGAAATCAGGGAGTGTGATACCTCCAGCTTTATTCTTTTTTCTCAGGATTCCTTTTGCTATTCGGAGTCTTTTGTTGTTCCATATAAATTTTAGGATTCTTTGTTCTATTTCTGTGAAAAATGTTGCTGGAACTTTGATAGGGATTGCATTGAATCTATAGATTGCTTTAGGAAGTATGGACATCTTAACTATGTTAATTCTTCCAATCCAAGAGCACGGAATATCTTTCCATTTCTTTGTGTCTTCTTCAATTTCTTTCAGAAATGTTTTATAGTTTTCAGTGTACAGCTCTTTCACCTCTTTGGTTAAGTTTATTCCTAGGTATTTTATTCTTTTTGTTGCAATTGTAAATGGGATTGTATTCTTAATTTCTCTTTCTGCTACTTCGTTGTTAGTGTACAGAAATGCAACTGATTTTTGTATGTTGATTTTGTATCCTGCAACTTTACCATATTCGTTTATTACTTCTAAAAGTTTTCTGGTGGATTCTTTAGGGTTTTCTATATATAAAATCATGTCATCTGCAAATAGTGACAGTTTCACTTCTTCCTTTCCAATTTGGATCCCTTTTATTTCTTTCTCCTGCCTGATTGCTCTGGCTAGGACTTTCAGTACTATGTTAAATAGGAGTGGTGACAGTGGGCATCCTTGTCTGGTTCCTGTTCTTAAAGGGATAGCTTTCAGTTTTTCACCATTGAGGATGATATTAGCTGTGGGTTTGTCATATATGGTCTTTATTATGTTGAGGTACTTTCCTTCTATACCCATTTTATTCAGAGTTTTTATCATAAATGGATGCTGTATCTTGTCAAATGCTTTCTCTGCATCTATTGAGATGATCATGTGATTTTGATTCTTCATTTTATTAATGTGGTGTATTACGTTGATTGATTTGCGAATGTTAAACCATCCCTGCATACCTGGAATAAATCCCACTCGATCATGGTGTATAATCTTTTTAACGTATTGTTGTATGCGATTTGCTAGTATTTTGTTGAGGATTTTTTTTAAATTTATTTTCACCCCAAAGCCCCAGTAGATTGTTGTATGTCAGAGTTGCACATCCTTCTAGTTGCTGTATGTGGGATGCGGCCTCAGCATGGCGGGAGAGGCAGTGCAGTACGCGCCCGGGATCCGAACCCGGGCCGCCAGCAGCGGAGCGCGCGCACTTAACCGCTAAGCCACCGGGCCTGTTGAGGATTTTTGCATCGATGTTGATCAGTGATATTGGCCTGTAATTTTCTTTTTTTGTGTTGTCCTTGTCTGGTTTTGGTATCAGGGTAATGTCGACTTCATAGAACGAGTTAGGGAGCTTCCCCACCTCCTCAATGTTTTGGAAGAGTTTGAGAAGGATAGGTATTAAGTCTTCTTTGAATGTTTGGTAGAATTCAGCAGGGAAGCCGTCTGGTCCTGGACTTTTATTTTTGGGGAGGTTTGTGATTACTGTTTCGATCTCCTTACTGGTGATTGGTCTATTCAAATTCTCTACTTCTTCTTGATCTAGTTTTGGAAGGTTGTATGATGCAGTGCTTTTTCTCCCCATGGTTCTGCTTTATTGGTTCTGTAGCTTCCTTGTGTTTCATTCCTTTCCTTCCCCACAGTACTTAAGACCCAACTTCTGAAGTGGTTATATTTCAGACCTGTATATATAGATATGGTGTCTATACAGTTAGGCTAAAAGTTGCATGGTGATAAAGTGAGTAGCTACTGTTTGCCTTTTGCAGTTTGGCTCTGCATGCCTCTAAGATTCTTTGTTTTGTCATCTTTGTTACTGGGCATCCATAAAGAAGTTCTGTAGACAGTAGGAAGTGCTTGCACTAGAAATAACTTTTCAACGTTTTCTTTGAATATTAAGGTTACTTTCTCTATGCACTGATTGTCTTCTTGAAGAACACCTTAATTTCCTGTTAGTACATTTAAATTTTGTAAATTTAATTTTTGTCAAAGTTACACACGTACATGGTTTACACAGTGAAATAGTTTGACATAACTTATAACACTAAATATTAATTCCCTCTCCTTTTTCCCTCTATTTTTGTTTCCCTGAGGCAGTTTCAACTATTTGTTTATTTTGGCATTTATCAGTATATTTCTAAATAACATTTGTGTTGCTATTTCTTGATTTTTAGGAGATATCTATATCTATAAAACCTTTTGACGTATCATGGACCTTGAGGCTCTAGGTTTCTTTTATAACTACCCAACCTCTCCTACCCCATTTCCCCTGTCGTCATCCTCACAATATAATTTGCTCATAATTTTTGGTTAGGTTAATACTCAAAGTTTGTTATTCACAGCTGAGCAGAGAGTATAATATGATAACAAATTTTGTTTTGTACAAATTTTTTGTTTTCCTGGAATCAATAATTTTTGTTATTGTTATTGGCTTGATTTTCTGTCTAGCTATTACTTGTTTGTCCCCAGATTATCCATTAGAAGTATCAGTCTCCTCTCCTAGGTAATATCCATCTCCTCCAGCATGAACTGGTTGCTCTTTGTCTGCTCACAGCTGTAGTCCTGGGGTGTTCCTTCATCATTAGCCTAGGGTTTCCCTTTGCTTCTCTCCTATGTTGAACCCTAAATTCTGGATCCCATATCTCTCTGCCAACTTTCAGGTCTTTAAAGATTGTGGTAGTTCTCTTTACTTTGATATTAAGGCATCTTGTAAACCCATTTTTTCTTGTAGATTTCAGTCTTTGAGTTCTTCTTTTTATCTTTTTTGTAAGTAGTATAAACTAACCATAGTGATAGCTAGGATCCTAGACTATTAGAGGTGGGAGGGGCTTTTGAGCTCACCTAGTTCTAACCCTCCAGCTCCCTGGCACCTGGAAACCCTATAGATCGTTCAGGGTCTTCCCCATTCCCTTGTTTGGGATCTGGCTCCCCTTCTCATCTCTCTAATACACCAGCAATGTGAGTTTTCAAATCAGATGATCTTTGATGTCAAACCCCACTCTGTCCTTTGGTTGTGTAATCTTCAGCAGGTCTTCTTTTCCTCATCAACAATATAGAGAGGTTAAAACCTACCTTACAGAAAGATTATAAGGATTGTAACTAATCAGATAAAACAGCTCATACAAGGTTTGGCACGGAGGAGTTGCTAAGACAGTTGTGGCTCTTGTTATTTCCATCTGGGGACTTAGCCTGTGTTTTTGCAGATCAAAAAGTGTCACATCAATTCAAAACACTGGATCTGCACCAGTCAATGTTGATGTTCCAGGAAGTGGTTCTTTTGTTCATTTCAAGACCACTCACAGTAATTTCATTGAGTACTCTTAGGTAGTATTCATTGAAGTAATGTAAATTATTTAATGTGGTTTTAAAATTATATTGTTTTTAAAGGTATTTGTTAAATTAATGCATATACTCTTCTCTATTAACAGTTTTAACCCCAATAAAAAGGGAGAAAAAGTTAATTTATCAAAGATATAACAGAAAATCTCCCACCAAGAAGCTATATAATTACTTTCTTTTTATATAAGTGTATTTTAAGTGATGTTACTCATTTGTGTTCTGTTTGTTCCACTGAATATTTGTATGTACTTTTCCATGTGTTGATGGCTGCCACACACTTATCCTGTAAACCTGCCTCCTGGATGGACATTTGGGTTGTTTTCAGTTTTTTTCTTTAGAGTAGCACAGCTATTTAGTAAAAAAAAAAAAAAGTCTTTTTTTTTTTTTAAGTCATTTCTTCAGATCTAGTTCCCAATATGAGATGAAAGACTGCAGATCTGAACAGTTTATGACTTTAGTTGCACATTGTGTTGGACTAAATTTAGATTCCAGGTTCCAAAGTAGGTCTTCTTAAAAGCCCTGTTCTGTCAACTGGAGAGTTCCCACTATGCCTGTGCTGCAATATTAATTGAGATTGCTAGTGACTATTTTGAGGCATAAATCTTCAATTATCACCTAAATATTCAAGAAAAAATTATTTCAGTACTATCTTCCTGATGTTTTCTAATTTTTAAAAAGTTGGCCATCTGCATTCATAGAAATAAGCTGATGGTCTATAGCAAACTTTTTCTGTAAAGGGCCAGGTAGTAAATATTGTATACTTTGCAGGCCATATGTTCTCTCTCAGAATTACTCAATTCTGCTCTTGTAGTGAGAAAGCAGCCATAGACAATATGTAACGAATGGTCTGGCTGTGTTCTGATAAAACTTGACTTACAAAAACAGGTGGAGGGCTAGATTTGGGCCCTAGGCCATAGTTTGCTAACACCTGGTCTATAGCATCTGGACCCACAGATTGAAACTTGGTAGGCAGAATGGTCCACAGGCCACAGTAAAGAATCAAATATATAAAGATTTAGTGTGAAAGAATTCTGTCCTGGTTTACAAAGTAATTAGAGCGTACATTCCTGCCACCCAGAGAAGCCTATGTAGCTGGCCTACCCAAATGAAGCTACTGGCCTGCCCTGCGGTCGTCTAGTTCTTATGCTATGGGCTCTGGAAGGAAGGGGCTGATAGGGAGTTGGGCAGGCATTTCAGAAAGTCATCTGGCATCCTTGGAACCCTCATGGGGTTTTTCTGCAGCACTGCCCTGTCTGGTCCATATATTGACAGCTCAGAGCTCCCCGGTTTTGCTTGTCAGGCTTTAGCATTTCTCAAGTGGAAGGAAAGACAGTAAGCATTTAGAGAAAGCAAGAGTACAGCAGAGTCAATTTCATAGCCTCTCATGGTTTCTACCGTGGGAGAAAAATGAGACTTGTGCTGCTCACAGGCAGGATAATCAATGCCTGACTCACTGGAAGCATTACTAATCCACCTCCTCCAGAGGAAAGCTGTGCTGCTGCCTTGGTTTGTCAGTAGGGCAGTCATGTGAATTGGTGTTACCTGAGCCCAGCTTTGAGATGCTCTTTGCTTCTCACCCATGAATTGATAGTGAACAGGTCCTCAGCCTTTTGCCCTCCCAAACCAAAATGAGTGAGTTTTTGAGTACAGTGATGGGCCACATAGTGACGTTTCAGTCAGTGACAGACCACATATACAACAGTGGTTCCGTAAGCTTAGTACCGTATAGCCCATGTGTGTAGTAGGCTAAACCATCTAGGTTTGTGTAAGTACACTCTATGATGTTCACACAACAATGAAATCGCCTGACGCATTTCTCAGGATATATCCCCATCATTAAACGACACATGGCTGTATATTTCCCGAGTGCATCACTACTGTGTGACAGTGACTCAAACTCTGTTATAAGCCTAGAGAGGAGAATAAGCATCTTCTAAAAGGTACAAGAGCAGCATTAGAACAACAGAATTCTATAATCAAAAGTTTTGTGCTTTAGGAACAGGGTATAATTAATTAAACTTAACACCAAATTCCATTTTTTACTTTGCTGTTAGAATGGCAGCTTTTACCAACTTTCTTATTCTCCAAGCGGGACGTTTATGTGTTGATATCAAGGAGATGGAATAGGTTGCTTGCTTTTGTTCCCAGCTTCTTTTATGGAAATCTACCTTCCTCCTTGCTGTTGGATGTTAGCGGAGCAACCATTTCTTCTCTAACCATCACTGCTTTACTTCTACAATAAAAGAAGTCTGTCCAGAGGACAGAGGAAGTCCAGAAGGAAGACTGGACTGTGCAGCAGTCTAGAGAACTGCCCAATAGTACCTTGGGTTCGGGGTTTTCCTGTGCCTTTATTCAAGGCACATGGAGTATATCTTTGATGTATGCTGTCTTGTGGTTTAGACATTCACTAGCATTCAACTTACTTGAGTGGACAGCAGTGTAGTTTTAATCCATTTCTTATAATGTGTAAATTTTGGTATTGTGATAGGTGGAAGCCACTTATTCTTCATCTACCCTTTTTTCAGTATCTGGCACCAATTCTGGCCCAGTCATTTGTGATCCATGGCTCTTGTGATATGCTGAAGATTTCCAGGCAGTTTCTGTGGAACGCCTCCCCGTCCAGCTGTAATCAAGCACCATATAAACAAGAAAGTACCTGCTCAAACCTGTGAGGACTGTGTTCTTACTGCCAAAACGATCAGTACTGACACAAGAATGGCAGCCACTCTCAAGTTGTTACAACCTTTAGTATATCGAGCGTTTTGCAATCCTTTTGCCTACAGTGCAACCCAAAGAGTGGCATATTGGAATGTGGGAAGCTGCACATGGCCCACGGGACAGGACCCTCCAGAGCACAGTAGCCTCTGCCATCCTGCCAAGAAAGTTGAGAACATTTGTAGCACCTCTTCTCGGAGAATCCTGACGACCAACAGTGCTCTCCCAAGTTTGGAATTCAGTAGAGCTTCTGCCTCTAAGTCCAGCACGTTGAAGCCGTGCTCACCCAGGGCCATGAAAGTTGATAAAGAGGATATAGAAGCTTTTGATTCCTTTGAAGACCCCCGAGTTTTCCTACAGCTAAGACCAGAGTACCAACTTCACAGCTATAACAGATCTGAGACTTGTCAGCCCCTGTCTGTTTCAGAAGGTGAACTAATTTTGCACAAAGTCACAGTTTATCAAGCTAATCTCCAGCCTCAAATCATTGCTGATTATTTCTGTAAGCTGAGCTCTTTGCCTGCAGAGCAGCATCCTGTTCTGCTGTCTAGTGCCAGCTTTGCTTTGCTCTGCCAGCTGAGTGTGAAAAACATACAACTCTTTGATTCCCCAGATCTGATCAATATTTTGAAAGCCTTTGTTGTTTTAGGAATCCCTCACTCCCATCCAATGCTAGATGTGTATGAAACCAAGTTTTGCCATAAGGTGTGGGAGATGAGTCTAGATCAACTTCTCTTGGTGGCTGACCTCTGGCGGTACTTGGGCCGCAAAGTACCTCGATTTTTAAAAATCTTTTTTAGTTATCTTAATTTGCACTGGAAAGATCTATCCTTGTCTCAACTGATTCACTTAATTTATATTATAGGTGAAAGTCGTCAGGTACCCCAGGACCTAATGCACAAACTAGAGTCATTGATCCTCAAGTATATAGATTTGATCAATTTAGAGGAGGTTGGTACAATCTGTTTGGGGTTCTTTAAATCAAGTAGTAGTCTCTCTGAATTTGTCATGCGGAAAATTGGAGACTTGGCTTGTGCTGACATGCAGCATCTGAGTAGTTATGCCTTAGTGAATATTCTTAAAATGTTTCGTTTCACTCATGTGGATCATGTAAATTTCATGAAGCAATTTGGACAGATTGCTCCTCAGCGAATTCCTTCCCTGGGAGTTCAGGGTGTCATGCACCTGACTCTTGCCTGTTCGGCCTTACGCATCTTGGATGAAGGGGTGATGAATGCTGTGGCTGCCTCTTTGCCTCCTAGGGTAGCATACTGTCGAAGTAAAGATGTTGCCAAGATTCTGTGGTCATTTGGAACTCTGAATTATAAGCCACCCAATGCAGAAGAGTTTTATTCTAGCCTGATAAATGAGATTCACAGTAAGATGCCGGAGTTCAACAGATACCCAGAACACCTGCTCACCTGCCTGCTGGGCCTGGCATTTTCTGAGTACTTTCCAGTAGAGCTCATCGATTTTGCTTTGAGTCCAGGGTTTGTCAGGTTAGCTCAGGAGAGAAGTAAGTTTGAACTTACTAAGGAGCTGTATACTCTTGATGGTACAGTTGGCATTGAGTGTCCAGAGTACAGAGGCAGCCGTCTTTGTTCTCACCTTCAGCAAGAGGGGTCGGAAATGCTGTGGAATTTAGCAAGGAAGGATATGAACTCAAAGCCTGAATTCCTAGAAGCTCTCTTTTTACTTGAGACCGTGTTGGGTGGGCCTCAGTACATCAAGCACCATATGATTCTTCCTCATACCCGATCTTCTGACTTAGAAGTCCAGCTTGATGTTAACATGAAGCCATTACCATTTAACAGAGAAGCCACACCAACAGAAGATGTAGCCAAATTAAGGCTTAAGCATGTGGGAGTCAGCCTTACAGATGATTTGATGAATCAGCTACTAAAAGGGAAATCAAGAGGGCATTTCCAGGGGGAAATTGAGTCAGAGACTGGGCAGCAGCCCATGGAATTAGAGAAGGCAGCAGCCATACACTTGGGGGCCTCCCTTTGCAATGTGGCAGACAGACTGGGGGCCATGGAGATGGCTGGCCTGTGTCCCCCAGCCCGCATGCAGGTCCCACAGGTGAAGCTGGCTATTCAGCTGACAAACAAGAACCAGTATTGCTATGGTTCCAGGAATTTGCTTGGATTGCACAATATGAAGAGGCGGCAGCTGAATCGGCTTGGGTACCGTGTGGTAGAGTTATCCCACTGGGAATGGCTCCCACTACTGAAACGAACTCGCTTTGAAAAGCTGGCATTCCTCCATGAGAAAGTGTTCACTGCTGCTCTCTGAAGGGCCTTTGGGGCACTTCTCCTCATAAAGTCTGTAGATGTGCACTGTACCAGCTGTTAACAAAACAGTTATACAAGCCAGAATGTAGGTTTGATAATAAAATCACCTGTTGAGGAGACTTCGTTGTGCTCCTGTCTAGGGCATATTGAAGTTAGTGTATGTTGCTATGAATTAATTGTAACCTGGTCCAGTTGTACAAGTTGCTACTAATTTGTGCAGGTAAATAATAAACATGTTAAAGTGTGCTATGGTCAAGTAATTCATATCTCATTTTTCTTTCTCTATTTACCAGCCTTATCTCATGGTTATTTTGAATTTTGAGGATAAAGGTGTAGTCAGATATTGCCTAAAGCCAATTTTTTTTTTTTTTTGTAAGGAAGATCAGCCCTGAGCTAACATCCATGCTATTCCTCCTCTTTCTGCTGAGGAAGACCAGCCCTGAGCCAACATCCATGCCAATCTTCCTCCACTTTATGTGGGACGCCGCCACAGCATGACCTGACAAACAGCGCGTCGGTGTGTGCCTGGGATCCGAACCTGGGCCACCAGCAGGGGAGCACGTGCACTCAACCACCACGCCACGGGGCCGGCCCCCTAAAACCAATTTTTTAAAACAGTTTTCATATACTTTGTTTTAAAATAATCTTTTACAGCTCCACTTACATTTCAGAATTTCTTCCCCCATTCATTGTTTTCTTCATGCCCTCTAAAATTAGTCCTTCTCATTCTTGTTTAGATTTGGTTGGTTGTCCTTAGTTGCTCGTTCTTCTTGGTTTAAAGAGCTGTTTCAGAATTAGTGAGCTTGATATCTTCCTCTTAGCCCCCTCTTCAGCATTTCTGCTTCTCTTGCATTAACCACCCCCCTCACCCCTCCAGGATATTCTCTCCCTAAAATTGGATCTAGAAGAGTAGAATTGTTTAAGTGCCTCTTGGGCCAGTGGTTCCACATCTGACAACCAGGCAGAATATTTTTCATGAAAAGTAGCTCAGATGAGAAGAAAACATATTACCTTCTCTAATAGGATGTCTAGTGGACTTCAGGTTTGGTTGTATTAGCGCCACAGACATAAGGAGATTGTATATATGTAAGTAACTTGATATAAGTAACATTTGTAAACACTTGGAGACTGAGAATTTATTTTAAAAAGGATCCCTCCCACCATTATTTAGGTCTCAAAGATCACTTCCTCAGAGAGGACTTTCCCATCCATGCTAAGTAAAACAGTACCCTGTTGGCCTTTGATCATGCTCTGTCAACTTCTCCAGCTTTATTTTCCTCACTGCACTCCGTAGTATCAGAAATTATTCTTTATTTGTTTACTTATTGGTTTCCTTTTTGGACGATAGCCCTTTGAGTTAACTTTGTGTAGTTAAGTAATTTATCTCCAGTGCATGGAATGAATCCTGGCACATAGAAAATAATGTTTAGTGAGTGTGGTCTGGGAATTTAGAGTGACTGGACATTGTTGGAGAGTTGGAGGTGGAAGGAAGGCAGAGAGTGGTTCAAAGAGGTAGAGAGTATCTGGGTCACAAAGGCTTTATGGCCTTGCTAAAGAGCCTAAGTCTACAAGGGCTGGGGTGCCTCTAAAGGGATCCAAGTCAGAATAATTGGGTAGATTCATGTTTTAGAAATGTTAGATAAAAAGCAAGCTAGAACTAAATTGGGGGATGGAGGATACATGAGATAAGTCAGGGAGAATATTTCACCCACGTGTGCAAGAGCTCATGTGAGAGAGAATGAGGGCCAGAACTACGGAAATGGAAAGTGAATTCCAGAGATGTTTGGAAGGGGAAAAAGACAGCACTTGCTAATTGATTGGTTTGGGGAATGATGATTTTGATGCCTAGATTCATACGGAGCCAGCAACTAAAACTGATATCAAAACAGGAAAGGTGTTTGGGTAGAGGATTAATGATGACTCTGCCCTGGTCATGCTGAGATGGACCTTCAGGCAGAAAGGTCCAGACTGGCATCTCAAATGGGGATAAGGGCAGGTGACAGAACCACAAATGAGTGAAATTGCCTGGGATGGGTGGGAAGGAGGTTATTGCAGGTAATGGGGAGGAGATGACCAAGAATGGAATACCAGTGTTTATGAGAGGGCAAAGCAAAGGA
This sequence comes from Diceros bicornis minor, assembly GCF_020826845.1. Taxonomy (NCBI): domain Eukaryota; kingdom Metazoa; phylum Chordata; class Mammalia; order Perissodactyla; family Rhinocerotidae; genus Diceros; species Diceros bicornis. The sequence goes on along the minus strand of NC_080758.1, from coordinate 31,622,500 downwards.
GATCCAGTGATAAGGACAGAAAAAGAACAGCTAGATAATCAGACTTAGGAAAAAATGGTGGCATAGAAGTGTGACAGGGGTCCCAGGGACCACCCTTTCTAGGAGGACTCACAGAACTCAAAAAAGCTATTATATTTGTAGTTATGGTTTATTACAGTGAAAGAAAACAGATTAAGATCAGCAAAGGAATATAGTGGAGAGTCCAGGAGAGACCAGGCACAAGCTTTCGGTAGTCCTCTTCCAGTGGGTCATGAGGACAGCTTTTAATTCTCCCAGCAGTGGTATTTGACAACATGTACAGATATTGCCAATCAGGAAAGCTCATCTGAGCTTTTGAGTGCAGAATTTTTGTTGGAGGTCAGTCACATAGGCATGGAGTGCCCACATGGCAGAGCTTAGTTGCTCAGTTCCCAGCCCTTCCAGAGGTCAGGCTGATTATGGCCCAAGGCTCCCACCATAAATCACATTTTAGCATAAACTATCTGGTGTGGCCCAAGGCCCCAAGTGTATATAGGCAGTCATTAGGCAGGATGTTTCAAGGGCTTAGAGGTTATCTCCTAGGAGCTGATGAAGGGCCAGTTTCTTTTGAATGCACAGGATTTGAGCCCCCAAACCTGCCGAGTTAACCTTTACTGCACAGAAGCCAAAGGGAAAGGAGAGTATTTCAAAAGAGAGAGGGTTTCTATGTTAGTTGCTGGGGAGAGCAATTAAGGCAGGAATTTGAAAATCTTCGGTAAATTTGGCAACTTGGATATCATTGATGACATTAACAATAGTAGTTTGAATTGAATTGTCGGGGCAAAAGCCCAATTGCACACCTGTTAAATGAATGGGAGTTAAAGAATGGATTGCAAATGTTGAGGAAATTCCTTGAGAACCTTTGAAGGTAAGGGGAAACCTGAGCAGGATTTAGAATGGGACTAGGATTGCCAGATAAAATACAGGATGCCCAGTTAAATTTGAATTTCAGATAATGTTTTCTGGTAAAAGACACAGAAGATTGGCCATTTTAAACAAAGTGTAGGGGCTGGCCTGGTGGTGTAGTGGTTAAGTTGGGCGCTCTGCTTTGGCACACCGGGGTAGCAGGTTCAAATCCCGGGCGCAGACCTACACACTACTCATCAAGCCATGTGTGGCAGCGTCCCATATACAAAATAGAGGAAGATGGGCACAGATGTTAGCTCGGGGCTAATCATCCTCAGCATAAAAAGAGGAGGATTGGCAGCAGATGTTACCTCAGAGCCAGCCTTCCTCACACCGGAAAAAAGTGTACAATTCAGTGATACTTAGTACGTTGATAGTGTTGTATAACCAGTCATCACTCTTTAGTTCCAGAACATTTTCTTAACCCAAAAACGAAACTTCATACTCATTAAGCACTCATTTCACATTTCCCCCTCCCCCAGACCCTGGCAACTACTAATCTGCTTTCTGTCTCTATGGATTTTCATTATTGTGGATGTTTCTTATCAATGGAATTGTACAATATGTAGCCTTTTATGTCTGGCTTCTTTTACTTAGCATAATGTTTTCAAGCATCCGTGTTTTATAGCATGTACCAGTACTTCATTCCTTTTTATGGCTAAATAATATTCCATAGTCTGGATATACCATGTCTTGTTTATCCATTCATCAGTTGATGGACCCTTTGGCTATCGTGAATATTGCTGCTGTGAACATTCATGTACAAGTTTTTGTTTGAACACTTGTTTTCACTACTTTTGAGTATATACTTAGGAGTAAAATTGCTGGGTCATATGTTAATTCTATGTTTAACTTATTCAGGAACTGCCAAACTGTTTTCTGCAGTGGCTATGCCATTTTACATTCCTACCAGCAGTGTTCTAGGGTTCCAGTTTCTTTACATCTTTGCTTACACTTGTTATTTTCCTTTTTTTTTAAAAAAATTACTGTCCTACTGAGTGTGAAGTGGTACCTCATTGTGGGTTCCCCCCCCCGAGGAAGATTGGTCCTGAGCTAAGATCTGTTGGCAGTCTTCCTCTATTTTGTATGTGGGCCGCCACCACAGCATGGCCACTGACAAGTGGTGTAGGTCTGGACCCAGGAACCAAACCTGGGCTGCCAAAGTGGAGCACGCCGAACTTAACCACTAGGCCACCAGTGCTGGCCCTCATTGTGGTTTTGATTTGCATTTCCCTAGTGGCTAATGATGTTAGCATCTTTTCAGTCTTAACAATATTAAGTCTTCCAGTCCATGAACACAAGATGTCTTTCCATTGATTTAGGTCTTTAATTTCTTTCAGCAACATTTTGTAGTTTTCAGTGTATAAGTCTTGCACCTTGTCAGTTAAATTTATTCCTGAGTATTTTATTCTTTTTGATGCTATTGTAAATGGAATTATTTTCTTAATTTCCTTTGTGAATTGCTAATTGCTAATGTATAGAAGTTACAACTAATTTACCCTGCAATTTTGCTTAATTCTTTGTTAGCTCTGATGGTTCTTTTTGTGTGTGTGGATTCTTTAGGATTTTCTATATATAGGATCATGTCATCTGTGGACAGAGATAGTTTTATTTCTTCCTTTCCACTTTGGATACCTTTTTATTTCTTTCTCTTGTCTAGTTTCTCTGGCTAGAATTTCTAGTACAAAATTGAATAGAAGTGGTGAAAGCAGGCATCCTTGTCTTGTTTCTGATCTTAGGGGTTTCAGTCTTTCACCATTGAGTATGATATTAGCTGTGGGTTTTTCATAGATGCCCTTTATCATGTTGAGAAGTTCCTTTCTATTCATAGTTTGCTAAATGTGCAATAAATAATTTTTTAGTGTAAGTATGTCCCAAATAGTACATGGAACATTCCTTTTTTTTTTGCTGAGAAAGATTCGCCCTGAGCTAACGTCTGTTGCCATTCTTCCTCTCTTTTTTTTTTCCCCTCCCCAAAGCCCCAGTACATAGTTGTATGTTCTGGTTGTAAGTCCTTCTAGTTCTTCTATGTGAGCCCCCGCCACAGCATGGCTACTGAGAGATGAGTGATGTGGTTCTGCTCCCGGGAACCGAATGTGGGCTGCCGAAGTGGAGCGCACTGAACTTTAACCACTAGGCCATCAGGGCTGGCTTGTGGAACATTCTTTTACTAAGAAAAAAATCCGTTATTTATCCAAATTTCAGATTTAAGTGGGTGCTTTTATTTGCTAAATTGGCAACCCTAAGAAAGACATAGCATCAAGGCAAGGCTTTTTTTGAGGGGACCCTTGGGGGCAGAAGAGACTGGAATGTTGTTTACATTTTGAGGAAAGAGTCCAGTAGTCAGAGATAGGTTGAAGATTCAGGAGAGAGGCAAGAACAGATGGAATAAGGCCCTGGAGGAGAGGGAACAGAGTTAGGGTCAGTTTTGTACATCAAGAGCCTGGCTTCCTCACCTGGATTCCCATGCAATTTTGTTGGCACTGCTATTAAGGCACTGAGTGGTATTAGAACCCTTTGCCCATCTGCCTTGTTTTGAGCCTGTGAGTGTCTTAAGAATAAAAACTGTGTCCACTTGTGCCTAACAGAGACCTTTGTACATGTTAAGCCCTTGAAGGGTGAATTGGCTCCAAGTGTAAAAGATTACAAGCTTCTTTTGGGCCCACACCTGTGTTCTTGTCTCCCTTGACACCTCTCACTGGTGGGTGACTGTGTGGGATAGGCTGGGACAGCTGTCTTTCATTTTAACCAGCTCTAAGAAAAATGCACACAAGTCACATTTTTTTCATGGATGGACAAGTAACTCAATTTAGAAATTATAAGAAGTATTAGACTTCTTTAAAAGCTGAAGTGCCCAATTTACAAAATTGCTCAGTGCATTGGTATTCTGCCCACTTTTTGAGGTTAAATGCTTTTCTCTTATTTGACAGGTAATCTTTTCTTCTGTAACCTGTTTGAGCCTAGTCTTTAAAATTGTGTGTGTCTGCCAGAATTACTTTCCATTACATTTTCGTGAGACTCGAAAATCAGGTTGTTTAACTCAGCTATGGCAGCTTCTTTGTAGGCCAAAGGAAGATGGATCCTCAGGTGTTCAGAAAGTGTCATGGTCACCTTATTCTCTTCTAAATTATCCCTCCACACTTTCCCACCCCCAGGTTCTGAGTCCTCAACAACAAAAAGGTTTGGCTGCTTTAGCCTCCAAGGAAGCATAGACAGAAATCTTCCACATAGGATGACCAACTTGTCCCAGTTCGCCCGGGACTTTCCTGGTCGTAGCACTGCAAGTTCCGCGTTCTGGAACACCCTTCAGTTTGGGATAGACCAAATGGTTGGTCACCCTACCTCTCGATCCCTTCTCATCCCTTCCTTCCTTTGCACTTTCCCTTCCTCAGCCTCAGTACAGGCAGGCAGAGGAGAAAGGTCTGACTTCATCTGGACGTACAGTTCTGTAGGGGCTGTTAGCTGCAAGAAATACTCAGAGCGTGTATCTAGGGCCTCATTCCTCTCTGATAGCATCCTGCAACCTCAGGAACCCAGTCCAGTTGTCTAACTACTTAGGTCAACTTTTTAAACACATGAAAGGAAAAAAACAACTTATCCCACCACTCCAGTACATTGCATTTTAAATTTCTGCATGTCCACCATTACCTCCCAAACATTCATGTGTGCATATTCCTAGATACAGGTTTTTAACAAATGTGCGATCATAGTACTTCTACTATTTTGTGTTCTTTTTCTTATTTTATATATATTTTTGCATTTTTTCCGTGGTCATATTTATCATTTAAGTGACAGGTACACCAAAAATAAACGTGTCCCTCAAGTTTGTTTCTTGCAATGTAGATAGTGGGATTAAGTGAGAAGAGTCTTCAGTTGAGGGGCTTACATCTGGGTGAAGAACTTCAAGACTTCCATGGTAATAGAGATTTAGATTTATAAAATTAAAGGCTTCTTAAAGGCGGTACAAGGGATCCTTGTGATGATGCAACTGTTCTGTATCTTGACTGTGGTAGTGATTACACAAATCTACGCAGTAAAATTGTCTAGAACTAAACACAAAGGCACACACAAATGAGTGCGTGTAAAACTGGTGAAATCTGAATAAGATCTGTGGGTTGTATTGTTGTCAATTTCCTGGTTGTGATGTACTATAGTGATGTGCTACGTGCAAGATGTTACCAGTGGGGGAAGGTGGTTAAAGGGTATATGGGATCTTTGTATTGTTTCTTACCACTGCACGTGAAACTACAATTATCTTTACAAGTTTAATTAAAATTTTTTTAAATAAAAGATTTCTTAGAGGGTAGCTTTGAAATCCTTGTGAAATGCTTAGTGATACATTATACATAGTTCATTTTTCTCTTTCCTCTTTTTAAAGAATACCCTTCCCTCAAAAAAAAATTAAAGGAAGAAAATGTCAAGGGAAAAACTGAGACTGCCAGTTTATTTCTAAGTGGTTTGTACTTTGATGCTCATCTTTGATGTCTTCAGGAAGCCATTTGCAAAGATAGCCCCTCACATAATACAAAAAAGATAGTGGGAACACATCAGCCAGAGGAAAGGGAAACCCCTTGAAGGGTGAATTGCCTGTAAGTGGTTCAGAATTGCCATTGTCATCTAGGAGGTTAATGGCAGACTTTTCATTAGTGTCATTTCTTTCCCTGGTTATAAGCTTTCTATGACTGCCTTCTGACCAGTAGCTTTCAAACTTTTTTTTATAACTCTTAGTAAGAAATGCCTTTTACAAAAATCAAAACCTAGAATAAATAGAGTTTTAGGTGTATATATATATATATTTATTTCAGAGTTTCACCCTCATGTGTGATGCATTCTGACATTTTCTTTCTGTTCTACTTTAAAAAAATGCTGGTTATGGTTCAGTAATTTGAGTTCTTGATTCTGAATCTGCAGTTTGGAAAAACACTGCCTCAGCCCACCAGGTAAAATCTGAAGCCCCTTGGCATGACATTCAAATCCCTCTCCATCTGACTGCATCTGCCTTGCCTCCTCCTCTCCTCTGTAGCTAAGTGGCGTATTCAGCATTTCCTGGGCTTACCTGACACTGTCCCATCTCTGTGCCTCGACTCTTCCTGGTCCTTCTCCCTAGTGCCCTTCCCGTTTTGTTCCTGTTCTTGCCTCTTGGCTCCTATAGTCAAGCCTATATTGTCTGTCGTTCCATTAGTATGTGGTATCTGTCCCTCTTCAGAGTTGCCCATAAGGTCAGGCATGTGTCTTAGTTGTCTTTAGTTCAAACATTACTCCAGTGAATTCTTCCCTGACTTCTGGGTATACTTTTGGCCAGTGTTTTTCCATTTTATTCATTAAGAGCCACAATAAGAAATTCATTTTATATTGGATCTAGTATATACATTTGTTATATGTATTTGTAGCAAACTGAAACAAAAGTTTGATGAAATAATGTCCATACTATGTGCATTTGGTATTTTATATTCTATTTTAGTTAATATTTCCTTTCTTCAACCCATAATTTAATTTCAAAACCGCAAGTTGAAAAACATTGGTTTAGGCCATCCTTGCCCACTCTGTCATCTGCAGAAAGCTCTATTACAAACCTCTGCTGGAAGGAAGTCTGTAATGCCTCAAGACTTGAGTATAAGACCATTTCATTTCATTTCTTTGCACAAGAAGACTTGTGGAGAATATTTATTGCAGCTTTTTTTTTCATAGTAAAAAATTACAAACTGTAAGTAATAGGGCAATGGAGAAATAAACTGTATTTTAGTCGTATAATTGAATACTATTAAAAAGTTAAAATGAATAAACTAGACATGCATTTCAGAGTGGAAAACCTTAAAATAATAATGCTTAATAGAAAAGCAAGTTGCAAGATGATACACATGGTGTATTATCATTAAGGTACATTGAAAATGCACAAACTCCTGTATGCTTATGTATCCACACATACCTATACTAATTTGAGTGAGAGACACCCAACTTAAGATGGAGCTTTGTAGGGGCCAGCCCTGTGGCGTAGCAGTTAAGTGCACGCGTTCCGCTGCTGGCGGCCCGGGTTCGGACCCCGGGCGCGCACTGAGGCACCACTTGTCGGGCCATGCTGTGTCATTGTCCCATATAAAGTGGAGGAAGATGGGCGCAGATGTTAGCTCAGGGCTGATCTTCCTCTCAAAAACAAACAAGCAAACAAACAAAGAAGATGAAGTTTTGTAAAAAGGGAGAGGAAATAGGATTGGTGGTGAGTTTTATTTATATCTTTTAAATTTTGCTCTTTATACTGAAGTGAGAAGTAAACATGGCAAAATGTTAACATTTGCTAACTCTAGGTGGTGAGTATAAGAGTGTACTATATAATGTTCTCTGCCTTTTTATCTGAAATATTTTGTAACAAAAAGGAAATCTTTTTGACATACTATCTGCTTATAACCTCTATTATTTTGCTGTTTTATAAAGCCATTATTATCTGACTCCAAGCCACTTCTCTGAACTGCAGGGCACTTTAGCCATGATCTGCGGTCCCCAATTTCTACTCAATCTCTCTTGTATTTAGATGCCAAATTTGGAGAAGGAGGCTGTAATTTGTAAGTATTTACTGGACAGTGTTTGCAATGAGTTCAGGTAACATGGCCATTTCCTATGCAGGGTTGAGGAGGCAGTCTTCCTGGGTAAGTCTGTTTGCATTTTCATATGGTGAGCCGTTTGTTTTTTCTGGAGTAAGCTTTAAGAAAGAAGGCACTTGACCTTAAAAGGTCCGGGATGTTGGAACCAGAGAGATGAAAAGATCATACAAAGACCTCGATGGCAACCATAGGCCTATAGAATCCTACGGTGTTTAGGCATCACTATTTCCCAAAGAAATAGATACCCTCATTTGTAACATTTTTTAAAAAGGGTCTGCCACTCTTGTCCTGTAATGGCACAGTCACTTGTTTCAATTTGATCTCCAGTCCTAATTTGTTTTCAGTCACTTTTTCCCCCAGTCATTCATTATTATTATTAATTTTTTTAGAGTGATTTTGGTTTACAGAAAAATTGAGCAGATAATACAGAGAATTCCCATATACCTCCTCCTCTCCCTTGCACACAGTTTCCCCTATTATTAATGTCTTGCATTAGTGTGGTACATTTGTTATAATTGATGAGGCAATATTGGTACATTATTATTAACTGAAGTCCATAGTTTACATGAAGGGTCAGTCTTTGTTTTGTATAGTTCTGTGAGTTTTAACAAATGCATAATGTCGTGTATCTACCAGTATAGTGGCATACAGAATAGTTTCACCACCTGTTTCATTTTTATCTCTCTACTCCAGTACCTAGCACAGGGCTTGTAAATGTTATGTGAGTGTGCAATAATATCTCATCTAAAATTAAATATGAGCAATCAAATTCAGTAGAATTTGAAGAACAATCTGCCACACCCAAATTGAGCCTATCCTAGGAATAAAAGGATTGTGTAAAATTATAAAAATGTGCTATATTTCATTAGTCTGTCATATAAGAAAAATAATATAACTCTATAGAATTCAAAGCATATCCCTGATTTTCAAAAAACTATGAAAATTAGAATGCTTTATTAACATAAAAAGAATATTTCAATCTAACAATCGGCATTATGTTCAAAGATGAAACACTAGAGGCACTTTCTAATGGGAACAAAACAAGCATGGCAACTCGATTATTATTTCATATAATTCTGGAAGTTCTAGCTGATGTAGTAAGATGAGAGACAGAAATAAGAGTTACAATTTTGAGAAAGAGGCTCTAATTATTATTGAGATTGTAGAAACCCCCCCCCCAGAAAACAACTGAAAATCTATTGAATCAGTGAGTTCAATAAGACAAGTGAAGACATGATAAAGAGACCAAAGTGAAAAGCTTTCCTATATATAGAATAACTGGTTAGAAAAGTTAATGGGATAAAAGGATCCTATTCATAAATAGCAACCTTAACAGGAAACATTTAAGGCTCCTTGAGAAAAAAAGTTAAAATTGTACTGAGACCAAAAAAAGACAAAAGTGTACTTAAGATTTTTATCTTTATATTATAATAGTAAAAAGTTACAAACAACCTAAATGTCCACCAAAAGGAGAATGGTTTTATTGTTTATTTATACCCCATCCTGTTCAAAATGATTTTAAGGTAGCTTTCATAATATACACTTTGACATAAAAATAAGTGAAGAATTCAGGCAAAGAGAAGTTCGAGGGATGGGCCACAGATTTTATTCTGAGCCTTCTAGCAGCCAAAGTAAAGAAAGAATCATGAGCAATAATATGATTCATATTCATACCATAAAATATTGAATTGATTGGAAGAAACAGCCGTTCCTAGTACTGAGACCAAAGAGAGAACTTTCCCATGGGTCTCAAAGAGAGGATATTGTGCAAAGTAGAGAATAATGGTTTTAACAACCTAATAAAACAGCAACCAACTTTATAGAGCTGTTTCTTATGAAATTCCTTGCCAATGGGCCACACAGAACTATTGAACCGTTTGGTAAAGAGTATTTGTGGTGGGGCGAGGAGTGTGGTGATGGTTGTGGCTAGGATGAACAATGAGGATGATCTAGTACACTGCTCTGAGGGGCAGCTTGATGGAGAAGCTAAAGACTAAAATTGTGGTTCTCAGCTGGTGTGTCGTGCCACCCTGGTGTCCTGTGAATCTTCACAGATTGGCCACTGAATTTTTATCAATGTGTTACATTTATTTTTGCTACAGCTCGGGATCTGCAGTACTAAGAAGTCTGTCAGATGGTGGTATGTGATATGAATGCAGCAGCCACCAGGGATGCCAGGCAGGAGGCAAGAGGTACCACTTAGGCTGGCACTAAAAAGAATTTAACGTGGATGGACTGAACAGTCTCCGTAAATATTCTCTCAAATTAGATTTTGGTAAGTGCTGTGGAGAGCAAGTAGGCTGTCTGGTCAGATATGGGTCCATATGCTTTAATGGTTGACTAATAGAGTTAACAACCTCTGATGAAAGTTGAGGAGCCTCATGAGGTGAGATGCTTGAATAGAAGGCTAGGTTACCTAAGGATTTTCCTCAAAAAACAATTTGAGGCTTGATCCAATGTGTTGGAAAGGGCAGGCAAAGTTTCCAAATTTCTACATCATAGAGCATAGCCTCATTAATTTTATTTTTTTGTGTGTGTGAGGAAGATCAGCCCTGAGCTAACGTCCATGCTAATCCTCCGCTTTTTGCTGAGGAGGACCGGCTCTGAGCTAACATCTATTGCCAGTCCTCCTCCTTTTTTTCCCCAAAGCCCCAGTAGATAGTTGTATGTCATAGTTGCAGATCCTTCTAGTTGCTGCATGTGGGATGCAGCCTCAGCATGGCCAGAGAAGCGGTGCGTTGGTGCGCGCCTGGGATCCGAACCTGGGCCGGCAGTAGCAGAGCGCGCACACTTAACCACTAAGCCATGGGGCCAGCCCCAACCCCATTAATTTTAAGTTTGGAAAAACTTATTTTTTAAAAATGAGTGATGCCAAACCTTCACGTAAGAGAAAAGAAAAAAGTTATAAGGATCTGTATAACTTCCTGGTAAATCCTTCCAGGTAAATGGTGTCCAAGTAGATAGTAACCAGAGTGTTTTAGGAATGATTGGAATCTGAGTCGCAGCTTAACCTCTCTTTAAGCCTCAGTTTCTTCATCTGCAAAATAAGGATATTAGTACCCACTTTAGGGCTAACCAGTTGGTAAGATTTAAATTGAATAAAATCCTTGGTGGCCTCCTCTAACCCATCTTGTGTAAGTGCCTTCATGGCCAGAGTTGTGTTTTTGCTGCTTGAGGTTCTTTGTCTAATGACTTACTGCGAGAGTGAGCCCTGTGTTTCCTGAGACTCAGTGCAGATAAAACCTTTTAAATTACTGCAGTGATTGAAAGGGCAGTCAGATGCTCTTCTTTCAGGTATCTGAGGTGGCATTTTTTAAAGTTACGAGATAGCAAAAGTTTGAAAGCTCTTTGGTCAGCCTTGCCCTTCTCACCCTGTTATCTCTCAAGTCTAACCACAGGAGCTGGTGTCTGGTGATCGCTGAGTCGGGTTAAAGGCAAAGGGCAGTTGTCCTGAGGGTGGTCACATCTGGGCAACTCCATCTCATGCTACCATTTACTGTTGAGTTGGGTACTCAGATAAATTTTGAAGACTTTTCCATTTGGCTTGATTCTCACAGGAAGGCTCTTCGTCATGGCTCCAAGAAGACCCCTGCCCAACTTGCTCTGGTCCTGGCATTTAGGTTCTCAGAGAAATTAATTTCATGATATGTAGAATAAATCAAAGTTAAAAGACCACAGTATGAAGTGTCTAAGAAGATAATAAGGAGATAGGAAGAATGTAGATGTTAGTGAAATCAGTGTCTCCCAGTAGGAAATCAAATCACTACTTCAGGGAGTTGGCATTGTTACCTCTGCCAGAGTTTCTTTGTTTCCCTGAAAGTCAGAGAGAAAGGCCTAGGATGTGGATAGAGATGATCGCAGACTAGTGGTACCTTTATCCTGCTAATATTAACCACCTCTCAGTAATTTGATATTATAACAAAGTTTCTATCTCTTTGTTTTTTCTTGCCAAAGCTCCCTCTCATCAGGCAAAGAGGGGAGGAGAGAACTGCCTGCGGCAGTGAAAAGAAAACCTCCCGAACCCTGGAGTTGGCTAACTTCATCGTTTTGCCTAGCGCCAGCCCAGTTTTGCACTTACATATCTATTATGTCACCATCTGTGTCAATATATTGTCTGTTTTCCTTTGGCATCTTAGGCTTGCTTTTCAAGGAGAAATGTTTTGGATTTTTTGGTCTGGGCTATATATTCATTTTAATTCTTACATATTCAATTAAAGTCAACAGCTTATTTTTACATTTAAAACAAAACCAAAAACTTAGCAAGAAGCCATTGCCCTAGTTGGGCAGGAGAATTGAGGGAAATACTGCTCTAAATGTGTTCTGGTTTCCTCGCCAAGAGGAGGTACATACAAGGGCCCTGAGAGTATTTGCAGATGTAACTCCTGAGATACTCGTTTTTGAGTTATTGTGGAGAACAGGAAAGGTGTCAGAAGCCTGGAGACACTGTTAAAGCAATCTTCCAAAAAAGGAATTCTGTAAACTAGTCCATGTTGCTTCCAGGCCAGATTGTAGAATGCTCTGGCAAAGAGATAGCATGTATGCCTCAAAAAGTGAGAAGCACTAGGAGTTTCAGTACAAGTTCACAAAGAATAGGAGACTTTAAGCCAGGGGTTCTCTGCCCCATCGGATTCATCTCCTTCTTTTAATAATAAATATTTTGTAATGTTCCTTCTGCTGTCCTGAATTTAAAGTCAAAGATAATATAACCTACCTATATACATTATTTAAAAAAAAAAAAAAATGTATGTGCATGTATATGTGTGTTTAGGTATGCACACACACATTCATACATAGACACACACACATGCATACATACATAGTCACAGATGCCCTAACAGTAATATAAAGGGGAAATTTTAAAGTGTGATAATAAAATTTATTCTCATGTTTAAATGTGTGGGTATGACCATACTGGAAGGCATAAAGAAGTCAGAAGCTTTTACCAACATGTAGAATAATCTTGAATATAGACTGCTGCAAATGCAGACTATCAAGTCTATTAGTATTGCTCTAGGTGATGTAGTTTTCAGAAATGGATAACACCTCTTAGTAAAGATCTGAACAAAACAGAGTATGATCTTCCTATGATTTACATGGAAATTCCCTTCCTAAAAAATTGAGTATATATTAAAACCATTTAAAAAATACTTTGTATTTATATGTAAAACTGAGTTAGGGGCCTAGGCTGAGATAATAAACATTTAAAGATCCCATGGCAGGGCCAGCCCCGTGGCTTAGCGGTTAAGTGCGCGTGCTCCACCGCTGGCAGCCTGGGTTCGGACCCCGGGCGCGCACCGACACAACGCTTCTCCGGCCATGCTGGGGCCGCGTCCCACATACAGCAACTAGAATGATGTGCAGCTATAACATACAACTATCTACTGGGGCTTTGGGGGGAAAAATAAATAAATAAAATTAGAAAAAAAAAAAAAAGATCCCATGGCAGATCCTCACTCTGCAGAAACTGCCCACTAAAATGTTGCAGGATGCCCAACATGCCTGGCTTCTGCAAGTATCACCTACTGATCATGACAACCAAAAGACCCCAGAGGATGGCCCTGTCCCTGTTAGGCTACAAGAGTTTTTCATGGCCTTGTCTGACAAGTGGAAATACAGAACAGGTGGCCTGGCCTCACCTAAGGAGTTCAGATCCATTGGAGAGGCTTGTCACTGGGAGGGATGTTTCTAGTGGCTTCCCTGCTTTTCTCCAGGGAGTACCAAAGGCTCTTGGACATTGGTCATTTTTTCTTCCACTTTTATTGAGATATAATTGACATATAACATTGTATAAGTTTCAGATGCACAGCATAGTGATTTGATGTATGTACGTATTGCAAAATGATTAACGTAATAAGTTTAAACATCCATCACCTCACAGTTACAAATTTTTTTTCTTGTGATAACTTTTAAGATCTACTCTCTTAGCAACTTTCAAATATACAATATATAATTTTAACTGTAGTCAACATGCTGTACAGTACATTCCCAGAACTTATTTATCTTACAACTAGAAGTTTATACCTTTTGACCACCTTCACCCATTTTGCCCACCCTGGATCTTGGTCATTAAAATGACTGTTTGGATTCGATGTCCTTTTAAGGTACTTCTAACCCTAAGATTTTCAATTTCTCAAAAATGATGTTTTTGACTCTTCTAATTGTTTTCATTATAATAAGAAAATGTAATTGCATTGACAAGTGTTAAATGACAAAGATGCCCAGCACCACTATGATTATTTTCTGTGACCCTTTCTGTTCTAAACCCTCTGGTTAAGTAGTCCTGTTTTTTTCTCTGAGCTCAGCCACTTTTGACCCTCCTTTTCTTGTGGATAGCCCCCTGCAGAGCTGACAGGCCCCTGCCTCCAGCTGTCAGCCAGAGAACCAGCAGCCTTTGCCTACCTGGTCAGTCTGCAATAGAAATCTCTTCTGCAGTTTTTTTTTTTTTTTTTTAAACAGAAACCTCATTTATTTTTCTTTTTTCTTTTTTTCTCCCCAAAGCCCCCAGTATACAGTTGTATATCCTAGTTGTAGGTCCTTCTAGTTCTTCTATGTGGGACGCCACCCCAGCATGGCCTGACAAGCAGTGAGCAAACCCCAGGCCGCCAAAGCAGAACATGTGAACCCAATCACTGCACCGCTGGGCCGGCCCCGGCAATTTTTAAGTGACTAATTTTTTTCCCAGCATCACAGGATACAAAGAGAGTGAGTATAGACCGCGAGAGTGTGTGTGTTAAAGTTTTTGTTGTTATCTTGTTTGATTCTCTTCTCTTAGGAATCAACTCCTCAAAGTTTAGAATTAAGTTTTAACTTGTCTAATACCAAGTTTTATTTTTTATTTAAGGCTATTTCTGATGCTTGGAAGCTATCCTTTCAGCCACAAAGATGGTAATAAATCTTTGCCTTCCACAGTTCAGACCAAGAATTTACTGCAACAAGGTAAATAAAACAAGTATATGCACATAAATAAATATAAGGTATCTATTTTTCATGTTTTCCCCATTTCCTGCCTTGTATATGTGGGCTTAATTCAGGCTTAATGTGCTTTCATCCTCATTGTTTTAGATGCCACCAGATGATATTTAGGTAAGCATGGGTCAGGCTGCCCCTCTTGAATCAGACAGCACTGTTACAGGGTGAGCTGTGACTCTTTTTGTGAAGGGTCTGACTCTTCCCTCTGATGATAAATTCTGATTCCACTCAAAGTCATAGTGAAGGTAGAAATTCTCTCCCCCACTGATCTTCTTGCTAACTTCTTATGGTAGGAATAATGGCTTATATTTGTTATTTGGATTTCTTGTTCTTTATTGTTTGAATTAAGCTGCTTTCCCTTTTGTGCCAAGGGGAGTATCTTTCCACAGCTCAGAGCAGGGAATAAGGAAACTCCAAGGGGAAAATTGAACCCCTCCCCTGATTTGGAGTTTCTGCCCACAGTGTTCTATTTCAGGTTCCCATGGTGTTAAGCTGAAAATCTCCATTGGGTTATAACAAATATTAGAAATAGTAAAAGAAGAAAAAGTTACTCACAATCCCACCTGTCCTAGCACATTCATTGTGTTAAATGTCCCATAGTTTTTTGTGGTTCTTGTCCTTGTGCACACGTTTGTTTTTTTTTTTACCTAGTTTCATCAGTGGTAGATTTACAAGAAGCTTATTTGTTGTGCCTTCCTAAGGAAACTGTTATAATTGGTAGAGTCCAAATACAAAATTGAGAACTTTAATGAACATCTTTGTTTTTCCCTAAATTGGCATGTTTTCATCCTCTGAAATAATGAAAAAAAAAACAATAGTATATCTACCCCCTTTTAGAGAGATGTTATTTTGAAGGGATTTTTGGTTGGGTTGGGCAGTGTGTTTTGTTGCTTATATTTTTTAAGGATAGGCAGTACTTGAGGATACAGTTGCCCCCAGCCTTTGACCTGATCTTAGATGCCTGCAAAAAAAATCAGGAAAATTCGATGTATTAGAGGAAATTTTAAATGAGGAACTTCAAACTTTCTTTAGAGTTTTCTTAGAAGTGGCAAGTTCTTGAAAACTAGTTGTCTTCATTTGGGTCTCATCAAATCAATGTGTCTTATATTTGTCATTAAATCTAGATATCAGCTGATGGTTATGAAGTAGAAAATCTGATCTCTGAAGACCTCACAAAGAGAAGTCATGGTTTTAGGACGGAGTATTTCATTAAGCCACCAGTCTATGTAACAATTTCCTTTCCCTTCAATGTGGAAATCTGTAGGATTAACATAGACCTCACAGCTGGGGGAGGCCAGAATGTCACTGGCCTGGAAATGTACACATCTGCCTTATCCAGCAGAGCATCTTGGAATACCCTCGAGTGCCGGGTCCCGGGCCCAGCTGAGCCATCCATCCCAGACAAGGAGGCGTTCACCTTGGTAGGCAAAGTCTTGTTGAAAAACCAGAGCCAAGTAGTGTTTAGCCACAAGGGCTTCAAGGCTAGGCCGCCTTTTGGCCCAATGGAAGCCACACTCCCCTCCCCTGCTGTTGTGGCCCAGGAGCTTTGGAATAAAGGGGCTCTTTCCCTTAGCCACGTGGCCCATCTCAAGATCTGTATCACCCACGTGACGGGCAGCGGTATCCCTTGCATCAAGCGGTTGGAAGTGTGGGGTCAGCCGGCTAAAACCTGCTCTCAGGAGGTGATAGACAGCGTCCTGCTGGTTGCCTCAGAGAGACACCCTCAAGACTTGGCTCTGCAGGCCCCGGCCATGCCCATGGAAAGCGACTGTGACCCCGGAGGCCAGTCTGAGGGCCCACAGGCCCCTTCCAGCTTGCAGGAGCTGGCCGAGGTAATTCAGGATGTGCCTGAGGAGTTCCTGGATCCCATCACCCTGGAAATCATGCCTTGCCCCATGCTCCTGCCCTCAGGCAAGGTCATCGACCAGAGCACTCTGGAGAAGTGTAACCGCAGTGAAGCCACATGGGGCCGAGTGCCCAGTGACCCTTTCACAGGGGTAGCCTTTACTCCACTCTCCCAGCCCTTGCCTCACCCCTCCCTGAAGGCCCGGATTGACCATTTCCTGCTCCAGCACTCCATCCCTGGCTGCCACCTGCTTGGGAGAGCACAGACTGCGTTGGCAGTTACCCCTTCTTCACTTGCTCTGCCTTCTCGGAAAAGAAAGATGGAGCAGGCTGAACATGCCCCAGACGGTAGCCTTGGTATAAATGCTTCCTGTTTTTCTACCACAAGCCTTATGGTCTCACCCACTACCTCAGAACACACCGCTAAGAAGATGAAAGCTGCCAGTGAGCTCGGTCTGACACACATGGACTGCTCAACGGGTAATCCACCATCCTATCTCCATGCCCATTGTCAGCCCTACTTCTCCCAAGTGGCACTTGGCACCACTGCCCTTTGCTTTATGCTTTGCCAGCTTAAGTTACCCCAAAACTTACTGGGTTAAAGCACCACACATTCATTATCTCATAGCTTCTCTGGACAGGAATCCAGGTGTAGCTTGGCTTGGTCATCTACTTCAGGGTCTTCCAAGGCTGCTATTAAAGTGTTGGCTGGGCTACAGTCAACCAACTCAAGGCTTGACTTGGGAAGGCTTCACTTCCAGGCTCAGTCATGTGGTTGTTGCAGGATTCAGTTCCTCACTGAATTGCTGCACTTGTTGGCTCGTGGCCAGTCTTCCCTGAGCCTCTCAAGGGTAGCACACAACATGGTAGCTGTGTACGCCAGAGAGAGTGTGCAAACAAGATGGAAGTCACAGTCTTGTAGAACCCAGTCATGGAAATGACATCCTATTACTTTTGCTATATTCTCTTAAAAACAGCTCACCAAGTCCAGCCCATGCTCAAGGGGAAGGGGTTCCCAAGAGCAGCCTGAGGATCAGAAGATGGGCTTCATTGGGAGCCATTTCAGACACTCTCCCACACCACTGATTTCTATTTTACTCAGTGTTTTTTCCAAGATTGGTGGTTGAATTTTGTCTAATGACTTTTCTTTATCAATGGAGATGATATTATGATTTTTCATCCTAGATCTTTTAATGTAAGAAAGTACATTAATAGCCTTCTTAATATTGAACCATTGCTACACTCCTGGAAGGAACTCCATTTGGTCTTGCTTAATGTGCTGTATGGTTCTGTTTGCTGGTGTTGAGTGCGATTGGACTATAGTGTGTGTGTGCAAGCGTGCACATGCCATCTTTGGTCAGGTTTTGGTGTCAATGATTTATTTGCTCCATAAGAAGAATTAGGAAATTTTCCTTTTCTAAACTCTGGAACGGTTTAACAGTATTAGAATCGTTCACATGTTTGGCAGAATTTCCCCGTGATTGTCAGAGTTTGGTGCTTTTGGAAATAGCTCTTTGACCACTTTTTCTTTTTTCTTAATGAAATTAGTCTGTTTAGATTTTATCATTCTTTTAATTTCCTCTCTTACTCTAAAAGGCCTATGCAAGTAGTGTGCTTGAAAGTTACATCTGTGTCTTCTCTGGTTTTGAGCATAAATTTTGGTTAACATGACCCCCAGAAACTCCTGGAAGCGTCTGAGGTGCCATGGGGCGAGACGAGGTGAAAGGTCCTTAGACCCTATGTCTGTGGAGATCTCCAGTGGTGTTGGCCTTGACAAATATGTTGATGACACAGGACCACACTGACCAGTGCTCCAGGGCCCCAAGCTGATGTTCTATGTCCTACGAACTGTAGACAGAATGTTCCACTCCCTGCTTTGGGGAAGTTTTGTGAATCCTGCTACCAGGCAGGTCTCTGGGTCCTCTCTTGGGGTGCTGTCCCCCTTCCCACATTGCTTTTACTCAGTCCATTGCTTGGCTTCCTGCGGACCACACAGAGAAGGTCCCCTAGATTGTGGAGTGGGCAGAGTGAGGTCTTCCTTATTCCACTTAGTGATAATTGCTTTGCTTTACTTAACAGGAGAGAAAGGACAGGCCAGCAGCACTGCAGAGTGGTGGGGCCCCAGCAGGGAAGAGATGAGGAAAGAGCAAACTGAGGGTGCTGGGGAGGGAATGGGGGCAGGGAGCAGGGGCACAAGGCTGGGTGTTTGCTTGCCCCACTCATTTCCTCGGCCAGGAGGGAGGCCTTCAGAAAGTAGGGTGCAGTTCTGGAGGGGAGCCACAAGGTGGCCCATGGCCACCCAGTAATTTGTCCAGGAGGAGGAAAGCTAGTGCAGAGCCTAGGAACCCTGAAAGGGGTGTGGGATGGGTACAAACTGCGAGGGTCACCAGGGCTTTCCTCTCTCTATTCTGGCATCACAATTGACTAGTAGACGTTAGGGAGAACTTTCTTTACATTTGTGTCTACTTGAAGTTGAAAGTGCTGTTTTTGTAGTCCTCAGAGGACTTTGAGTTTTGGTCATCATCTTTGCTGAACCTCTCTCTGGATATTGTGGTCTGTGGATCTCTCGACAGGTCCAGTGTCCCATGAGCAGAAGCTGTCACAAAGCTTGGAAATTGCCTTGACATCGACTCTTGGCTCCATGCCCTCCTTCACGGCTCGGCTGACCAGGGGACAGCTCCAGCACCTCAGCACAAGAGGGAGCAGCACTTCCTGGAGGCCAGGCACAGGCTCGGGTAACATGGGCCCCGTCCATCTCCTTGGAGCCCTTGAACGGAATGCTGGACATGCCTCTGGGGCTCTGTGGACCTCCATGCCCAGCCTCCTTAGCTCTAACACCCAGGCCTGAGAGGAGAACCCAGTCTCTTTCCTTTTCCAGGGGGAGTTGAGGGGCTACCTGTGAAGTTTAACTCTTCACAAGAAGGGCTTTCTTTAGTCAACTCTTAGTAATTCTGTGGACTTAGGGCCTGACTACTCTCTGCTGTGTTTTTTGGTAAGATCTAATGTTAATTATTCTATCCTGAGGACTTTTGTTTGTTTGTACTTTCTAGTTATTTTTCTTGACTAGTCTGTCTCCTGTCTGACGCCTGGGGTACTTTATGTAAGTGTGGAGGGATTTGGGGTTGAGTATGTCATCTTCCTCTCTTCCTGTTAACATTTTCTTAGTCGTAGAAAAGTATGGTGGTAGCTTACTGAGCCAATTTTTGTGTAAAATGAACCTGAGACCACTTTGGATGATAGAATTGATTAGGATATAAAGTGAGAGGATCTGACTAGAATGCTGGGGCATTTTCTACAAGATGAAACCTGGTGGGACTAATGATGAGCCGTGCACTTGGTTCCTCCTGCCTATCTAGAGCCAGTCTCGTCTCTTGTCTGGATCCCGGACTATCTTACTTTGTCTGCCTCTCCTCCTCTTTACCTCCTCTTGTCCCCACCTCCGTGTCTCTCTGATTGCGTTTCCATCCTGACCATCCCCAAGAACCTGTCTTGTCTAAGTGACCAGTGATTTCTGTGACCGCAAATACAGTGGCCACTTATCTTCTCAGCAGCTTCTGATGTGGCTAACCAGCCCCTCCTTCCTGAAACACCTTCTCTCTTGGCCTTCTAGATGTTACGTTCTTTGTCTCCCCATTTTCAGCAGCCCCTCTTCAGTTTCCATTGCCAACTCTTCTCCTCTTCGAGACTCTGGTCCTAGACTCTGTGCTCTTCTGTCACCCAAGTGAGAACCCACTTGGCCAGTGACTGCCCATGTTCACCTATAGCTCTTGCCTCTCCTTGGGGCTCAGATCCCAACTTCCCTGACAGCTGCTTGGTGCCTCTGCATGGGAAACTCATGGATATCTTGAGTGAACATTCTAACTCAGAACTGCTGTCTGCCCTCCAAAGGTTGCCCTCCACTGCCTCCCATCATCCCCATCACAGATAGAGAGTGGCATCTTCTACTCTTTGGTCAGGCCTCTGACGTGGAGGTCATCCTTGGTTTCCCTCAACATGCTCATCTGACATTCTGTTCATCATCAAGCCCTGTTTGTGTTCTTCCAGAGTAGATCTCACAGTGGTCCTCTCTGCTCCACTGCCCATGCTACCACCCTGGCCCCAGCTCCTGCACCGCTCCCCCAGACTCCTGCAGCAGCCCCTACTGTCCCCCTCCATAGTCACGTGTCTTACAGGAGCCAGAGAGGTCCTCTTGTAATGTAACCAAGTCATGGTACTCCTCTTCTTAGAATCCCTCCAGCACATCCCATTGAATTTGAGTAAAATCTAAACTGCTGCCTGTGAGGTCTTGCATGCTCCAGCCCCCATCCACCCTTCTCTGCGGTCTCCTCTGAAGCCACACCTTACACATCACACCTGTGTGTCTTTTCTCTTTCTTTAAGGGACCGGCTGTTCTTTGTACTTGCTGTCCTTTGCACTCTTTTCATGGCTGGCCTCTTTTCATTCTTATGGCACTTCCCCCCAGGAGCCCATCCTTGCCCGCTCCAGAGGGATGTGGATTGGGGGAGAAAGAGCAGCCTCCTTAGGCAAAACCCCGAGAGCAGGAAGATCTGTGGGTGCAGCTTGGGGAGGGGGGTGGCAGGACCTGCCGCCCATGGCCCTCATTCAGGAGGCCCCGTGGGAAGCATGGAAGGAGAGAGAGCCTGCCACACAAGAAGGGGATTGATAGGCCCGGGGTCGGGGGAGCTTCCGGGCTGCAGGACTGAAGAGAAGCAAGCACCAGGCTCAGCAAGCGGGTCTGCTGCAGACAGACCCTCTCATGACCTCCCTTCCCCCTTGACCTGCCCAACCCTGGGACACTAGACCATTTTCTGCTTTTTCCTTTTCTTGTCACATCTCACCGTTCTTGCAACTTATCAAGGTTGTCAGGGTGAGCTTGTGCCTTGCTCTGGCCTTGGCAGCCCCTTCAGAATCCAAGAGCATAATAAAATGCTGAAGTACCTCTTGCTGGGAGACCAAGAGGAAGGGCCCAGTACTACCCAGCTGTACTCAGAAGCCAGCTTTTCTTGAGCATTCACGGGCGCATTGAGATTTGATGATCGAGAGGATGCCTCTCAGGTTCCCTGGCATCCTCTCCTCCCAGATCAGGCAGAGGCAGCCTAGGGAGGGATGAAGCCAGGCTGCTGCAGGGGTGTAGGGTGGGGAAGCTTCTTGTCCCACTCCAGGCACGTGCCCTGCCTCCATGATGGAGCCTGGACCAGGGGGTAGCTTTCCTTAACCCTGGCCTCTTTTCCTCCCTGATTTACCAGAGCAGCCTGGGAGCGTCCTGGGCCCCGAGTGCACCTCCTGCAAAAGAGTGTTTTCTCCCTACTTCAAAAAGGAACCTGTGTACCAGCTTCCCTGTGGCCACCTCCTCTGCCGGCCCTGCCTGGGTGAGAAGCAGCGCTCCCTGCCCATGACATGCACAGCCTGCCAGCGGCCAGTTGCTAGCCAGGACGTGCTGCGAGTCCACTTCTGAGTGACCAGCCTCAACCTGAGAAGACCCATCACTGGGAGGAGCTGAGGGAGAGCAGGAGTGGGGGTCACAGCTCCCCTGAGGTCTGGCCAGGTCCCAGGCACAGAGAGGCCTCTTCTTCCCCGAGGGCTTTCCCTTTATCTCTTCCCACAGTGTAGCACAGGCCGAGAGTGAAGGGTGGAGAAGGGAGCACTCCACTCCTGCTCAAGTGGCAATAGGATAACAAAGCCATAGTTTGGGCTGGGAGGGATGAGGGAGATGTCCCTGCCCTCCTGTGCCTCCCTGCCACCCCCTTCCAGAGCCCAGGGCCTGCTAGAGCCCGCCCCACCCTGCTGAGGGCACCCCAAGTTATCTGTACCACCACCCCTATCCTGCAGGGTGGATATGAGTGGAGCACAAAGACTGTGGCTCGGGATCTCAAAGACAGCCTTCTCCTTCAGTGTCACCCATAAGTGGACCATGGCGGAGGTCTGTGGAGTGAATGACTCAGCCCCCCAACTGGCAGACCACTCCGAGCCTTAATAAAGCAATGGTTGACGTCCACTGTGGGCTTGCTGGCAGAGTGCTTGTCTGTGTCATCATACTCCTGTCCCCCACTTGCACCCACACAAAGTGGGACTGTCACAGGGCAGCAGTGAGCAGTCACTGCAACCCCATCAGGCTATAATTCAGGTCAGTGGCCTGAAGAGACAGGAAGTCGCATTTTCAGATGTGTCTGATGTGTGAGGGTGTGCAGGTGGGTGTGCACGCGGGTGAGGAGGGTCAAGCAGCCTCTCACACGGGCCAGCACGTGCTCAGCTGCGTGTGGCGGAGCTGGCTGTGCTGCCCTCTAAGGGAAAAGGCACCGTTTTCTGCAGGGGGCCCATTTCAGGAAAACTACTTGGTTATAGGCTGCCTTTTATTTTTCCATTCAAAATTTAGTTTTATGGAGTCCCAGAGGGAAAATATGTATTCCTACAACCGTTTACTGTAAGGAGTAGATTCTAGTCACTAGAAGAATGTTGGTGAGAAAATACACTGTGTTATTCCCTATTCTTTTCTGAGCACGTTTGGGAAGGAGCAGCCCAGTGATACTTCATAGTTTATCCTTGAGATTTCATCACAGGCCCCGGTGTACAGGCTGTGGGGGGTCCCTCCAGCTGCCCAGGAATCTGAGCCGCCTATTCTCCCTCTCCTCCCACAGGCCTGCTGGCTCTGCTTCGCTCAGGTGGACACCCAGGGATGGAGGCTGGTGTTCTCTCCGGCTTCCGTGCTTTGCACGAGGGACAGAGAGAACTGTAGTCCTTATACTGACGGAGGAAGGAGGGAACTTACTAAAAATTCAGATTCTTGGTCTCCAGTCCAGACCCAAGAATTTAGAGATCTGGGGTTGGAGTTAGAGAACCCACCTGTTTGAGAGTTCCTAGGCAGTTTGTACGTCCCCAGAGGCAGCTGCGGAGAGGCCTCAGCATCCTTCCTTCTGCCTCCAGTGGTGCTTCCCTTGACATGACAACCTCACAGGAGACTTTGGTACCTGCGTTTTGTGGGGCACGTGTCCTTTCCTCTCCTGTATCGTTTACTCAACACAAAGGCTGTTTGGGACCTGCAGCCCAGGGCCCTCTGAGAGCAAGAGGCTGGGCCGTGGCCCTGAGGCTTTGTAAGGCAGGGCCCTGGTGGCTGTCTACAGATCTCCATCCCCAACGTACAGGGGGAGACCATGCCTATGTCCTAGCTGTCCTCCCTGTAGGGCCAAGGCCCCAGCTCTCAGCCCTCACTCACAGGCGCTGGGCCGCGCTCCTTGCTGCTGTCACCCTCCAGCCCAGGGGGCAGGCGAAAGGGAGGGCCACTCAAGTAGTCCTAAAGGTAGAAGAAGTAGAAGAACCAAATTGCTAGGAAGAAGATGAGCAGCTGATCAGTGCTTGCAGAGTATTCCATCTCCTGGCAGCCTGGCCACAGGGCCCTACAGCACTTGGCTCTTGGGGCAAAAATAGGCACCCCCATCCCTAGGCCTGCCCTGCTTTCTCCTCTGGGTCTCCAGCTTGAGGCCACTCAGCTGCTGGGTGCTTTTCCATTCCCCAGCAACCCGGTCCTCTGCCAGCTGGGTTGCTGTAAGTAGGTCTGCAGACAGAGACCTGCTCCTGGAGGAAACCGCCTGCCCGGCTTCCAGGCTGCTGCTCACCTCCTGCCTGCGGTATTGTGATTCCGGGCTGGTTGCCATTGTGATGGACACTGGGAGGGGCGGTGCTGCCTCAGGCTGAACTGGCCCCCTCTGCCCTCAGGTTCCTGCCCAGCCTGCACTAGCCTGCCTGGCCTCTCAGCCCGCTTGCATAGGCAGGATCTCCTTCCAGTTCTAGGTTGGAATTGGCTGGGTTGGGAGTTGGCCAAAGATGCACTGTCTGGTATAGTAGCCACCAGCCACATGTGACTATTTAAATTAATTAAATAAAGTTTAAACCTAGTTCCTCAGTCACACCAGCCTCATTTCAAGCATTTAATAGTCACGTGTGCTAGTGGCTCCCTGTTGGACAGCAGAGATAATGTTTCACCATCGCAGAAAGTTCTGCTGGGCCAAAGTAGGAACTTGGTGAGACTGGCCCTTGGCGTTCCTCTTACCTCTAATGAACCTGTCTGGTGAAGTAGGGGGGCCCCCCACCCTCCATGGGGTGGGGGCTTATAATGGAGAGCAGGCTAATGGGGCGGGGAATCAGGTGTGCTTGAACCTTGCCTGCCACCCGTACCTTCACCCTGCTGTAATCCACCCCCTCCATTACAAAGAGGTGCTGTGGCCCCAGGGGGATGGCAATGGCAAGATATCTCCAGAATGGCACAGGGGTGAGGTGAGGAGGAAGGAGGAGGAGGCAGCCCTGTGGCACTTGGCAAGATTTGTGCCAATAACAAGATGATGCTACCCATAACCATACGATCAAGAGATGACCAAACATTTTCAGTTTTTCCCTCTCAATATTCTATAAGGAAAAAAATGTATGTGTACATACTGTGTGGTTCTCTTGCCTGTTACTTCTCTTAACAATATTGCATGAACATTTGCCCTTGTCATTAGACACTATTCTTATTATAAAGATCATTTGGAAGAACAAGCCAGAATAACCAGGAAAACCCTGAAAATGAAGAACAGTTTGGGCTGGGTATGGGAGAACTAACCCGTGAATACACAGACAGACCAGTGAAACAGAATTAAAAAATCCAGAAACAGAACCAGGTGTGTATGGAATTCCAGTGTCCTTCCTGTAACAACAGCATCAGCAAGGAGGAGGAAAGACAGACCTTCCAGTAAGTGGTGCTGGAGTCACTGGAAGAATGAAACCATCTAAGAACTAGAAGAAAATGGAAAATGAGCGAATTCCTGTAAACCTGGGAGTGAGGAAAACTTTCTGATTAAAAAAATCCAGATATAGTAGGGGAAAAATTGATAAATTTGACTACATAAAAATTAAAACCAAAAACCCTCTTACATAGCAAAAAAAAAAAAAAAAAAAGCCACCATTAGCAAAGTAAATTCCCAGCTGGGAAAATATATTTGTAACTTGTACTACAATGGTTAATATCCCTATTATATAGCTCCTAAAAATAAGAAAGATTCACAAAGATATGCAAATGGCCTTTTAAATATGTCAAAAGTTGCTCAATCTTGCTCATATGATGAAATAAAAATGATTCTGAAATACCCTTTCTTGTTTAGCAGATTGGCACAAATTTCAAAATTTGGCGACAATCTACTGGTGAGGCTGTGGATTAACAGGTGCTGATGTACACTGCTGGTGGGAATGCAAGGCGTACAGACCTCTGTGGAGGGGAATGTGACAATACCTAGCAAAGTTACAAATGCACGTACCCTCTGACCCAGCCATCCCACTTACAGGATTCAAGCCCAAAGATCCCCTGGCAAAAATATGAAAAGAACAGTTCTAGCCCCACCAGCCAGCAGCCTGAGCAGCCAGGGCTGGTCTTTGGGGAGCTCAGGAGCCATGTCACCGCCCGTGGAGGAGCCAGCCGTGTCCAGAAGATGGGCCCTGGAACAAGCGGTTTACACATACACGATTTTGCGTATATTTTATTTTATTTTTTTATTTTTTGCTGTGGAAGATTCACCCTGAGCTAACATCCACTGCCAATCTTCTTCTTTTGTTTGGTATGTGAGCTGACAGACGAGTGGTGTAGGTCTGTGCGTGGGTACCTAACCCAGGCCGCCGAAGCAGAGCAGGCTGAACTTAACCACTAGGCCACCAGGGCTGACCCTGATTTTGCATATATTATCAAGGAGATTATAGAGACTTGGAAGGCCATCCATGTGTATTAAAAGAACTTTTGCATTCAGGGGGCCGGCCCAGTGGCGCAAGCGGTTAAGTGCGCGCGCTCCGCTGCGGCGGCCCGGGGTTCGCTGGTTCGGATCCCGGGCGCGCACCGACGCACTGCTTGGTAAGCCATGCTGTGGCGGCGTCCCATATAAAGTGGAGGAAGATAGGCACAGATGTTAGCCCAGGGCCGTCTTCCTCAGCAAAAAAAGAGGAGGATTGGCGGATGTTAGCTCAGGGCTGATCTCCTCACAAAAAAAAAAAAAAAAAAAACTTGCATTCAAAAGTTTAGAAAAAAGTTTCTACGTATTGAGCACACAGGCATCGTGCTAAGTGCCTTATGTGTATTATCTCCTCTAATCCTCACAACTCTTAGAGGAAGGAGGAAGCAGAGGCTCAGTACCATGAAGAGCTCATCTGACTGATTCCAAGGCCACCAACTCTTAACCCCTGAGATGCTCTGTAGGTAGCAGAGGCTGGCAAAGAGCAGACTCAAGTCCCCTCTACAGGGGTGGCCTGAATGTTGTCACTGCGGGGCCTCTAAGGATCCCTCCTTTGAACAAGGGCCTTGCACAGGGCACAGGGGCACCACAAGCACTAATCTGTGGGAGACCACCCAACTCCATGACCTATAGGAACCTCTCCACTCAGATCCCAGTCCACCATGCAGTCCGGAACCAGAGGCACAAAAACGTCTAATTATGGAATAACAACTGATGACTAAGCTACCACACAGCTTTTGAAAATTCAAAAGTATTACAACTCTAGACATAAAAATAAAAGATGCTTTCGACCCAATAAAGACTCAGTAGAGTTAACGTCATGTAAATGGATAAATCTGGTTGAAATGTGAATGGAAAAGTACCCATCACATGCACTTACTGAAAGAAGAGGGTGTGGGAAGGAGCAAGGAGCCAGACGGAAGGAGCAGAGCGGCTCTGGAGGGCCTCTGGCAGGCTGCGGCCAAGGGCAGTGGGTACTAGATCCTACCAGAACCTACGGAGATGTGGTTGCCACACTGCAGAGAGCAATCCCATTTGTGTGATATGTGTAGCTGAGGGAGATCCAGTTTGAAAGAGAAACTGGGTGATTGGGAAACAGTAACCAAATGAGCCCTGCATAGTCCTGGAGGAGTGGGAAGGCATGATGGGTGGACAGACTTGGGGACAGCCCCAGGAAGGTGTCAGGAGGCAGAGGCAGGAGGAATGGGAGCTGCTGACACCCTCTAAACTGGTAGGGAGAACTGAGTTTGAAAAGAGGGAGAGAATCAGGTGGGGAAGACAGAGACACAGGCTGCACCCCCCTCCCACGATTCCTAATACCCTCCCCTTGGGCTCGGGGCCCAGACATCAACTGTGACTCAGCTGATGAAATGCAACCCCATGGCTCATTAATTAGGAAGCCTGTAATTAGCCTGTCTCAGAAACCAGGATCCTCCAGAGAGAACACCTCTCACCTGCCTTCCTCTCCCTTCAACCCAAATGATGAGATCAGGCTGGGGGGGGATCTGACCCCTGGGAATGAGGAAGGGGAGAGGGAGCAGGAACACCAGGGGAAATGAGATGCCGGGCACGTATTTGTGCATGAGATGGCCTTGGCAAATTGACCTTTCTAATGAGATGATGGAAATGACGGTCAGTGCCTCAAATCCTGAAAATTTCCCCGACTTAAGAAACCTGGGGGCAGGTGTGGGGCGAGGCCTGCCTGGATCTGCTACAGCTTGGTCTGTATAATGCCCGCACAGCTGTGACCCATGTGGTTCGGTCTTAGTGATCCTGAGCAAAAGAAACACAGATTCAGCAACCAAAATGCCATTTCAAACTGTGATGTTAACTCAGTAACTCTCCTTAAAATTCCTGTTTCAGCCTCCAGTCTGCCTCCCGCATTACTTCTCTGCAGCTGCTATTCCAAACCTTAGTCTTCCTCCTTTCCTCCTGACTTCTCATCACTGTGACTATTTTAAATGATTGGTGGCCAATTATTCGGCACTACTCTCATCCAAAGGGGCACTCTGCTCCTTTCCCTGACTCGGGGCAGGCTTGCAGCTACTTCGTCCAATCGAGTGTGGCAGCAGTGACCCTATGTGATTTCTGAGGCTGTCATAAAATGCCACTTCTGCCTTGTTTGCTGGAACATTCACTCTTAAAGCCCTGAGCCACCATGCAAGATGTCTGACTGTCCCGAGGCCACCAAGCTGTGAGAAGCAACAGAGAGGCCACAGGTAGGCAGGAGTTCCAGTTGGCAGCCCCAGCCGAGCCTAGCCTTTGGGTCATCCCAGCCCTGGTGTCCAGGCATGTGACTGAAGAAGACTCCAGAGGATTCCAGCCCCTAGCCATTCACTCTTTCCAGCGGAGGCCCCACACATTGTGGAGCAGAGAAAAGGTGTCCTCGCTGTGCCCCATCTGGACTCCTGACCTTCAGAATCCATGAGCATAATAAAATGGTGGTGGTTTGTGTACTGCATTTTGGATTGGTGTATTACACAGCAGTAGTAACTGGAACAACCACAAAATCCTAGGCAACTGCTATAGAGGGGCTGGGGAAAAAGGGGGAGAAACCAGGAGGGCAGAGACAGAATCCTGTTAGCAGAGAGGGGAGGGGAGAGCCTGAAAATGTCCCTATGCTAATACTTCATATCCTGACAAACACCTGACTGTGGGCAGTTAGCACAGATGGAGGACCCTGAGGCTCCCCGGAGCTGGCCAGCACGCTAACTCCGTCATTTACTGAAGAGCCAGTGTGGGGACCATTGCAGGGTCCTGGGGACACATTGATGAAAGGAACACTGTCTAGTGGTGTGTGGTGCGGAGAGACAGGGAAACAGTGAATAAAGCATTTCTAGGGTACCACATCGACCTGTAGGAGGAGGTCAGTTCTGCTAAGGTTAGGGGTGGGGGAAGGAATGATGGGATTATGATTCTGATTCCTGAAAAATATCTCAGTGGATTTGGGTGAAGGGTACATCAGCCCTTCATAATATCACCCTGGTTTTCTTTCAAGGCATTACCCTTTCTCCAGTGGATACTATCTGAGGGAGCTTTATTCAGATACCTGAGGGATGGGCACAAGAGCCAAGCGAAGCCAAATAGACACCCCTCCCTGGAATGTGAATCTGAGCAGAGGGACAAGACTGGAGGCACTTGAAGTCATTCTATAGTGGACACTGTTGATGCTGTGGGCATTGGTTGCTAATGGCTTACAGCTGGTCTGTCTCCAGAGACTTGCCCTCAGCCAATGAAAGCCACCTCACCAAGAAAATGCCTGGGAGATTCGCTCCCCACAACCTCCTTGACCAATGACTGAGTAATACTCAAACAAAAAAAATCAACCCTCTTGCCCCGTGGTAGGGCAACTCTAGTGTGCCCCTCATACTCTGGAGCTCCCTGTGGGATCAGGCTGAGGCTAGACTCCAGCTGAGACGACATCTTTGCCTGGCTTCTTCCTCTGCCAGTCCAGCTCCACTCACTCCTGAGAACCCTCCCTCATAAGTCACATGTACAAGAAGCATCTTCTAGGGGACCTGACACATCCATTTCTTTTTTTTTTTTTTTTGAAGATTGGCCCTGTGTTAATATCTCTTGCCAATCTTACTCTTTCTTCTTTTTTCTCCCCAAAGCCCCAGTACATTAGTTGTATGTCCTTCTGGTTTTTCTATGATGTGGGACGCTGCCTCAGCATGGCTTGATGAGTGGTGAGTAGGTCCATGCCCCGGATCCGAACCGGTGAACCCAGGGCCCCTGAAGCAGAACTCGAGAACTTAACCACTATACCACCAGGCAGGCCCCGACACATCCATTTCAAGAGACTTCCTGGGTTCATGTTTTGTGCCCCTCCAGAACTATAGTTTCCAATCCTGGTTCTCTAGCCTTCCCTTAAATGGTGAGCTCTCAATAGCCTTCCAGTAAATTCTCTTTGTTCAAATTTTCCAAACCTAATACAGAACACCAAACCAAGAGTAGAGGACTAGCAACAGACTCTCAAGAACCATGAGGGGCGTGTAGGATTGTCCAGGAAGGGCCAGAGGCAGTGAGACTAACGTTCATACTCTGGTCTGGACTCCAGTGTCCTGTAGCAGTGGGGACAAAGCAGCTGAGTCTTTGGAGCCATGTGCCTCCCAAGGGCAGGGTTCTAGGTCTGGCAGACTCATCTGCTGCCACAGGATTTCAGGATTTGAGGGTTTCAAGGACCGGTAATGCCTAAGACCCAGACAAGAGAGGCCCTGGCCCGGCCCCATGCCTTAGAGGACCTGCTCTGGCCCTCCTTAGGGTGAGGCCAGGGGATATGCCCACCCAGAACCTGTACCCTGTGGGCTGTGGCCTAACTTTCCCCCGACTGTTTCTAGGGCTAGAGAAGTCCTCTTCCCTGTGTCTGTGCCCCAGATGGACCACCTCTCAGGTGTGCAGATGTGCTGTGTGGTGAAAAGGGGAGGCAGCTCGTGAGGTGCATAAGCGGAGCCTACACCCACGGGCTGGAGTGTCCCATGTGTGCGCGTCCTTCGAGATGTGGGACCGAACAAGGCTGCAGGGAGAGGCCACTCCCCCAAAGAATTTAGGATAGAATAGGTTTTATTTTGTGTGTGTGTGTGAGGAAGATCAGCCCTGAGCTCTTTTTGCTGAGGAAGGCTGGCCCTGGGCTAACATCCGTGCCCATCTTCCTCCACTTTATATGTGACGCCGCCACAGCATGGCCTGATAAGCAGTGCGTCAGCGCGCGCCCGATCTGACCAGGCCGCCAGCAGCGAAGCACGCACGCTTAACCGCTAGGCCATGGGGCCGGCCCCAGAATAGATTTTATTTAACATTTTGTTAGCTTGACTTACAACTTTTAAATATTTGATCATATTTTACCCCAGTTCCCACAAAAGGTGGAGCTGATAGTTAAAAGCTTTTTATTATGGAAAATTTCACACATCTAGGAAAATACAGATTAGTATCATGAACTCTCATGCACCCATCACCCCCTTTGAGCACTTCTCAACTCAAGGCTTGTCTTGTTTCTTCCATACTTACCCTCACCCAGTCTGTCCCTCTCATATTATTTTGAAGCAAGTTAGGGTGTGTGACCCTGGACAAGCCACTGAGCCTCTCTGTACCACAGGGTCCTCCCATGTAAAGCCTGGAGCCTGTAGCAAACACCCTGTTTCTGGCTGGCAGACCTGTATGGAGCCTGGAGCCTGTAGCAAACACCCTGTTTCTGGCTGGCAGCCCCCCCACCTCCTCACTAACAGAATCCCATTTTGGCAGGGGCCTGTGAGCATGCCCATCCCCAGGGGTGAACCTCAGCAGCCAGGAGGGGCTCAGGAGTGGGGGCGCTGGGCAAGTTTCTCCTTCCTAAAAGAGAGAGGCTCAGAGGAGGGGACCCATTTTGTGGCTGCCCCCTTTGCCATGAGGAGATACACTTAGACATGTGGAGGGTGCCAGAAGGGAGTAAGGAAGCCTGGGGTGACATCCCTGAACCCCCAGCCAGGCACAGGACCACCACCCTCCATCCTTGAATCCTAGTAAATTCGAAATGTCCTCATGGTTTAGTCACTGTTGGTGGGTTTTAATTTTATTTATTTATTTTTCCCCCCAAAGCCCCAGTAGATAGTTGTATGTCACAGCTGCACATCCTTCTAGTTGCTGTATGTGGGACGTGGCCTCAACATGGCGGAGAAGCGGTGCGTGGGTGCGCCCGGGATCCGAACCCCGGCCACCAGCAGCGGAGCGCGCGCACCTAACCGCTAAGCCACGGGCCGGCCCCTGTTGCTGGGTTTTAGCACAGACTCTGAGGCCTGCATTTGAATCCCAGGACTGCAGTTTATTACCTGTGCACCTGGACAAATTACTCAACCTCTCTGTCCCTCAGTTTCCTGTCTGCAAATGAGGATAAAAAATACTTCCTCCTTCTTAGAGTTTTATGTGGATTCAAAGAGGAAATGTATGTAAAAAGCTTAGAACAGCTCTGGCACCTACTTAGTGCTGTGGACATTTCTGTTGTTGCCGGCGGTCAACATGCTCTACAGCCTGTGCGTCCTGCGTTATGTTCCGACCACACGAGCGCGGGCGCGCGCGCACACACACACACGCTTGGATCCTGCTCCTTCACACCCTTGCACACAAGCTGTTTATCCCGCGAGGTGTGCCCTCCCGGGCCCCTCTTCCCGGAACTCCCCATTCAACCTTCATCCCCAAACCACAGGCACCGAATGAATGCACGGGGAACACCCCTGCGCGGGGGCGTCCGCTTCCCGCCCGCCCGCAAGGCCCTTCCTTGACCCCGCTCGGCGCGCGGCCGCTCTGCGCCCATTCCGCCGACGGGAGCGCGGCGCCGCTGGGCCCGGGGCCGGGCGCTGGGATGAGGCGGGTTTCCTCCGTCCGCCGAGGCCGGGCAGGGCGGGCCGGGGGTGGGGAAGCCGGGGCCGCGGGGGCTGTGGCCGCCTCTCTCTGCTCCAGCGCCGCGGCCCGAGCCCGGGACGGAGCGGCCGCCCCCCCGCCCGCGCGGCTGATGGCCCTGAGTGATGCCGGCGCCGCGCTCCCCGGGGCGCCGCGCTCATGCGGCTCTTAGCAGTCCGGGCACAGCTCGCCCGCCGCCGGCCCGCGGGCCTCATTAGAGCCGGCAGGCGCAGGCACCGTGCGCCCAGGCCGCGCCGCCCAATTTGTGGCTCGACCCCCGCCGCCACGCGCCGGCCCCGTCGGGTCCCTAAGGCCCACAAAGCTTCCTGTCCTCTTCCGACTTTCGCTTCTGCTCCCCCCAGCCCACGGGCATTTCTTGCCCTTTAGTCTGGCTGCTGCGTGGAGGGAGGGCATGTGGACATCCCCTGGCTCTTCCCCAGCCCAGCAAAGGGGGCAACATCTGTCGCCTCCGGGACAGCAGCCATTGTCCCTAGCGGGTGCGCAAGGCCGGCCTCGCAGGACCTGGAGCTGGAGCTCAGAGTCCCCAGATGTGAATCCAGCCATCTTGCCGCTCTACGGGCTTTTACTATAGAAAAGAGTCTGTTAAAAACATTTTTCCTAGTTTATTTTGCTTTTTATTTAGGTTTTTTCTGCAAGTAAGAATTTTTATGAAGTCTTTTCCTTTCTTCTTTCTTTTAAGCTTAATGCAATCCCTTCTAGAGAGCTGATAAATATTCACGGTTAGCTCCCCCGTTTGATTAAGGAGTGAGGGCTTTTTTTTTCCTTACTCTCCGTGTGGGTCCATTTCAGTGGCATCCCTGTAGCCTCAGGACCAGCCTTCTCGCGTCCGTTATCCCGCTCTGTGCACTCTCTCGGACTCAATTCAATAAGCAGATCTTGGGCTCCTGCAAGTTTTGCTCACTTTTGTCACCTCTTCATAGTTTTACAGAGCATTTGTGTGTCTATACTGTCCAGGGTCCTCGAGTCAGACTAATGGAAAACAGGCGAGAAGAGAAGCTGTCCTTGCTGCTGGCAGCAGAGTCCGTTTGAAAATGAGACCAGGGCTGGCCCGTGGTTTAGCGGTTAAGTGCGGGGCGCTCCGCTACTGGCGGTTCAGAATCCCGGGGCTGCACCCACGCACCGCTTGTCCGGCCATGCTGAGGCCTCCTCCCACACACAGCAACTAGAAGGATGTGCAGCTATGACATACAACTATCAACTGGGGCTTTGGGGAGAAAAAAAAAAAAAGGAGGAGGATTGGCAATAGATGTTAGCTCAGAGCCGGTCTTCCTCAGCAAAAAGAGGAGGATTAGCATGGATGTTAGCTCAGGGCTGATCTTCCTCACAAAAAAAAAAAAAGAAAGAAAGAAAATGAGACCAACTCCTTTTCCGACAGGTAGCAGGGGTGTCATATGGTACAGACACTGGGCTGATCCTGAAAAAAGAGGAATAAGAAACAGGAGTGGGGGGAACGGGGCAGTTAACGGTTACTTGTTCTCAGAAAAGATGGTCTAAGGGTAAGGAAGTACTTTAAAGAACATTCTAAGATTTGGGGTTTAATCTCGAGGCTTGCAACTCTTTGTTATGTAAAGATTTCAGAAAATATTAATCCTTTATAGTACCTTCATCTGATTCCCTTAAGACCTCAGTGAGATAGGAAGTGGGGTTAGTGCATCAAGCAAGTAACCTTGGGAACAGACGCGACTTGCCCAAGGTCACACAATAACTCCCTGGAGAGCTGAAGCTAGTACTCAGGGCTCCCCTCTCTCCCTCCCTTCTTTCCGTAATTTATTGAAAACCCACTGTGTGGCAAGCACTGTACCAGGAGTGAGACTACAGTATGGAACAGAAAGATGGAATTCTTTCTGCCCTGGGGCTTTCATTCTAGAGGGGGGACAGCCATACACACACCAAAGGATAAAGAGAAAACAAATGACCTGCAAGCGGCAGTAGGTGCTATTAAACCCATCAACATAGACCCAAGTTAGGAAATAATTGAGGTGGGGGTGAGGGATGCTCCAGGAGGGTGGCCAGGGACGGCTCCTCTTAGGAGATGACACTTAAGCAGCCAAGTGAACCCCAGGGAGGGGTGAGGGTAGGCGAACATTCTAGGACAAGGAAACAGCAGGTTTTGAGCTTCCAAAGCAGGTGCTGAAAGAAGCAGATAGATTTGAGATATATTTTAGAGGTAAGACTAACAAAGAGTGAGGGAAAGAGAAGGACCAGAGTGAGTCTCAGATCCTAGGAGGAGCGGATGGTTGGATGGTGGTGTGATTGCAGAGTTGAAGAACCCTGGGGGAGAGCAGGGGAGCAACTAACAATCAGGAGATGAGTTTGACCATGTTAAGTTGGAGACACCAATCCTATTGGATATTCAATAGAATATCCAAGGGGAGGTGTCATTGGGCAGTGGTAACTACAAGTCTGGCGCTCGGGAGAGATGCCCAGGATGGAGATATGAATTTGGGAATCGTTAGTTTGTAGAAAGCATACAAAATCATGGGGTTAGAAGTGATTACCTAGGAAGAGGAGACGAGAAGGGATGCGGGACTGAGTCTTGGGAGGCTCCAACCTTTGGAAGTCAAGGTCAAAGAGGAAGAGCCAGAAAAGGAGACTGAGAAAGAACATTCAGAGTGGTGGAAGAAAAACCAGGAGAGTGTGGAGTCAGTGGAGCCAAATGAAGCATATTTTTAAAAAGAAGTGCTCAACTGTGTTGAATGCTGCTAGGGGATTACGTAAAATGAAGAGATAGACATGATCAGCCAATTTGGCAATTGGAGGTAATTTAAGACCTTGATGACAGGAGTTTCAGTGGACTAGTTTGGGCAGAAGCCTAAGTGAAGGGAGTTGAAGAGTAAATATTGACTTCTGGATAAAAATGGTAGATGGACCACAATGAAAACCAAGGCAATCACTAACTCCAGGGAACACAAAAAGTTGTTTAGTGATGGAAATGTCGTCATAATATATCACATGGCTTAGCTTGGAGGGCATATTTGCAGTCTTAACTCGTAATACTGATCTAACCGTTATGACATCATTATATCAAGAAAATGGTAGGTGGGATGGTACATCTGGGGGAAGGTGGGAAGGGACTGGAAAGAGCTAAATCCTGCCTTTTAAAATGATGTGTAAATCAAGATAATGAGCCGAGGTGTAGGATTTGTAAGGGTGGAGAAGGTGTGAAGTATATATAACATAGAAAGCAAGTATAAAAGGCATTTGGGATACCCAGAAGGTCCATGTTACATGCGAGGTGAGCTATTTGCAATGCAGCAATCAGCACAGTAATGAGACTTTTTCCAGCCAGAGGGGGTTCCAAGAAGGTGGATATTGGGAGAAGCAGATCCTCTGGCATCTGGAGGTGGAGTTTGGGGGCTTCAAGGAGGCCCTAGTGTGGGAGGCAAGTCTTAGAACAATGATCCTGGTAGACATGGCTGGCAGAACACACATGTCCTGGCCTGTCCCAGGGCCTGAGCCCTTCGGTTAGTGTAGCCCCATCCCTTTTCAGGTGGTAACTTGGACATGAAGCACAGAGAGGGTAAGGTGCTGGGCCAAGGCCACACAGTCTGGCCTCAACCTGCCCCCCAACCCACAGAGTCTCAAGAGGGCAATAGTTTGAACCCAGCTTCTTTCGAGGCCATGAATGGAATGAAAATGTTCCTCCTGGGTTAACCCAGGAAGCTACTCTCTCTGGAAAAATCTCTTCAGCTTTTAATAAGAGTAATGGTATTAATAACACAATACTACTATTAATTAACTTTACAGTGGTGCAGGTGCGTTTCTAAACCTCTTCTATATCACATGATTTCAGTCCTCACAACAGCCCTATGAGGTGGGTACTGGGATCTTCCCTACTTTACACTGAAGGAAAGGGAGGCACAGAGAGGTCAAGTGACCAGCCCAAGTCATGAAGTTTTGAGCACCAGAGGCCAGATTTCGACAGGCCATCGAGCTCCAGCATCCTCACAGCCCCTGAGGGGATGTTCCTGAAAAGCCTGCACCAGGTCCTGAGTGTGGGAGGCCCCCTCCCGGGGACTCTGGACCCCTCACAGCACTTGAGAGGCAGGAGGCAGCAGTGTTCCCTGGAGCTTCCTTGCAGCCCCCTGGCAAGAAGGCCAAGCGCCTGGGGGCTGGGACAGCTGGGGGCTGTGCAAAGCCTGAGAGGTGTGGGGTGGCCAGCCTGGGTCCAAGGACCAGAGGGGCATTCTGGTGGCCTGGGAGAGGGAGGCTTCCGCTCCTTCAACCCGCCAGCCTGGAGTCATGAATCAAAGGCTGCTTTCTCAGGCTGGGCCCATTTGACTGTGCCTTCCCTCCCTAGCCCCAAAGCCTCCATGTCCCCACTCCCGCCCCAGGCCTGAGATGGTACCTGCCCTGGTCCCCACAAACTAGGGTCCTGTCAGGGGTAGGAATTGGGGAAGCTGGCTGTCAGGTTTTGTGGGGCTTTCCCCCAACCTTTGAACCTTACTGGGTCTGGATTTCTCTTTACCCCCATAGAAGGTCCCCCTCCCCCATGCTCCTGCCTGGGAGGGGAGTGATGGTGACATGACAAGAAGCTGTCCTCAAAGCCCCCAGTCTCTGAGTCCCTGGACCCCGCTCCCCAGCTTCCCCCAGAAGCCTGCCCCACCCACTCTGTGGGAATGGCTCCCTGATTCCGTGTTGGTCCTTTGCCTCCACAACTGCAGCGGCCTGGTCCACGGGCTGCAGGCAGCAATTTCCTTTCCTGGGGCAGCCAGGACAAAGCCCTCTGTCCCCACCACCTTGGGTGTGTGCCGTTCTTGGTCACTTGTCCTCTCACAGGGCTAACCCTCCCGATGGGGTCCCACACACCTGACTGTCCCCTGCCCTGCCACCCCTGGGACAGGGCCTGACCCTGGGAACCCCCCTACCCCTTTCTCAGGGGGCTGTGTCAGGGGACAGGGCTCACTGACCTCCGGCCTCTTCTGGGGGATAGCTTGAAAGCCAGAAAGCTTGGAGACGGTCTCCAGGCGACCCCCGACTGTCCCTCTCCCTGAGTCCAGAGAGCCGCAATCACAGTCTCGGCAGCTCCTGTCACACTGTGCCACACCGCTGCCAATGACAGCCTGGAGGCCGGTACCCCTCCCCCACCACCTCTGCACAGACAGGCCCACGTGTGTCCCCAGACGCCTGAATCACTGCTGACGGCTTGGGACCTGGCGGCCGTGGGCTCCTGGGGAGCCACAGGGGAAGGGGGGTGGCGGCCACGTCACCTCCAAGGGAACACCTGCGGACATAAATAGGCAGTCAGCGAAGGCAGCGCAGCACAGCCCACAGAGCAGCATCGCTCACTGTGCCCACCTGCGCCAAGATGCCCGACACCATGCTGCCTGTCTGCTTCCTTGGCCTGCTGGCCTTCACCTCCGCTTGCTACTTCCAGAACTGCCCGAGGGGCGGCAAGAGGGCCATGTCCGACCTGGAGCTGAGACAGGTACAACTGTGGCCCATCTCAGGGCTGCCGGGAAGGGGCAGAGCCCCAGGGCTGGCACCACAGTGCAGGGGCTAGGAAAGAGGGACGTTGCGGGAGAGGCAGGCTTTAGGGGAGCGCCCAGCAGAAGAAGGGAGGCTTGGCATGGCGGGGTAGAGGGGACCAGGCTGCCAGGCAGGCTAGGATAGGCTGTAGGGTGTCCTGGACACTGTCCCCATCCAGGCAAGGGATGCATGAAAGAGATGTTTCCCTAGTAACTGGGCTTGGGACTGGATCCGGGAGAACCATGGGTGCCTCTCTTCCAGCACTGGCTGGAGCAGCGGAGGATCTGTCCTCCCTAGCATTCAAGGCCTTCCCCATTCAGCTCCCAGCCTCTCCAAGCCACAGGCTCCCCGGGCCCAATAATACAGAAGCTGGCCATTGCTCTGAGCTTGCCTGAGTGGGAGGTGTCACCCAAGCATCCTGTAAGGAAGTTCTGCTGGGTATCTAGCCCAATTCTCTCATGCTGCATGTCCAATGGATTCCCCTTTATTCCATTTTCAGCAGAGCTGAAGGAAATCTAATCACTATGCTCAGTTCTGCCCAGGCTACAGGTGGCTCAATTTTGAGCTGTTGAACAAACTAGGGTGTGTCGGTGGGCAGCCCCCACAGACTCCCCTTCCCTCTGCTTGGTGCCTCACGCCCTCCTCTAGGGCTCAGGCCTCTGCCACCCACATGGTTAGTCCATAGGCAGGTGAGCAGAGGTCAGGGCCCCAGTGAGGTCTAGCCAGGAGTAGGGGAGTGGAGGGCAAGGCTGGAGAGCAGACAGCAAAGGGGAGGAAGGACCTGGTTGTGTTTTGGAGGGGGCGGGGCCCTCTCTGCATGGAGGGGTGCGGAGGGAGGTGCTAGAGATCCAGGTTGAGCCAAGGGGCAGGGGAAAAAGGTCTAGGTTGGGGGATGGTTGTGGGCAGCCGAGAGATGAGTGCAGACCACTGAGGCCCCAGAGCTGAGGAGGAAGCCCTCCCCCTTGCTGTAGCCCGTGGGAGACCCCTCCCTCAACGGAGCGGGGAGATGCTGAGGGCTGTCACTGAGACCCGGCCCTCAGTCACCTGAAAACCAAAGGAGTGTGGTCGATTTTGACTCCCCTCCTTTGACCGCTTCCGGGGTCAAAACAGCGCCAGAGCGAACCCGGTCCTCCGGGGCTCCTCTGCCGGCCCTTCCCCGCCCAGAGGGGCCCGGACTCCCCGCCCGCCTCGCGGGGTCCCCCGACTGAGCCCGGCTCGCCCTCCCCGGCTCCCGGCTCACCCCTGCCCTCCCGCCAGTGCCTCCCCTGCGGCCCCGGGGGCAAAGGGCGCTGCTTCGGGCCCAGCATCTGCTGCGGGGACGAGCTGGGCTGCTTCGTGGGCACGGCCGAGGCGCTGCGCTGCCAGGAGGAGAACTACCTGCCGTCGCCCTGCCAGTCGGGCCAGAAGCCGTGCGGGAGCGGGGGCCGCTGCGCCGCCGCCGGCATCTGCTGCAACGACGGTGCGCGTCGGGGTGGCCTGGGGGCGGCGGGGTGGCCCGGGGCTGCCCAGGGCAGGCGGGGGTGGCGCCGGGCCGGGCGGGGCGGGCCGATCTGGGTCTGGTTCGGGGCGCCCGAGATGCGCCCACTCCCGGGGACGCCGCGTGCTCAGACCGTGCCCCCCGCAGAGAGCTGCGTGACGGAGCCCGAGTGTCGGGAGGGCGCCGGCTTCCGCCGCCGCGCCCGCGCCAGCGACCGGAGCAACGCGACCCAGCTGGACGGCCCGACCGGGGCCCTGCTGCTGCGGCTGGTGCAGCTGGCGGGGGCGCCCGAGCCTGCCGAGCCCGGCGTCTACTGAGCCCCCCGCCCCGCCCGCGCGCTCGCCCCGCTCGCCCTCGCAGCACGAAAAATAAACCTTTGTAAATGCACTGGCTGGTGTCTGTCTCCCTCTCTGGGGTTGGGGAGGGGAGTGGCGGGGAGGATGGGGCTCGGATACCCTCATCCCCCGCCCCAGCCAGTCCCAGGGATTTCGTGGGGGAAGAGGTCTTGGGCCAGCAGAGTTCTAGATGGAACTGGGGACCAGGCGACCTAGAGGGGTGAGGAGGGGAAGGGCCAGGACGAGAGTGGCCGTGGAGGGGCTGGGTCGGGGATCTTCCGGCAGAGGGATAGAAGTAAAGGCAGAGAGGGGGAAAGATGTGGGTGGACAAGACAGCAAGAGAGAGACAGATATAGCAGAACGATGGCGAGAGACATTGAGAGTGACAGAGAGAAGAGAGAGAGAAAGGTGGAAGGGGACGACAGCCAAGGGGTGACCAGGAGTTCCTGTCCCCATTTACATCCCAGGAGACTGAGGCACAAACAGCTTCAGGGACCCACCCAGGTCCCCAGATTCCCAGTTCACTGTCTACTTCATTCAAGGCTGTGCCTTGTGTGAGTGTGTATGTGTGTGGGGGCGGCAACATCACCCCAGAGCCAGCAGAGAAAGGGCTCCATGCTATCTGTCCGGGAGGAAACTAAGCTCCCCCCACTGGGGCCCCTCAGCGAGTGAGGGAGACAGAGCCCACTGAGAACCCAGCTACATACCCGCCTGATCCAGCCACACAAACCACACACACACTCAGGCCAACACAGAGGAGAGAACAATTGTTAGAGATGTGCTCTGTGATCCTTGACCACAGTCACAGATCTAGACCCTGAAATACGCGTTCAGAAGCACAGACAGGGCTGGCCCGATGGCGCAAGCGGTTAAGTGCGCGGGCTCCGCTGCGGCGGCCCGGGTTCCCTGTTCAGATCCGGGCGCGCACCGCTTGTCTCGCCATGCTGTGGCGGCGTCCCATGTAAAGTAGAGGAAAATGGGCATGGATGTTAGCCCAGGGCCAGTCTTCCTCAGCAAAAAGAGGATTGGCAGATGTTAGCTCAGGGCGGATCTTCCTCACACACACACACACACACACACACAAAGCAGCACAGACACACCCAGAGAAACAGACACGACGATGGCCCGGCACATGTACACACTCACACGTGTGTGCACACACTAGGACCTTCCACCCTTCGACACGTGCAGCTCCAGGGCAGATGTCTGCTAGCATTTGGCCATTGCTCTTCTCTGTCCCTCTTTGTCCCCTCCATTCCATCTGCCCCTTTATCCCCTTTCCCCTCACTCCCCTCTCTTCCCCTGTCCCTCCAGCTCTTTGGCCTGCTCTTGCTCCTCTCCTTGTCCCCCTGAATCCCTCCCTTGCTTCTTCTGCCTGCTCACCCCTCCATTACCTCCCATCCTTCTCTCTCTGCCCCCTCTGTTCTCTGCTTCCTCTCCTGGGGATTTCTTGCTCCAGGTCTTGGAGCCACAAGAGGGTACATCTCCTGTGGAGTCCTCTGTTGATTTGGAGGCCAGAAGGGAGCACAGGTGGAGAGAAGTCACTTTGAGCTCTGACCCTAACACCCTGACTAGGGCAGAGCCTCGTGACTCAGTCTCAGTCAGCCCTGGCTGGGGTCTAGGCACCAAGCCAAGGTCAGGCTCTCTTCTGGTCTTAGAGCTCCACGATTCTCTCATCCCTGACCCGGTTCAGTGTCCAGCATGATTAAGACTAGTGGGTGTGTATGAGTGTGTGTGTGTGCGCGCGCGCGCGCACGCAGGAGCCCTGCCGGCTTTAATCCCTACCACAGCCTCCTGCCTCTGCCCTGGTGTGGCCCATTCAGGGCCAGTCCCCAGGTCTGAGAAGGGCTGGGGCAGGACCACACCAAACAGGATTTGAGTACGCCTGCCAGATGGAGGGAGGTGGGAAGGGGCAGCTGGTTTTTTTTTTTTTTTTTTTTTTTTTTTTTTTTTTTACATTTTTATTGATATTTTAATGGTTTCTAACATTGTGAGATTTTGGGTTGTACATTTTTGTTTGTCCTTCACCCCATATATGACTCCCTTCACCCCTTGTGCCCATCCCCCACCCCCCACCCCCACTTCCCGGGTAACCACAGTCCAGTTGTCTCTGTCCATGTGTTTGTTTATATTCCACATATGAGTGAGATCATACAGTGTTTGTCTTTCTCTTTCTGGCTTATTTCACTTAACATAATACGCTCCAGGCCCATCCATGTTGTTGCAAATGGGACGATTTTGTCTTTTTTTATGGCTGAGTAGTATTCCATTGTATATATATACCACATTTTCTTAATCCAATCGTCAGTCGAGGGACACTTAGGTTGCTTCCACTTCTTGGCTATGGTGAATAATGCTGCAATGAACATAGGGGTGCATAAGCCTCTTTGGATTGTTGATTTCAGGTGCGTTGGATAGATTCCCAGTAGTGGGATGGCTGGATCATAGGGCATCTCTATTTTTAATTCTTTGAGGAATCTCCATACCGTTTTCCATAGAGGCTGCACCAATTTGCATTCCCACCAGCTGTGTATGAGGGTTCCTGTTTCTCCACATCCTCTCCAACATTTGTTGTTTTTTGTCTTGGTGATTATAGCCATTCTAACGGGCGTGAGGTGGTATCTTAGTGTTGTTTTGATTTGCATTTCCCTGATGATTAGTGATGTTGAGCATCTTTTCATGTGCCTATTGGCCATCTGTATATCTTCCTTGGAGAAGTGTCTGTTCATTTCCTCTGCCCATTTTTTGATCGGGTTGTTTGTTTTTTTGTTGTTCAATTGTGTGAGTTCTTTATATATTATGGAGATCAACCCCTTGTCAGATGTATGTTTTGCAAATATTCTCTCCCAGCTGGTTGGTTGTTTGTTCATCTTGATTCTGATTTCATTTGTCTTATAAAAGCTCTTTAGTCTGATAAAGTCCCACTTGTTTATTTTTTCTTTAGTTTCCCTAGTCTGGGTAGGCATGTCATCTGAAAAGATTCCTTTAAACCCAATGTCAAATAGTGTGTTGCCTATATTTTCTTCTATGAGTTTTATAGTTTCAGGTCTCACCT
Source organism: Diceros bicornis minor (assembly GCF_020826845.1). NCBI lineage: Eukaryota > Metazoa > Chordata > Mammalia > Perissodactyla > Rhinocerotidae > Diceros > Diceros bicornis. Next base: position 31,579,691 of record NC_080758.1, on the reverse strand, counting down.
TCAGGTCTTTGATCCATTTTGAGTTAATTTTTGTGTATGGCGATAGCACATGGTCCACTTTCATTCTTTTGCATGTGGATGTCCAGTTTTCCCAACACCATTTATTGAAGAGACTTTCCTTTCTCCATTGCATGTCCTTAGCACCTTTGTCGAAAATTAGCTGTCCGTATATGTGTGGTTTTATTTCTGGGCTTTCAATTCTGTTCCATTGATCTGTGTGTCTGTTTTTGTACCAGTACCATGCTGTTTTGATTACTATTGCTTTGTAGTATGTTTTGAAGTCAGGAATTGTGATGCCTCCTGCTTTGTTCTTTTTCTTTAGGATTTCTTTAGCTATTCGGGGTCTTTTGTTGCCCCATATAAATTTTAGTATTCTTTTTTCTATTTCTGTGAAGAATGTCATTGGGATTCTGATTGGGATTGCATTGAATCTGTAGATTGCTTTAGGTAATATAGACATTTTAACTATGTTTATTCTTCCAATCCACGTGCATGGGATATCTTTCCATTTCTTTATGTCATCGTTGATTTCCCTCAATAATGTCTTGTAGTTCTCATTGTATAGGTCCTTCACCTCCTTGGTAAGATTTATTCCTAGGTATTTTATTCTTTTTGATGCAATTGTAAATGGTATTATCTTTTTGAGCTCTCTTTCTGTTAGTTCATTATTAGCATATAGAAATGCAACTGATTTTTGTAGATTGATTTTGTACCCTGCAACTTTGCTGTAGTTGTTGATTGTTTCTAACAGTTTTCCAACAGATTCTTTAGGGTTTTCTATATATACAATCATGTCATCTGCAAATAGTGAGAGTTTCACTTCTTCGTTACCTATTTGGATTCCTTTTATTCCTTTTTCTTGCCTAATTGCTCTGGCCAAAACCTCCAGTACTATGTTGAACAGGAGTGGTGAGAGTGGGCAGCCCTGCCTCGTTCCTGTTCTCAGAGGAATGGCTTTCAGTCTTTCCCCGTTGAGTATGATGTTAGCTGTGGGTTTGTCATATATGGCCTTTATTATGTTGAGGTACTTTCCTTCTATTCCCAATTTATTGAGAGTTTTTATCATAAATGGATGTTGTATCTTGTCAAATGCCTTCTCTGCGTCTATTGAGATGATCATGTGGTTTTTATTCTTTGTTTTGTTGATGTGATGTATCACGTTGATTGATTTGCGGATGTTGAACCATCCCTGCGTCTCTGGTATAAATCCCACTTGATCATGGTGTATGATCTTTTTAATATATTGTTGTAGGGCAGCTGGTTTTTAAAAAATGGATCATAGTCCTGAATGTAAAATCTAAAACCATAAAACATCTTGAGGAAAATATGGAGAAATTCTTTACGACTTCGAGTTATGTAAAGATTTTTTAGTTCTGTCACCAAAAATAAGACCCATAAAAGAAGAAATTTGACGGGCCAGCCCTGGTGGCCTAGTGGTTAAGTTCGATGCGCTCCGCTCTGGTGGCCCAGGTTTTGTTCCTGGGTGCAGACCTATGCCACTCATCTGTCAGTGGCCATGCAGTGGTGGCAGCTCATATACAAAAACAAGAGGAAGATTGGCAGCTGATGTTAGCTCAGGGTGAATCTTCCTCAGCAAAAAAAAAAAAAGAAGAAGAAGAAATTTGATGCATTTGAAATTCATCAAAATTAAGAACTTCTGCTCTTTAAAGGACTGTAAAGAGAATGAAAATGCAAGCCACCGACTGGGAGAAAAGATTTACAATCACGTGGCTTAAAAAGGACTTATGTCCAGAATATATAAAGACCTCTTGAAACTCAATAATAAGAAAACAACCCAACTTTTTAGATGGGCAAAAGATTTAAACAAATACTTCATCAAATAGGATATATAGATGGCAAATAAACACGAGTAAAGATGTTCAACATCATTAGTCATTAGGGAAATGCAAATTAAAACCACAGTGATATATCCATTACGATGGCTTTTGTTTTAAGAAAAAGAGCTGATAGTATCAGGTGCTGACAAGGATATGGAGCAATTGGAACTTGCATATATTGTTGGTGAGGGTGCAAGATCTTTCAATCATTCTGGAAAACTGTTCGATAGTTTCTCGTAACGTTAAACTTAAAATTACCACTTAGGGCCGGCTGGTGGCGAAAGCGGTTAAGTGAGCGCGCTCTGCTGCGGTGGCCCAGGGTTTGCCGGTTCGGATCCCGGGTGCACACCAACGCACTTCTTGTCAAGCCATGCTTGACAAGACATGGCGGCATCCCATATAAAGTGGAGGAAGATGGGCACGGATGTTAGCCCAGGGCCAGTCTTCCTCAGCAAAAAGAGGAGGATTGGCAGATGTTAGCACAGGGCTGATCTCCTCACACACACGCACAAAAAATTACCACTTAACCCAGCAATCCCATTAATAGGTTGTTGTCCAAGTGAAATGAATACCTACATTCACACAAAAACCTGTATGTGAGTGTTCACAGTGGCTCTCTTGGTAATCCCCAAAACTTTATAAGTTTTAAAAGATTAGAATTTGAACTACGATCCTTTTTTTTTTTTTTGGTGAGGAAGATCAGTTCTGAGCTAACATCTGTTGCCCATCTTCCTCTCTTTGCTGAGGAAGATTGTCCTTGAGCTAACATCTGTGCCCATCTTCCTATATTTTGTGTATGGGATGCCCCCACAGCATGGCTTGATGAGCAGTGTGTAGGTCCTCGCTTGGGATCCGAACCTGCAAACCCCAGGCCACTGAAGTGGAGCGTGCAAACTTAACTGCTACACCTCCAGGCTGGCCCCATATGATCCATTTTAAGTTGATTTTTGTGTAGAGTGCAATTATGGATGGAAGTTCATTTTTTGCATCTGGATATCCATTTGTCCCAGCGCTATTTGTTGAAACAACTGTTCTTTCTCCATTCAGTTCTTTGTAACTTTCTCAAAATCATTTGACGACATGCCTGTGAGTCTATTTATGGACTCTCTGTCCTGTTCCACTGATCTACAGCTCTATCCTTTCTCCACTACCACCCTGTCTTGCATAGGGTAGCATTATAGTAAGTCTGGAAATCAGGTAGTCTGACTCTTTCAATTCTGTTCTTTTTCAAAATTGGTTTGGCTATTTTAGTTCCTTTGCCATTGCATATAAATTTTAGAATCAACTTAATGATTTCTACCAAAAAAAAATCCTTCTGGAAGTTTGATTGGAATTGCGTAGTGATAGAATTGTGGCCAAATTTCCCAGCTTCTTTTGCAGTTGTGTGTGTCATATGACCACGTTCTTCTTAATAACATGTGAGTAAAAGGCATAGTGAGCTTGGGGTCCTAAGATAACGGGTGTGCCTCCTCCACACTCGTTCCCTTCCCACCCGGTGGAATCCACAGCGGCCCAGCCTCAAGCTTCCAGGCAGTGACAAGGCCTAGGGGATAACCAAACTATGTGACAGAAGAAACCTGGGTTCCTAAATGACAGAGTGCAACAGTGCCAGAATGCTCATCTGAGGCTCATAGGAGAGAGGGAAATAAACATCTACCTTCTTTCAGCCCCTACAGTCTCCTTCCCATTTGGGTGTCTTTATTACAGCCACCTCACCTTACCTTAACTAACCACAATCCCTGAATTCTGAAACAATTGAAAAGTGAAACTAAAGAACATGACATACGGAGACCAGAATACTACCTTTATTATTGATAGAGCTGATCTTAGAGAATGAAACTTAAATCTGCTGCCAAGTGGTCTTCACAAAGCTGAATAACAAGTTAGAGATGTTTACTGTCCCAGGCACAAGGGGCCTGGATCTTCACGGCACTTTCCTGTTGAGTTTCTGCACGTGCGATGTTGACAGCACGTGCTTCCTGGGATGGCAGCCTGATCCCAAGAGGAATCCGAGAGGAAGGGGTGGGTTGTGCATACTCCTTTCCTCTCAAACTTCCAGCAAATCAGCTACTTCTTCATCTTCCGGGAAGAGTGTGAGCTCAAGGAAACCCCTCTATGTGGAAAGAAAGATGGGGAATGGGAAAGAAATATTCCTGATCTCTGCCCCGTGGAAATCATCTTTTACGATGCTGGAAAAACTGTTGGTATAATTCCACACCATTCCAGATTGAAAAACTACCCTAAACTTAGTAGGTATGGAAGATAAGCAGACTTGCTTAGTCCTTGGATATAGACCCCTACAGAAAGTGGAAAACATTGCCCTGCAAACTTGTGCTGGAGGGCTTGGCTCATATAGTGTGACATAAAACTAAATCACAGCAATAAATGTCCACTGATGCAGTCGAAGTTTATAGTTTCCAGACTGGGGTGCTCTGTCCTAAAGCTCCCCACAGCCGTGAAGAGCTCATCTCTGATGCTGCCCACAGTACTCAGGTACTCACACATATTCATTTTTATTTTACAAATCAGTATTATTTTGTAATCCATATGTCCTAATTTGTACCATTTTTATAATTTTTATTTATTTATTTTTAGAGCCCCAGTAGATAGTTGTATGTCATAGCTGCACATCCTTCTAGTTGCTGTATGTGGGATGCGGCCTCAGCATGGCCAGAGAAGCAGTGCGTCGGTGCGCGCCTGGGATCCGAACCCGGGCCGCCAGCAGCGGAGCGTATGCACTTAACCACTAAGCCACGGGGCCAGCCCTGCACCATTTTTAGCAAAGCAAATTTGAGGCATCTTTTCATATCAGGACAATTACTTCTACCACAATCTTTTTGCTTTTTAGCTTTTATTATGAGAAATTTCAAATACACAAAAAAGTAGAGCCAATAGAAAAAGATCCCTCAGCTACCCCACCCCTGCCCCATTTAGCTTCATTATCAATGCGGGGTCACTTGGTTCATCTCTACCCCCACTCTCACCTCCCACCCCCAAATTATCTTGAAGTCAATCCCAGCCGTCATACTATTTCATCTGTGAACATTGCAGTGTGCGTCTCAAAAGATATGGACTCTTCTTAAAAACATGACCACAGATATTGTTATCACACACACGCAAACCCCAATCTCAAATTCAACAATATATTATTATGGGCCAGCCCCGTGGCTTAGCGGTTAAGTGCGCGCTTTCAGCTGCTGGCGGCCGGGGTTCGGACCCAGGGGCGCACCGATGCACCGCTTCTCTGGCCACGCTGGGGCCGCGTCCCACATACAGCAACTAGAAGGATGTGCAGCTATGACATACAACTACCTACTGGGGTTTTGGGGGAAAAATAAATAAATAAATAAAAATTATAAAAAATATATTATTATCGTCAAATATTCAGGCATTATTCAAATTTCCCCAAGTGTTCCATGAATACATTCTTTGCAATTCATTGATATCCGAGTCTGTCTTTTTTAAGGCACGAAAGAGTATAACATGGATCCTCAAGGTCCTTCTACCATCTTATATTCTTGAAGTTCCTGTAGGGAATGGCTTCTGATCTCTTTCTATTGTAATCCTCACAAGCAGGTGTAATCATCAGAGGACTTTACCACGTGTATGTCACCTAGCGTAGCCTTGCCTGTTTAGTTTCTTATTAAAATAATGTTATTTTGTAATAAATTACTTTCTTTTTCTCTACTTTATACTCCTGCTAGGACTAATTATATATTTTTGAAATTCTGTGTAGGTTGGCATATCATTCAGGAATTTCATTTCCGGGTAGTAAAGTGGGTTCACAAAGGGGGAACTACTAGTTAAAAGAAGGGAGAGTTGGGAACCACTGCCCTAGACAAGCCCCAAGCGCTTTGGAGGTCCGAAGGGGTCATTCCAATGAAGACCGAAGGCAGTGGGAATGAGCAACGGAGAAGGAGAAGAGTGAAGAATGACAGCGAGCTCTGTCTGGCCGGTCAATGACGTCACTTGGCATGCATTTCCTCAGCAACTCTCCCAGCTCCTCCTCAGCTCATCCACAGGACCCGGCATGATGCCACCTCTGGGGCGTCCCCAGGAAAACAGTTGTCAGTTGGACCCTGTGTTTTTGAGGCTGGAAAAAGAAAACACTGCCAGCCTTTGGATCCCAGGGAAAGAATGGGACAGTGGCAGATGCCAGAGGGGGTGAGGGGACCCTGAACTCTCTCCCAAGGTGGGGAAAGCTGGGCTTTCCTGTGCTCCGTGTTAGCCACTGGGGTTTGGAGGATACGCAGGGCACTCAGGGCAGAGAGGGAGGGCCCAGGGGAGATCTCGGACTTCCTGCTGATGTGGCAGGTGGACAAGCTTGGAAAAGCACAAATCATAACCACATGTCTCTAGTTGAGGAGCGTGGTTCCCTCTAGTTGCTTCCCCTTTCCGCCTGTGTGGTTTCCGAGGGACCACAGAACTTTCCTCAGATACCCATTTACACGTGTCACATACTTTGCCACAGTTGACTTGAATAAGGCCCTTTGAATAGTCTCTCGTTCCTTCAGTGACTAACCCACCAACCCTCCCTCCCCAAATAGGGGGTCAGAGGAGGGACCTGCTCTCACAGCCTCGGCAAGAACCCCAGTCTAGGTTGCTGTTGGCCATTGCGGCTTTCAAAAGCCTCGTCTCTATTCTCTTCATACCTCTCAGTAATAATCTTTTCTTCATTTTAAAAAACTTTTATTCAAGTATAATATACACACGAAAGTGAACAAATCACATGAGTGCAGTTTGATGAATTTTCGTAAACGGAACACACCTGTTTCACCAGCTCTCAGGCCAAGAAACAGAATATGACCTGCACACCAGAAGCCCCCTGCGACCCCTGCCAGTCACTGGCCCACCCAACACCTCTAGCGCCATCGCTTAGTTTTGCCTGTTTTTGTAATCTATATAAAGGAAATCTTCCAGTCCTCTTTAGCATACTTTCTCTCTCTACTCTGTCTGTGGAAGCCACACACTGCTGGGGGGGTGGTGGGAGGCAGCTGAGTGCATTCCCATTGCTCTACAGTCCTCCTGATATTGGCTTAACACAAGATTGACGTAAGGGAAACCATATTGTAGAAAAGAAACCATATTGTAATTTTGAATGACCTCTAACTAACCCTGCTGGATATGCACCCTCCAGAAGACACACACGCTTTATGGATTTATGGCCCCTGCTTGCTTTATACCTCCCAGCTGCGATAAGATGATAACTTTTTCAAGTTCCCTAGGAATGTGATGACCCCCCAACAGAGATTCTATTCTGGTATCCATCATCGACAACAACTGAAAGATCTGGTGTGGCGACTCCCAGTCTGTAACATCAGAAGGTCAACATTCCTGACAACCTTCTCTGTAGCCCGCTAGCCCTACATAACTTCTTCAAGATTTTGTACCCCTTTGAGATGGTTCTTTAGGATGCTAGTCCACCATCTTCCAATCAGCTAGCTCATCGCTTAATAAAATGCCCTTTCCCTGCCGCCATCTTGCCTCTTGACAGATTGGCTTTTATCTTATGGTGAGCAGAGTGTGCCCTTTTCACAGTAACTCCAGGGCATGGGAAAGCCACAGAAATAACATTTTTTTTTATTACTAACAGAGAGTGATGTGCTCCTGTTTTATTTGGAGTGGGAGTGTGGGCATGGATCTTGTGCAATTGCTTGCTCCACAGCAGGGGTAAGTGAATAGGTGCTTGTTCTGGGGGAGAGGGATTAGGCTTTTATTGACTCCACAAATGATCTTTGACCCAGGGACAGGTGAGAAGTGTAGGCTGAGGGAGTCTCTCTGTTTGTTCATGTCATTTGAGTTTTGTGGTCATTTCTGTCCTGCAGGGACATCCCTGTCCCGCAGGGTCCCCAACACTGCCACGTTCACTTACTGCATAGGCAGGAGCCGGGCTGCTGGGTTCAACCCAGCCCTGGCGACCCAGGGCCTCCTTGGCAGGACAATGAGCAACAGGCACAGGTGGTGCTGGTCCTCAAGCCCCCCTCCCCAGCTTGGCCACCTCTTCTGAGATACCAGTGGCCTCCTGTAGCCTGAGAGCCCAGCACCTGGGAAACACACAGGCCTTCAGCTGCCCCAGCCAAGCTCTCCTCCCCCAAGCCAGCCCTCACTCGGCTCAAGCCTCCTTCCAGATGTCAGGAAGTCATTCACTCTCCTCTGACCGCCTCCCTTTCTGTTTCCCTGTCAGATCTTTAGCTCTCTGGCTTTGGGCCTTTGAAAGTTCCTCTCAAATCCAGCCTGCTGTCGGCCCCCAGCTCTGTTTGGAGCGGGAAGCTGGGGACTGTTTCCATTTCCCTCGAAGCCAGACTCCTTGCCCCCTCCTTCTTCCACCCCCTAGAGGATTGCTGGGAGGGAACAGCACGCCCTCCCTCCCCAGGGCAGCGGGACCCGACGCTGCTCCCCTCGGCCAGCGCCGAATTCCTGCTCTGAATCGCCCAGAGCCGGGACGCAGGCCCAGGCCGGCGCGATCTTCGACACCCGCCCCACAGTGCCCTCCCCTTCCAGTTCTGACACTTAGACGCGAGTCGAGTTAGAGAGGGGAAAATCTGCTTTATTTTATTTTCATTATTTCTGGGGGTGGCTATGGAAGGGGCGAAGGGTGCGCTCCGACAGCGTCCGGGGCCGATCCGGCTCAGCGCTGGGAGAAGGCGGCCTCGGGGTCGCAGGCGGGATCCGTGCGGCAGCCGTCTGGAAGGGGTCGCCGGGTCAGGGGCCGCCCCGCCCCGCCCCGCCCGGCCCCCATCCCCGCCCCGACCCCGTCCCCTGCCCCGGCTCACCCGGGCTGCAGCAGATGCCGGCGGCGGCGCAGCGGCCCCCGCTCCCGCACGGCTTCTGGCCCGACTGGCAGGGCGACGGCAGGTAGTTCTCCTCCTGGCAGCGCAGCGCCTCGGCCGTGCCCACGAAGCAGCCCAGCTCGTCCCCGCAGCAGATGCTGGGCCCGAAGCAGCGCCCTTTGCCCCCGGGGCCGCAGGGGAGGCACTGGCGGGAGGGCAGGGGTGAGCCGGGAGCCGGGGAGGGCGAGCCGGGCTCAGTCGGGGGACCCCGCGAGGCGGGCGGGGAGTCCGGGCCCCTCTGGGCGGGGAAGGGCCGGCAGAGGAGCCCCGGAGGACCGGGTTCGCTCTGGCGCTGTTTTGGCCCCGGAAGCGGTCAAAGGAGGGGAGTCAAAATCGACCACACTCCTTTGGTTCCCAGGCGGCCCGGCGCGGGGTCGGCGCGGGGAGGGAGCGGCCGGGGCGACCCTGTGCCGCGGGGCCCTTCGCTCTGGCGCGGGGGACCAGGGCTGCGGCGCTCACCCGGCGCACGTCGAGGTCCCTCGCGGCCCTCTTGCCGCCCAGGGGGCAGTTCTGGATGTAGCAGGCGGAGGTCAGCGCCAGGAGGCCGAGCAGGCAGCAGGCGAGGCTGGGTCCGGCCATGGTGCGGGCGCGCTGGGTCCGGGTCCGGTGACTGCGGCCGTCTCCCCGGCCCGGCCTTTTTATGCCTGAGGGCCGCGCGGGCGGAGCGCTGTCTAAGAGGGCTGCCGCATGGCTGGTCACAGCGGGTCGCTGCGGGTCAGGCCCTGCGCGCCCTCATTTGCGGGGGCCAGGCTGGCAGGTCAAGGTCACCGCGTCAGCTAAGGGCTAATGGACCGAGTGATGATACGGAGTGCTGCGCGGAGAAAGGGAGCGGGTGCGGTGGCCTGGGCCCCTAGAGTGGGACCGGGAGTATGGGAGTATGGGCGGTGGGGTGCGGCCCACCCAAGGACTATATGGCCCATTCCCAGTACCTAGCAATGGGGGCGAAGGGGAACAGGGTGGTACTCGGGCCTCTCCAGGCCAGAAGAGGCTCTGGCAGGACTTTCATCTCTGGGCCTCTTGTCCGGCCTCTTGCTTGCAGCCTTGTCCTCTCTGTTAGGAAGGTGTCCTCTTTCTGAACGTAAATTTCCCGGAACCCATCCCCCACTCCCACTCCCCACACGGACACCACTTCCCTGCACCTGGGCCTTGGATGGGTAAGATCTTTATTTTCTCTAACTTCTAACTGAAATTCAGCCTTTCCTTCAACTGTGAGGTAGGCAACAAACCACAGTGGAATTTGCAATACCCGTGGCTTTGTCACAAGTCGAAGTGACAGATATCCTCCTGTCACATTACAGCTATTGCAAATGTCTCTCAACATTGTTTAGACTCATCATCACTTTGACATCATGGCATTTGTTGGACCTGCCACTGGATCTTGTTATCTAATGCTTTAAATAAAGAGGCACATTTGTGACTATATCAAGAATTTGTTTCAACATTTTGATACCTGAATATAAATATAATTGGTGATGGGCCAGCCCCGTGGCTTAGCAGTTAAGTGTGCACACTCTGCTACTGGTGGCCCGGGTTCGGATCCCGGGCGCACACCGATGCATGCTTCTCCGCATCCCACATACAGCAACTAGAAGGATGTGCAGCTATGACATACGACTATCTACTGGGGCTTTGGGGGAAAAATAAATAAAATTATTAAAAAAAAAAATAATAAATAAATAAATATAATTGGTTTCTTTTGTAATCCCATGTCTTTTGTTTTATGCGTTTAAAAACAGAGTGCTGGGGCCGGCCCGGTGGCGCAGGCGGTTGGGTGCGCGCGCTCCGCTGCGGCGGCCCGGGGTTCGCTGGTTCGGATCCCGGGCGCGCACCGACGCACTGCTTGGTAAACCATGCTGTGGCGGCGTCCCATATAAAGTGGAGGAAGATGGGCACCGATGTTAGCCCAGGGCCGTCTTCCTGGGGGGGGGGGGGAAGGGGGGGGGAAGATTGGCGGATGTTAGCTCAGGGCTGATCTCCTCACAAAAAAACAAAAAAAAACAGAGTGCTGCTTTTTTTTGCATTCTTAATATAACTCAAAATGAAAATAATTAAAAATAAAAGAGAGACAGACTGCCTCGGTGGAAGGGGTTCTCAGTGTCATAAACAGGGAGATGCTCAGCACGGCTCCTCCTTCCAGAAGGGCCTTGCTACCCAGCTGCTAGGAGTGTGGTCAGCAGACGGCCTTCAGCTGGTAGCCCATCCAGAGCCTGCCTCAGCTGCAGAGAGCCATCTGGCCCAAGGTCACACCCTTCCCTGGTGGCCCACATCCAATGACTGGTCCATTTTGGCCCAATGCTGGACAACTCAGAAGGCCTATTTCAGCTCTGGACCTCCCTGTGGGGTCACCTGAGGTCTGCATGGAAGTTCTTCCTCTGCCCAATCCTGTCTTGGCCCACTCCCTTCCACAGGTGTAGGTCCCAAAGGCCCTTGGTAATAAACACCCTGCATGTTAAACTCCAGCTCAGTCTGCTCCCTAGGGAACCCAATCTGCAGTAGCACGGAGGAAATGAAGACAATGTCTCAAAGAACAGACTCAGCAGGGCCAGTGCCTCAATGTCACCCCCAGGAGAGGAGGCTGGGACGGCCCCAAGCCTCTCCTGCACGCTTGTTGACCCTCTTAGAGGAGGGTGCTGAGACCACAGGGGCCGTCCAGGTCACAGAGCCCGGCTGACCCTGAGTCACTGGTGTGAGCTGCCCAGCATTGAGGAGCTGGTCGGGCCGACCTGGATTACCAGTCGGCAGCTGTTCTTGTTTCTCACCCAAATCAGCTCATTGGCATTGCCGGGCCAGAAGGCCGAGGGCTTGACCCTAGCAGCATCCCAGAAAGACCTCCCAGCTGCCTGTGGGCACACTGACCTCACCCAAGTTAACACATGCACATAAATTACTTAGCATAATGGCCCCACAGGGCCTGCGTTGCTTCATCTGTTCAACAACAACTCATCTGAAGATGCCCTGGGTCCCCGTATAGGTGCTTGGAAACACCGTGAACCAAATAGAGAAAACTCCCTGCACCCAGGGGCTTGTGCTCTAGAGGAGGGGGAGGCGTTTGATTTTAGTAGGTTAGGAGGTAGTAAGTGCTATGGAGAAAAAGGCGGGGCACGTTGCAATTTTCCTTAGGGTGCTCAGAGGAGGCTCTGTGGAGACAACCTCTGACACTCGAAGGAGGTGAGGGAAGAGGCCATGTGGATATCTAGGGTGGACTTGTTTTCTGTTGCTGTGTAACAAATCACTACAAATTTAGCAGCTTAAAACAACACCCACTTCTTATCCACAGTGTCTGGGCACGGCTCAGCTGGGTCCTCTGCTCATGGTCTCCCAGGGCTGCAGTCAAGATGTCAGCCAGGATGCATTCCTTTCTGGAGCCCGGGGGATGGTTGACAGGATTCATTTCCCTGCAGCTCTAGAACCCATGGTGGCTTGCTTCTTCAAGGCCAGCAGCAGAGAGAAAGAGTCTCTGGCGCTTCAAGTCCGTGAGCGCAGGGAAGCCTCTTTTAAAGGGCTCACCTGATTAGGCCAGGCCCATCAGGATCACAATCCTTTGAACTCAAAGTTAAACTGATTAATTAGGGTAAGTGGGGCCTTAGTTGGGGACCTGCAAAATCCCTTCCCCTTTACCATTTAACGTAGTATAATCCTGGGAGTGATACCCCCTCACTTTGGCCATATTCTTCTATTGATTAGAAGAAAGTTATAGGTCCTACACCCACATGCAATAGGAGATTACACAAAGGTGTGGATACCAGCGGCAGAATCACAGGGACCATTTTAGAATTCTGCCTACTATGGAGGGGAGCGTTCTAGGCAGGGGAAGGAGAGAATGAAAAGGTCCTGAGGTGGGAAGGTGTGCGGCATGCTCAAGGAACAGCAAGGAGGCCAGTAGGGCTGGAGCAGAGAGACTGAAGTCCTGCGGTCGGAACGGTAACATGGGACTGGGCCCTATAGCGCCAAATGAAATGGGGAGCCAGAGAGGGTTCTGAGCGGAGGAAGGAGCAGCGTGATTGGATTTCCATGTTATGAGGACAACTTTAGATGTTTTCTTGTGAAAAGGCTGTGGGGCAAAGGTGGAAGCACGGAGGACCTGAGGAAGCTCCTGCAGAAATTCCTGCGAGGGATGAGGGCGGGCTGGAGCGAGGTGGGGGGACGCGTGGGGGAGAAGTCATCCGATTCTGGGTGTATTTAGAAGGAAGTGCCAAATAGGGTTTGCTGATGGGTTGGACACGGGTGAGAGAGAAAAAGAGGATTCAAAGATGGTTCCAAGGCTTTTGGCCTGAGCAATGGGAAGGACAGAGCTGCCATCAGTGAGCAAGGACTGGGGTGGGTGGGGACAGAGGATGTCTGACATGCGCAAGTCACCTTGTCTACCTGACTACTGACAGCCACCTCTGCAGTGGGTCCTTTTGGTGAGCTTCTTAAAGGGACACAATATTCTCCCACTTTAGGTCCATTCCAAGAGGTCCATCCACATACTCTTCCACAAGCCTCCATGTTACCATCCTCCCATCGTATTCCTGCTAAGTCCCAAGTCCCTTGTCATGCAGACATCAGGTTTAAAGTGGTTGCATTGTAATGTTTCAAGCACTGCCAGCTGGAGAAATTCATCTCCTTACTATACTTCAGGGCCGCTCATGAGCAGGAGAGCAACAGCACAGCCATCTGTCATCTGGATATGAGCTGTCTGAAAACTGGTCTCCATTTTTCCTCTTTGGTCAACTGGATATATAAGACTCCCTGTGAGATCACAAATATGAGTTGAGGAAGGAGCATGAGTTCAGAAAGAGTCCATCTGCCCATGCTCCTTGTCGACCCACAGCTGACCACACATGCATGAACAAGCCCCACCAAGAGCAGCAGAATTATCCAGCTGACCTGTAGACTCATGAGCAGCAGTAAGTATTGATGGTTTCAGACCACCAAGGTTTGGGGTGGTGTGTTATACAGAATGAGCTAACTGATACCCACCTGGAGTCCCAACATCAGGCAATCTCTAACAGGGCTGGGAGACAAGGAAAGTGCCGTTTTTCAAAAGGAGGTATGACTTGTCAAAAAGGATCTTTGCTTTGTTCCAAAACCCTAGGGACTTCTGATGTGAGATCCCACCTGAGTTTGCCACAGGCTCCCCCAGCAGTCTGATCAGCTGTGGACATCCTGAGCATGAGTGGACCCGCTGGATCATAAGGCCTAAAAGGCGGAGCTGTCTGCCTTGCAGCGGGATCTCCTGTGGTGTCCTCTTGCCCTGGGTGACCCTCAAAGCCAACAGCCCTTCTGGTTCTGGTAAATGGGTCAGAGCAGCATGTTCAAATGTGGCCACTGAGGACTCCAAATCCAGAGGTCCACCACGCATTGCATCTTTTTCAGGGATAAAGGGTGCAAGGTTTAGCAACTTGTCCATCATTCTTTGGAGGTAGAAAGGCCTTTTATTTTGCTATTAAAGACCATCTGTTTTGCTATTCCTATAAGAGCCACACACATATTTACGTAAGAGAGGGCATTCATAAGATGGCCTCTCTACTTTCCTGGCCAACAAATTTATGTGGTCACTTCTCACTATGTCATCTTGTCCTTCCCATGGGAAATATTTCTCCTTCACTTTTATTTATCAGAGTAAAATTTACATAAGGTGTACAAATCTTAAGTGTACAGCTCAATGGATTTTTACCTATTTATACACTGTGTAATACACCACAATGATCGGCACCCTAGGAGACTCCCTCCCACTCTCTCCTGGTCAGTACCCTCTCAGAGACAGCCTCTACTCCAATACCTGTCACAACAGCTTAGTTTTGCTTGTTTTTGAGCTTCGTGTAGATTAATTGTAGAGCATGTGCTCTTATATGTCTGGCTTTCTTGCTCTGCAGAATCTCATTGAGATCCACCCATGCTGATGAACACAGGAGTGGTCCATTTCTTTTTTATTGCTGAGTATTCTTCAGTTGTAAGGATATACTACAATGTGTTTATCCATTATTCTGTTGATGGACGTTTGGCTTGTTTCCAGTTTTTAGGTATTATGAATAAAGCTTCTATGAACATTCTTCTACTTGTCTTTTGGTGGACATAAGCATCATTTGTCTTGGGTATATATCTACGAGTGGAATTTCCAGACTCAAGAATTTTGGTGTGTTTACTTTTCCCACCAGCACAGTGTGAGAATTCTCTTTCATTTATGATAGGAAATCCCAAGATGCCCCAGACCGTGCATTCCCAGAAATTTCATTGACATGGCAAGCCTCTGTGTTTTCATGGATTTATCTCCACCCTCCAACACACTTATATGTATAAAGGCATGATGTTACTCCCTGCTTCCTAGGTCTTATTTATCTCCTGACCACCATGAGCTTCAGCTCTGATCCGTGGACCACAGTGGAAATCTGGGTCCCTGGGGATTAGTTTACCCAGTAATTCCAGGAAGGTCTGGGTATTTTTCTTTTCCCATTCCAGTTACACAGGTCACAGGTCTCTTTGGCAAATGCTAGGAGGCAGATTTATAGTAAAATATATAATGTTATTGCAGGGTTCTTCCTTCATCTGGTCTCTCTTTCATCCAAGTGGCTCTGGGTCTGTGAACCAAAACAGAGGTCTGGTAGCTGGGTAAGAGACTAGGGTGCTTTGTTGTGGTGGCTCAGGTTAGGCCCCGATTCAACACAGATAGAGTATTTTTGGTCACATAGAACAAGTGGGACTTTAACGGGTTTCCTGATTATTTCAGTCCTGTGAGACCCATCACCAATTAGTACCTCCCAAAGATCTCTGTGGGTTAAACCATTCTTCTTAGCACAGCATATATATTCAACAAAGGGCTCATAGTCAAAATCTAAAATGAGCTCCTAAAAATTAATTAATAAAGACAAATGAGCCAGAAGAAAATCACAAAAGAAGCTATACAATTGTCCAATAAAAATGAAAAGGTACTCATACCATTAGTTATCGAGGAAATTTATATTAAAATCACAATGAGAGGGCTGGCCTGGTGGCGTAGCGGTTAAGTGCACGCGTTCTGCTTCGGCGGCCCGGGGTTCGCGGGTTCAGATCCCGGGCGCATACAGATGCACCGCTTGTCAAGCCATTCTGTGGCAGTGTGCCATATAAAGTAGAGGAAGATGGGCACAGATGTTAGCCCAGGGCCAATCTTCCTCAGCAAAAAGAGGAGGACTGACATCGGATGTTAGCTCAGGGCTAATCTTCCTCACCAAAAAAAAAAAAAAAATCACAATGAGATACACACCCTCTAGAATAGCTAAAATTAAAAAGGCTGGCATTACCAAGGGAACACAGAACAGTGGGAACCTTCATACCCTGCTGGAGGGAGTGTAAATTGGTATAACTACTTGGGAAACCTGCTTGGCAGTATGACTAAAGCTGAACATACACACACACCATATGATCTAGCAATTCCACTCCAGAAATACACACAGATGAACATCAAAAGACATATCCAAGGATGTTTATCATAGTGACACTATTTGTAATAGCCCCAAACTGGAAATAACCCAGATGTCCATCAATAGTAAAATGGAATAAATATATTTATACAATAGAATACCATCAAGCAATGAAAATGAACAAACTACTGCTATATATGAAAACATCTCACAGGCATTATGTCAAGTGAAAGAATGTGTGTGAATGGAAATGTTTGATTTCATTTCTTTGAGGTTCAAAAGAGGCATACTCAATCTATTGTGTTAGAAGTGAGAGGAGAGTGGCTGCTGTTGGGAGGTATTGACTGGGAAAGGCATGAGAAGTGCTTCTATTTCTTGAACTGGTGTTGATGTCACAGTATATTTACTCTGTGAAAATTAGCTAAATATTTAAAATTTGTGCACTTTTATGTATATATGTTATACTTCAATTAAAAGGTTTAAAATAAAAAAAGAAGAGTTTCTTGTTCTGCAGAAGATGGAACAAACATATTTCACTCTGTCTCTCTCATTGAATGCAAGTATAAATTTTGAATAAAATACGTGGAGTGGCTACATGAGGACTCTGAAATGTAAATGGAGCAGGCAGATAGGGCAAGGAGACTGGAATTTGAAGTTCTATGGAACTGGCGATGAGTTTACCATTTTTTTCCCCTCTGGTATTGCTCAGCCGGAACTCAAAGCGTGCACCAGGAGTGGACAGAAATTACTCCAAGAGAAGTCCTCTCTTTCTGGTCTGAGGGGTGGGAAAAGTGTCTCCTAAAGCTCAGAGAGAGAGGAGAAGTCCCCCTTCCACTGCAGACATCAGGCAATGCTGCTGTGGCAGCAGAAATGGTGGCAAAGATGGCAGCAAAGTAAAGGCAGTGGCACCCAACAGTCACCTAAGCCTCTGAGGGAGGGGAATGCTTTCTCTCTGACCAAAGAGCTACAGTCCCCAGAGCATGAGGTGACTCTCCATTGCTTTTTATCTTTCTCTATCCTTCCACCACTTGGCTCTGGACACAGATATAGCCACGTGAAGTGTGTGGCCTAACAGGGAAAGTAAAACTCCAGCTTTCTGACCAGAGGACTAGGAAGGAAGGCCCCTAGAAGCCAGAAAGTGTCAGGGAGACTGTTCAGAGTAGGAAAATGAAGGGAGCAAATGCATAAAGTTGGGTATGAGCTCCTGGGTTCCTTGCCAAGCTGCACAGGCAGATGTGACCCTAAACAGTGCACCATAGGCTTTAGAATTCAGCTACAGGGTAGACCACAGTGCAAATCCCAGACTAGCCACTCCGTGGCACGCATGAGGGATCAATCCAAATAGCACTACAAATGCTTTGAAAACTGAACTAACATTAGAACTAGAGCTCACAGAAGACAGGTCAGAATTTGTGGCCTGAACCTAACCTGGGCAATTGTTTGCTAAAACAAAAAAATACATAAAAAACTCTCCTGAGGATTTAAACAAGACCTAGGTCTCATAATATAATATTCAAAATGTCCAAGATACAATTCAAAATTATTTGGTCCATGAAGAATCAGGAAAATCTCAACTGGCAATGGAAAAGACAATCAACAGATACCAACAACGAAATGACACAAATGTTGGAATTATCAGACAAAGAAATTAAAAGAGCTATTATAACCATGATCTACAAAGTAAAGGTGAACACTCTTGAAATGAATGGTGAGATGGCGTCTCAGGAAAGAAATAGAAGACAAAAAGAAATGGAAAATTTAGAACTGAAAAATGCAATAACAACAAAACTCTATGGGCCTAGTAGCAGAATAGAGATAGCAGAGGAATAAATAAATAAGCTTGAAGATAGATCAATATAAATTATTGTGGAAATTAATAAACGGAAACTTCATTAAGTTGGGAGGCCAAAATGGGGAGTTCTCATGCTCTACACTGATAGCAGAGCCCAACAGAAAGAAAGAAGTCTTCCTCATCTTGACTGGCAAGAAGCTCAGCCAATGAGAGACTGTCACAACTCAGCCAATGAAAAGTCACTACACATAGAACTCTTGATTCCTTCAATGGACTCTTTGTTTACAATTGCCCTCTCCTCTATAAAAGAGTTTCTCTCCCCTTTGCTGCCAGGGGACTTGCACATGGCTTGCCATGGGTGCAGACTCCCAACTGCAATTCTTTGCTGATCCTAAATAATCCGTTTTTGCTGGAGAAATAACTGACTGTCTATTTAAGGTCAACATTATCTAGTCCAAACAACAGAGAGAAAACAGATTGAAAAAAATGTTTATAGAGCCTCAGAGATCTGTGGTATAATAATGAAGTATCTAGTATTTGTTTCATCAGAGTCCCAGGAGGAAAGGAGAAGAAGCACAGAGCAGGAAAAATATTTGAAGAAATAATAGCTGGAAATTTCCTAAATTTGGTGAAGGACATAAACTCACAGATTCAAGAAGGTCAGTAAACCTCAAACAGGATAAAGTCAAAGAAATTCATGCCCAGACCAGTCATAATAACAGTGCTAAATACTAAGGCAAACAACAAGTTTTGAAAGCTTCCAAAGAAAAACCACCCATTACTTAATTGGGGAAAAACAATTTGTATGATTGTGGATTTCTCATTAGGAACCATGGAGACCGGAAGGAGGTGCAACAACTTTTTAAAGTACTGAAACAAAAGAACCCTTAACGCTGAAACCTATTCCAGTTACAATATCCTTCAGGAAAGAAGATAAAAGAAAGATATTCTCAGTGAGGGAAAACCAAGAGAATACATTTCCTGCTCTAAAATAATTGCTAAAGAATGTTTTGCAAGTAGAGAAAATGATACCAGAGGGAAACTTGAAACATCAGGAATGAAGGAAAAGCCACAGTTTAACATTGTCTAATGGGGTTTTAAAGTATGTAGATCTAACAGTAAGACAACTACAACATAAAGAGGGTAAAGGAATCTTTATTGTGGTAAGGTTTCCATTTGAAGTGGTAAAATGTTGATTCTAAGAGGACTGTGAAAGATTAAGTACGCATATTGTAATCTGTAGAGTGAACAGTAAAGAAAACTATACAAAGATGTAGTCAAATCACAATAGATTAATTAAAATGGAATATGAAAAAAAAAATGTCCAAATAACTCAAAGGCAGAAGAAGTAGGTAAATAGAGGGACAAAAACCCGAGGGAACAAACAGGAAAAAAAAAGGATATCCCTAAATCCAAAATATCAAAAAATACATTAAATGTAAATGGCCTAAGGACACCAATTAAAAGACAAAGATTTTCAGAAGGGATTGAAAAAAAAAAACGTAATCCAACTATATGCTGTCTACAAGAAACTCACTTGAAATATAATGATTCAGGTAGATGAAAAAGTAAATGGATAGACTTCTAGTTTTAGCTCTAACACGTAAAGAGCTTGGAAGTCATCACTCCCATCCTTACAACGAGAAAACAGTTGAATAAACTGAAAATTAATAACTTTTCTTAGATCCATCAGAGAACTGAGGTCAGAGGGAAAACTGCCACCCTGGAAATTAGAGACCTGTGAATATAGACAATCAGAGCCAAAATCAGCTTACTGGGGAGCAGAAGCCACCAGAGTCAGCAATTTGTGGGAACACTTAAATGATAATTGCCTAATTGCTGCAGATTGAGTATGGACTAGCTTGAGAGTTAAAAAATCCTAGGGGTCCAGTCTTGGGGGGTTCCCTTACAGTTTTGTGGGTTTTGCCTCCAGAAACACAATCAGATTCTCATAGTCAAGATTGGAGAAAAAATCCAGTAACCATTTTGAAATATACCCAGAGCACTGTCTGTAACAAAGTCCTGCCCTCAAGGGAAACTACTTTATCAGAGTCTTATCTGACCTGGGGGAAGGGAAATTAGACAATTCCAGCCCCCTTTAGCCTTCCTTTCTTACATAAGGGGAGAAAAAAAGAAAGGCTAAAATAGGCCTCTGAAGGTCACAGCCCAGGGATACAGGCCCATTTAAAAAAAAAGACAACAAAAAACCTAAGATTTAATCATTAGATTATAGAATGCTTCCTCCCTCCACACTTTACCACTACACGAATAGGGCTCCAAAATAATAACAGTGGATTACAATTGAGAGAGCTGCAAGACACAGACTCTGTTTAAGAAGGAATCCTCAGGGCCAGCCCCGTGGCAGAGCGGTTAAGTGCACGTGCTCCGCTGCTGGCCTGGGTTCGGATCCCAGGCGCGCACCCATGCACTGCTTGTCAGGCCATGCTGTGGCGGCGTCCCATATAAAGTGGAGGAAGATGGGCACAGATGTTAGCCCAGGGCCAGTCTTCCTCAGCAAAAAAAGAGGAGGATTGGCAGATGTTAGCACAGGGCTGATCTCCTCACAAATAAAAAAATACAGATTCTTTTCAAAAGCACATGAGGGCTGGCCCCATGTCTTAGCGGTTAAGTGCGCATGCTCCCCTACTGGCGACCTGGTTCGGATCCCGGGCGCACACTGCCGCACTGCTTCTCCAGCCATGCTGAGGCAGCATCCCACATACAGCAACTGGAAGGATGTGCAACTATGACATACAACTATCTACTGGGGCTTTGGGGAAAAAAAAGGAGGAGGATTGGCAACAGATGTTAGCTCGGAGCCGGTCTTCCTCAGCAAAAAGCGGAGGATTAGCATGGATGTTAGCTCAGGGCTGATCTTCCTCACACACACACACACACACAAAAAAGCACATGAAACATATTCACCAAAAGACTATATTATGGGTCATAAAACAATATCTAACTGATAAAACAATATCACAATTCTAATCACAATTCCAGCAGGAATTTTTGTAGATACAGACAACCTGAATCTAAAATTTAAATGGAAAGGCAAAGGAACCAGAATAGCCAAAACAATTTTGTAAAAGAAGAATAAAGATGGAGGAAACATACTACTTGATTTTAAGAATTACCATAAAGTTACACATCAAGACACATAGATCAGTAGAACAGAATAGAGAATCTAAAAACAGACCCACAAAAGTACAGACAAATGATTTTTAAAATACTGTATTTTGAAATATTTAAAGACTCACAAAAATTGCAAAAATAGCACAGAGATTTACTTTATACCTTTTACCCAGATTCCCCCAAGATCTCCTATTGATAGCAGTTTACACAACCATAGTACATTGTCAAACCAAGAAACTGACAAGGTCAATTGATTTTTGACAAAGGTTCAAAGGAGAAAAGCTAGTCTTTTGAACAAATGGTTTGAGAACTACTAGACATCATATGTAAAATAATGACCCTTGACTTAAACTTTAAACCTTATACAAAAATTAACTGACATGGATTGTAGATCTAAATGTAGAATATAAGACTATCAAACTTTTAGAAGAAATAGTAGGAAAAAAATCTTTATTACCTGTGATTAGGTAATGAGTTCTTAGATATGACGTCAAAAGCATGATCCATAAAAGAAAAAAAAAAGGATAATCTAGGCTTCATCAACATTTAAAAATTCAAATAAAAATCACAATGAGATATTATCTCACATCCATCAGGATGTCTACTATCAAAACCAACCAAACAGACAAACAAAAATAGAAAATAACAAGTGTCGGTGAGGCTGTAGAGAAACTGGAAACCTTGTGCACCGTTGGTGGGAATGTAAAATGGTGCAGTTGCCATGGAAAACAGTATAGTGATTCTTCAAAAAATCAAAAATAGGGGCCGGCCCAGTGACACAGTGGTTAAATGCGTGCGCTCCGCTTCGGCGGCCCAGGGTTTGCAGGTTTGGATCCCGGGCATGCACCAACGCATGGCCGCTTGTCAAGCCATGTTGTGGTGGTGTCCCATATAAAATAGAGGAAGACGGACATGGATGTTAGCTCAGGGCCAATCTTCCTCAGCAAAAAAAGAGGAAGACTGGCATTGGATGTTAGCTCAGGGCTGATCTTCCTCACACCCACAAAAAATTAAAAATTAAATTCTCACATGATCCAGCAATTCTACTTCTGGGTATACATCCAAAAGAATTGAAAGCATGGTCCTAAAGAGATATTTGTATCCTCGTATTCATAGCAACATTATTCACAAAGGCCGAAAGGTGGAAGCAACCCAAGTGTCCATTGATGGATGAATGGATAAACAAAATGTGGTATATACATACAGAGGAATATTATTCAGCCTTAAAAAGGATTACGACATGGATAAACCTGGAAGATATCATGCTAAGTCAAAAAGCCAGTCACAAAAGACAAATACTGTATGATTCCACTTATATGAGATATCTAGATTAGCAAATTCATAGAGAATGGTAGTTGCCAGGGGCTGGGGGGAGAGGGAAATGGGAAGTTGTTTGATTTCTGTGGTAGATAATGGCGTTATGGTTATTTTAGAAAATTACCTTGTTCTGAAAAGATATACGTTTAAGTGTTCAGAGATAAAGTGAAGCACCATGATGTCTGCAACTTTCCAATGAGTGACAGAGACTGAAACTGCAAATGCACAGGGGGCAACGGATTTAAGAGAGAGCGCGGTTTTAGAGGAGACAGACTGGGAGAACAACCACTACCTAGGTTCCTAATGACCTTCCTTCATTTAAAAATAATGCAGTCAAAACTTACCAATCTTATCTTTTACAGTTTTATGTTTTTGAGGGCCTTGTCACTGTCTTGATGAGACTGTCCTCTGCTGGAAATAAGGGGAGCTGCAGGGCAGATCTTGGCCTCCTCCAGGAGTTCATTCCCAGTTTGACTGTATTTGGCACATAATTCTTCTTAGTCGACGGTATGAATTTGCAGCCATTCTCTAGCTTCATTAAAAATAATAATAACAGGGCCGGCCCCGTGGCTTAGCGATTAAGTGCGCGCGCTCTGCTACTGGCGGCCGGGGTTCGGATCCCGGGCGCGCAAGGACGCACCGCTTCTCCAGCCATGCTGAGGCCGCGTCCCACATACAGCAACTAGAAGGATGTGCAACTATGGCATACAAGTATCTACTGGGGCTTTGGGGAGAGAAAAAAAAGGAGGAGGATTGGCAATAGATGTTAGCTCAGAGCCGGTCTTCCTCAGGAAAAAGAGGAGGATTAGCACGGGTGTTAGCTCAGGGCTGATCTTCCTCACCAAAAAAAAAAAAAAAAAACTCAAAAAAAAAAAATAATAACAGCATATAACACGTAGTGAGCACTTTACTACTTCCCAAGCACTGAACTTAGCGTTACATGAATGTCTCATTTAATCACTACAACAATCTCACAGGTAGATATCAGTATTATCCCTATTTTACTTTTGAGGAAACTGAGGCACAGAGAGACTAAGAAATGTTCCCAAGACGCTCAACGTAGTAAGAGGCGGAGCTGGGATTCAAACCCAGGCAGATTGCACCAGGCTTGTAACCACTGAGCTATGTAGCCTCTTACTGTGATTTCTCTAATTTTAATTTATTCATATGGATTTCTGGATTGAAGCAGTGAGTGGGGCAGTCATGCAAATACTCCAATCTCTCTTGGAGGTTTTTTTACAAGGTCTTATTTTATTTCTACTATAAACTCACAAAAGGGCTCAGGAAGCCACGAGGTGTGACTCAATCAGCTCAAATCACCCCCAAATCAGTTTTCCCCTTAACAGCAGTTAGTATACTTGCAAAGATCATCCAAAAAAAAAAAAACACAAACTTAAATTTTGCCAGGTCAGGAAGTAACTGAAATCCTGCAAATTTAAGTTTTTTTCTAAATGCTGAATGTCACAGGCAGCAATAAAATATTCAGAGGAAAAAAACCATGTGTCTCACACAAGGAAGTGACAATCCTGATAAATGATGATAAAAGGGAGGTAGAACAGCTGCTTATAAACTGCTGTTTTCAAAAATATATATTTTATTGATGACTTTTGCCAAAGGTTAACTTGGAGATATTTTACATGAAACCCTTCTTGACAAATACAGTTTGTCAATTATTAAAAGTTAGAAGTAAACTATATTTGGTTTTAGACAAAATTACTTTAAAAGTATTGGAATGTTTTTCAGATTAAAAAACAAGCTAGTGATATGCTGTTTGTAGCTATTGATACTTTTTGCAGAATTTCAGAATGTATAAATCCCTATTGTCAAAATACATTAGTCTCAAATTTCATTTCACCTTCTTATTTTAAAAATTCCCCACAAAACAATTCTACGTATGTCACTCTAAATACTGTAAGTTGTGAGAAATAGTGTTTCTTAAAAATCAGGTTATACCAGTCATTCATCCATAGCTCTCAGTTCCACAGGAGGCTGGAGGCTGCACACTGTATTTCCCAGGCTTCCTTGCCATCTGGCTTCTATTATGACAATAACCTAGGAGTCTCTGACAAAAGATTTGTTTTTGAGGCCAGAGGAAGGGCGACTCCACGTTTCTCCTCAGCTTCTGGGGCACCTCTGGCAGCTGCAGCAGCAGCAGTGGCGGATAAGTGTGGCTCCTGGCTTCCTGCATGAGTAGCAGTCGCGGGTCACCCAGCACCAGCACCCGTAGGCTCCGGCTCTGGCAGGGACAGGGGAAGGTGCGGTAGCCATGGCTGATGTTTATACCTGTTGTGGATTTCCCAGACACTGAATCCCACTCCCAGACCATCTCCCCCAGTAGCCAGCATTAAAAAGGAAAAAAAAAAAAAGCATGAACACAACTTTCTCTGTTTTTTCCTTCAGCAAGGGGAAATGCCCAAACATTTCGGGAAGATTTTTGGGTGTCTGTGACCCACAGTCACTGTGGAGCACTGCTGAGGGTGGGGCTTATGCATCTCTCTTTTATGTCACTTTATTGGGCCCTTTTCTGGCAGTACAGTGTTCTTCCTTACAGGTTCTTGATCTCAAGGCCTTGCAGACTGAACTATGAACTTCACCCAGTGTTCTGTCTCTTGAGATGCGTGTTCACATTTACGGTTTATGCACTTACCTGCACTGGGGAAATATTCATCAAAGCACCCAACAAGAGAAATGCCTGCCTCCCGGGATTTGGGGTTGCAAATATGCTTCTGACTTCCTATTGAGGAAGGAAAGAGTTTGAAGCTTGACTCTTCCTATCAGAATTCAGAATTGTCCTTATTTCAGCAGTCAACCGGGCTTGTTTCCTAGGAACCCATTTGACTTCTGTACTTGTGCCAGGGAAATAACCACAGGGTAAGTTTCAGGGGATCGTGCCCAAAGATTTCAGGGAATATTGGATACCCGTGACTGTATTCCACACAGAAAATTTGGAGTATACTGGAAAAATATGGGGAATGACTTTAGGCTTACTCAGGTCTAGTGTGGTTTCCTTGACGGAACAGATTAAGGAGGCACCCAGCACCCATCCATGTCTGCAAATGCATTCTTCTCTTTTCCTGTCCCCTTGGACCACTACAAGCATTTGCTCTCAGCCGGCAGCAGTTTACAATCACCACCCAGCCCAAGACGTGAACAACCCAACTCTCAAGACCTTGACCACCCACGCCCCGGACATCACAGTAGTCCACTTCATGGATGTCATGCTGCTTATCCTGGAGAATTGGAAGGGGCAAGAATCCTGAGTGTCTTGGTAAAATACCTATGCTCGACAGGGGAGATAAATCCTGGGAAAAAATTGCTCACTCAGCAAAGTTCCCGCAGGGTCAGCATAACTCTCCCCACAGTGAAACACAAACTGCACTTGCCCCCCAATCTACCTCTCTACCCCATTGTGCACAAAGCATAGTAAGCCTCTTCAAATCTTGGGGAAAGCACTTACATTTGGGTATTGTGCTCCAAATGCATTTACTGGGAGGCCCTCAGATCCACTACCCACAAGTGGGGCCTTGTGCAAGGGAAGCTTCTCTAGGAGGTCCAGGCTCACGTGGTCTGCAGTAGACCCAAACCATATTTGGAACTTAAGGTAAGAATCAGAAGAGACCCTGGTGTTTCTGAGCAAGACCGTGCCCATCAGGTTAACTAGCAGGGTTCAACTGGAGATTAGGCATTCTTCTATAGGACACCACACAACTCTGCAACCTGGACCAGGTAGGATCTAATAGTTTACCTGTGCATATAGCAGTACTCTATGACCCATTAAATGCAGGTACTGATGGGATTGGGCTTGAGTTAACCCTAAAGGTACCAGTAAGCTGCCTATTTGTGCCTATACCGGTAAGATCACTGTGGGTGGAGAATAAAAACGCTGAAACTTGGTTTACAGGTGGTTCTGCATGACATACTGGCAACAGCAGTGGATGCTAAGGAGTTACAGCCCCATGCATGACACTAAAGGACGGCAGTTAAGGAAGAGCAGCCCAAAGACAGAGCGTAAGATGTGACACTCTTCTACCTGAAGACAGATGGCTTGTGTCTGGATCCTGGTACAGATGAGCAGGGACTTGGTGAGAATGAAATTGGACTTCCTAAAACAGGCCCAGCGTCCATGTGAAAGCTCACCAAGGCTTCCACCGCAGAGGACCAGATGGTCCACTCCTCACAATAAAGCTGAAGGCTATCAGCAGTTGCCAATCCAAGACGCACAATGTATGCCCATCAGCTCTCACCCGAGCAGTTATGCCGAGCACCTGAAATCAAGGACTCCACTGTGCTGTGCCCAGACTCAGTGCCAGGGAAGAAGAGAGCTATCTATGACCAGCATGAGGAGGGAGGCCATTGCCCTCAGGAGCACAGTGCCCTGATGGGGGCTGGGTGCAAGGCACTAGGATAACCACTGGCCCTCTGCCTTCACCTCTATTACCTGCTTTCTCACCTGAACGTGAGCCACTGTTCAGATTCCCTAAGAGCTTTTCATTTCTTGGGGGTTCTCAGATCCTCTCTAAAACATGGGAGTCAGGGAAAGAAGCTGCGATTCTGTTTTTCTCCCGTGGTGCTATCTAGGCAAGTTCAGGTGAAGGTTGCCAAAGGCCAGCAGCTCTGGCTCAGAGAAACAAATCTCTTCAACCTCATCCCAGATGTTGCTCAAGGGTTTGCATATGAATAGGGGCCATGGATCTGCAGGCTCACTCATTCAACTGTGTTAACTTTAATCACAAGTATTTCTAGTATCCACAGGGTTTGGTCCAAGTGTTTGTCAAACCACACTGATGTTGTAAAGCCTTGGTCACTCAGGCCTCTCCTGCCAGCACCCATCTGGCGTGCGGTTCAAGGAAGCTGGCAGTGCCAGGGCAAATGTGGGTCACTGAGGCCATGGGTGGAGAGAACCATCAGAAGAAATGGGGTCTCCTTCTTGCCTTCTGTGCCTTGGGCACACCAGACCCTGGCCAGCAAAGCCCAGGGTCAAGCAGATGCAGGTCTTTCGCCAATGGTTAGCCTGTGTCTCAGGTACCAGGTGATACCTGCTCCTGGCTGGAGCCCTACATTCCTAGCTCACTGGTCAGCAAACTTCTGTAAAAAGCCATATAACAAATATTTTAGACTTTGCAAGTCATATGGTCTCTCTTACAACTACTCATCTCTGCCACTGTAGTGTGAAAATAGTCAATGAATGGGTGCAGCTGTGTTCCAATAAACTTTATTTACAAAAACAGGCAGCAAGCCAGATTTGGCCCAAGGACTGTAATTTGCCAACCA
Organism: Diceros bicornis minor; assembly: GCF_020826845.1. Lineage (NCBI taxonomy): Eukaryota > Metazoa > Chordata > Mammalia > Perissodactyla > Rhinocerotidae > Diceros > Diceros bicornis. The sequence continues at coordinate 31,552,129 of NC_080758.1, read as the reverse complement.
CTGGCCTCGATGACACTCAGATGACCTGGATGCCCAAGGGGACTACGGCCCAATCTGCTCCTCTGTGACACGGAAACCTCTGAGGTCTGGCGCTGTGCTGAGAGTTGTACATGGGTGCAGATCAGGGCACTGTATGTGGGAGTTTCTGACCATGTGGTGGGTGCAGAGGTCAGAACGCAAGGGCTGCACTGCAATAGGTTGAGACTCCTTCTTCACAGGAAACACCAACTGCTTTATTCCAGATCAGGCCCAGCCCTCCTACCCCCTTACACACATGGTCCCTGGATGGGCACTGTCTTTACTGGGCCTTCAGCAGCCCTAGTGCTTCGGCCTGACCACCAGCCCCTCTCTGGTGATGGCCCAGTTGTAGCTCTTCGGTGAGTCCAGTGCTTCTTCCACCCGTGCCTGCAGGTTCTCTCGGGTGATGAAGTTTTTTGCCTCCTCCTATCGGGAGAGAGAAAGCCAGGTGAATGCGAGCTCCCAGCACACACCTGCTGGCGTTTAGCCCACTGAGGCAGAGGCTCCAGCTCTCCCTTGGGGAGGATGCTTGGAGCCTAGGTCCTCTCTGAGTGCCCCAATGACCTTCCAGTAGAAGAACATCAGGCAGCCTTACCATATTCCTCTTTCTTAATCATCCGCTGGACATAGCCAACACCCCAAGCACACCAGCTGCAACAATCTCCCACCCGCTGGGTGGAATCAGTCCCTCAATGTTGCCTGGCTCCCTCAAACTCCTCCTTTTCTCTCTATTACTTTAATTCAAGCCTCATCCATTCTCACTGTATCACTTCTAACTGGGCTCCTTGCTTTTTGAGTCGCAAACCTGCCATCCTAGCCCAGAATATTTAACTCTTCAGTGACTTTATCACCCATAAAGCAAAATACAAACTCCTTGCGGAAGGCAGGAGTCCCTCCCACAGGAACCGGCTTACCATCCGCTAGCCACTTGAACTCTCTCAAGTGTCAACTCTCACCTCGGGTCTTTGCGCCCGACAGGCACTCTCCTTGCACTCCTCCTCCCCCAAATCCTCACCTGCTAACTCTCCCTGCATGTAGCCAGGCCTCACCTGGCTGCGCCCAGGACTCCGACAGCCGCATAGGCTGGGTTCCCAGCCTGCAGCCCCACCCCCTGGAGATGCGGCCCACCTGCAGCTGCAGCACTTCCTGTTCCTTGAGCTGCGCCCAGGCCTGCGCCTCCCGGGCCTGGCGGGCCTTCTCCTCGGCCCGCCGCTGCTCCTGCTCCTGGGCCTCCTGCCGCAGCCTCGCTATCCTGGCAGGGGCGAGACGCCGAGACTGAGCGCGCCTGGACCTCCCGGGGCCGGCCCGGCGGCCCCGCCCCGCCCTGCCCCGCCCGGCTCACCGCAGCTCGTGCAGCCGCTGGTTCTCCGCCTGGTTCCAGGCCATCAGCTCGCGGTGCTCAGCGGCGTCCTCCAGCGCTTTGCGCTCTGCCAGGACCCCAGCCCGGGCCTCGTGCTGCTTCTTCCGCACCTCGGACACGAACTCCAGCCTGGGCAGAGATGCGCCCAAGGTCGGCACCCTCTTCGCCCGCCCGCCCCGAGACACACCCCGACGGCGCCGTCACATCTCCCCTCCGTCACACACACCTGAGGGCTCGCACGGTTTGGCGGTACTGCCGGTAACGCTCCGTCAGCACGAAGAACTCTGCAGGATCCACTGCGGGCGGGGTCGCCACGCGTCCGACCTTGGACTTGGCCGGCGGGTCGTGGCGGGTCTTGCGGCCCCGCGCGGGCAGCAGCAGCAGGCCCGGCGGCCGACACGGGGGCCGCGCTCCCAGAGCGCTCACCGCACGCAGCATGACCGAGTCCGCCAGCGTCCCCGCGCCGCGGGGTGTCACGGGGGCCGGAAGCGGCCGCGGGGCACCACGGGATGTGTAGTCAGCTGGCTCCCCGCTCCCGCCCCCACCCTCTGGAGCTCGGCGGGCGGTGCGCGAGCCTGAGGATCTGCCGTTGCGCACTCCCTGCGGGGCCCGGTCCCGCCCCGCGTCCTTCCCGCCTGCGGTCGGGCCTGCGTCCCTCCAGCCCCACGCGGGGAACAGTCTCAGTAGGAGAGAGAAAGGACGAAGGACAGAACTCGAGGCAGCAGCTTCGGACACCTCACATCTTTATTGGAGGGCGGCGGGGCGCGGCGTTGGGGGTCCGGTTGGGAGAGGGGGCGGTCATTCCAGCGGAAGCTCTGGTGATCTGGCCGCTTAAGTGCGGCCTTGCCCGCCCCTGCCTTGTTGACCAGATTTGGCCTTGCCCGCTCCTCCCCTCCCGACCCGACTTGGCCTTGCCGAGCAGTATGCGGCCCAGCCTGCTCCTACGTCCTGCGGACGCGCCCCCGGCTCCTAGGGAACCCAGCGTGGGGGATCTCCAGCTCCCTGGGCATGGGGCGTTCCCCACCCTAAACAAACCTGATATGTAAAAACCTGAGCTCACACCGACTTAATTTTTTTTTTGCCTTACAGAAATTTACCCCTTTCTCCTCTGGTTACTGTGCTCCCCTGGTGCACTTTAAAATGCAATTTGTAAAACAGTAATAAACCATCTCCCCACACCTGTCTTCTGCTATGGCCTTGGGAAGCTCTGCAACCACTGAGTCATTCCTAGTGCACATGTCAATGAGCACCTGGTTCTCAGGGCCCTGCTGCCTATTAGTCTAAAGTCGCACTCACTGGCCAGGGCCCTGCCCATCTTAAGATATATTGGCTTCTCTTGACTGTCAAGAAGCCTGGGGAACCCCACTGCCACCACTGTCTTATTTATGGAGGTTTCTAGTCCACTAGTGACTTCTAATCTTTTATTTGAATCTAACCTAAATATAAGTTGTCTAGAATTCTGGGAAGTAGGATAGCAGATGGCACCATGCTGTGGGCAGCAAGAGCACCAACAGCTGGGGATGCAGTGGCAGGGGGCATCTCAGTGATGTCTCCCCCTCCTCCCGCCCCATAACTCCCAGTTCTTAGCCTCGATGGCTCCTGGTGGCCTCTCACCCTACTTACCAGTGTGTTTGTACTAGGTGCTGCTTCCCACGGAGTTGCCACCAGGCCACAGTCCTGCCCTCCCAGGGCAAACTGTCCTCATGGGGAGCCAGGGCATCGCTTGGAAGGCTATGGGCAATCTGGCCTGGGCTGCTTGCTGCAGTGCCCAGGACCCTTCCTCAGAAAGGAGCCAAGGCTGCACCTGTCCTCCCTACCCCAACCTGAGGCTCAAGGTAGGTGAAGGAGCCCCATCACCTACCTGGGGGCCTAGGGGCATGCTGGCGGTCCTGGGGTGAGCTGGAGGCTCGCTTTCCTCCGGGAACCAGCCATGCGACCAGTGCTGAGCCTCCGAAGGTCCAGGGTGGGGAGCAGCAGCAGGAGGCCTAGCCTGAAGCTAGCCATAGCAGGGCTGGTCCCAGGGACAGTGGACAGCACTGAAGGAGTCTGACACTCCCATACATAGCCCCTTCCTCTTCCTCCAGGGTCCCCTTGGACAACTGGCATTCAGGGGCAGCTTTAGTGTCTCCTAATGCCCTTCTTTCTTCTGCCATTGCTCCTCATCCCAGGATTACAGGGGTCTGGACCCTGAGGGCTCCCGGCAACTAGCCTTCTCCCAGAGCTCCCGGGGCACAGAGGCTCCCAGCCTTGCCAGCTGAGGGCCCTCCCCAGTTGGTCAGGCCTACCCCTTCTTCCTTCAGGGATTCCAGAAGTAGGAGAAGATTGGAGAGGGGTACAGAGACATTCGTCAGGGGAGTTCTCCACAAGAGAGGCAGCAATGTGGGGGTACTGGGGCACTGAGTGCTGGGGGACCAGAGTGGCAGCTTCTCTGCCCTTTCTCTGTCGCTTGCCATCTCTCTTCCATGGCAGTTGGGGATGTGGAATGGATGTATGGTGGTGACAGGGGCAAGTGCTTCTACCTCTTGTCCCTCCCATTCTGGGGGCAGCAGGCCCAGGAATAGTGTGTTGTTGGGGGGAGAAGAGGGAAAGGGGGTTTTATGGGCTTGGGTCAGGCGTAGAGAGACCTGGGAGGGGAAGAGGAGCAGTGTGCCACACACCTAGGATGGAGCTCTATCCAGAAGCCCCAGCCCTTGGGAGGGCAGCCTCGTCACTCACCGAAGAAGAGCTGTGGACAAGGTGGCTCCTCGAGGTGGCTCCTCCAGGTGATAGCGGGATCACAGACTGCCAGCCCGAGATTTATTGATCAGGCAGCTCCACCCCCTGCTCCAGGCCCAGACTCCAGTGACCTCTCAAAGAGGGAGGGGAGCAGATCGCCACCCACTCCCTTCCCTTCCCAGTATGTGTTCAGTGCTGGCCCTGGTGTCACCAGATGCTCCCTCCCCCCATCCTCCCAGGGATCTGAAGTCATAGGACTCCTGCTCCAGCCTGGCCAGGCTGTGCATCCTCAAGCTCCTGCCCTTAGATCTAGAAAGCCCTCACAGCCCTCCCTGACCTGAAAAGGAAGTTGTGGCCAGGAGAGGGGCAATGCCTGGTGGCTCTCTGGGTCCTACCCAGCTCAGGGCTCTCCCAAGAGGAAAAATGGCAGCGTAAGAGTTAAAAGGTCTGAGGGGAGGCTATGACCACCCTCCCTGAGGGCTTCTGTTTGCCCACCTGTAAAATGGGTTGGTGGAATGGTCCTCATCCATACACCTGGGCACCAGGGCTGGGTCACTCTAGGTGGAGGTAGGCTTGGGTGGGGCACACCTACCCACTGGCTCTCTCTCTCCTCCAAGCAGGCCCATGAGAGGGGGCCCAGCTAAGGGGGCAGTGCAGCTTCTGCGGGGCTATCAGCAGAGGTTAGGAATAATTTTGCCTCTCAGGATTCCAACCCCTCCCCATCCTGTGCTCAAGGCAAGACTACGCATGGATTTGGGCACAGCTGCCCTGGGACGCTATAAACAGGCTCCTGCCTCTCAGTCTGCGTCAGCTCAGCTTTCTAGTCAGCTCAGCTTTCTACCGCTAGCCATCAGCCTCTGGGGGCCAGAGGCCTGTTTACAGGGTTAATAGCCAATCTCCGCATTTGAGTTGAACAGCAAATGTGAGGGCCAGGGTCAGGCTAGGCATTGTGGTGGCCAGTCATTGGGAGAGCAGATGCGTCAAATCCTGTGGCAAAGATGGGGGAGGGGGTGGCATAACGGCCACCATAGGCGGTCGTGGGCACCTGGACTTCAGCTGTCCAGGTAGGAGGGCACACGTGAATTTCCAAATTGACTTATTTAGCAGGGACCTGAAACGAATGTGTGGATTGTATGTTCAGTTAAATTGTTTTGGGAAATACACTGACTTTGTTCCTTTATGTACTGGTTAACCAAGTAATTTTTAGGAAAACATTTGCTTTGTGGTTTAGTGAAAATCATCTGAGTTCAATAAACTAGCTTAGTTCTGGTGGGTTTACAGAACCTTTTATTCAAAGTCCATGGTGTTTATTTTAAAGAGGAATAGGGTGCCTTCATTTTTTCTGTAATTTGTGTTTTTTCCTGAAAAATCCACATTAGAACTAAGCTTCCCAGGGGATGCTCTGGTCCTGTTCTTTCTGGCAACATCCTTAGCTTTTCAGCAATGTGTGATGTCCCTTTCCAGACTATAAACTCTGAAGTCATCCTCGTATCCCTCTCAGCAGGGCCATTTGTTCACCACTGAGCTCCAACTAATGCTCAGACATCATTCCAGTCTGGGAGCTGCTTATAGTCAGCCGGGAAAGCGGAGGTTTAGAGTTGGACGCTGAGGTGCTGTTGGAGCACAGAGGGGCACAAGCCCCTGAGCAGGTGGTCTGGGGTGAAGGATGAAGAGTTAGCTAGGGTCGTGGAAACAAGGCAGCAATGGGTGCTCCAGTGTAAGGAACAAAATGGAGAAGAGCCAACACAGGAACTGCCAGTGGATCCTGACTGGAGTGTGGTGGGAGTGAGGGTAAGAAGCGGGTAGGCAGAGTGCTGGAGGGCTGCAGGAAAGGGCAGGGGACTCTGGAGAGACGGAGTGAACCCCTGGGTGTGAGGAGCCTGAGACTGGTGCCTCTGGGCCATGCTGGTAGAGTCACAGCAAGAAGCAGGATATGCAGACCTGGAGCTGGGGGGGCGTGGGGGGGTGCGTGGAGGGCTGAGGATGCACAACGTACAGACCACAGGAATGCCTGGCCTCTGAGGAAGGAGACCACGGAGGAGCAGGTACAGAGTGAGGATAAAAGTCAGAAGGGCGTCACCACACCGGGAGGGGGAGCTAGTGGATAGACAGACAGTGGATCCCTGGGGCTCAGCACGGAGGCCACCTTGACAAGATCAGGTAAGAAAGGAATGTGTGGGAATGAGTGGGGAAGAGGGAAAGTGTAGACTTTTCAAGAAGTCTAGAATAAAGGAAGAACTTAGGCCTGCGGGATGTGCCTTTTTTTTTTAAATGAAAGACGAGCATTTCGGCGGCGGCGGGGGGTGTGGGGGGTGTTATAAGGAAACTGAAAAACCAGGAGGGGGATGACTGGATGAAGTGAGATCTCTGAGAGTGTGGCAGGCCAGAGTTTTGGGTGTGCAACGGGCATGGGATGTCACTCCCCCTGTTCTGAGAAATCCTCACCCTGCTCTACCCCATGGGTCACGACTGACTGGCTGAGGGGCGGGCACTGGATGAAGCAGTCACCCCTGCCCTTCCCACACAATCGTGCCGTGTGAGCCCCAGTACACTTCCCTTTTAGCCTAGACTAGTTCCGGTCAGTTCACGTCTCTTGCGACCACGTGAGCCCTGGATAATACAAGGAAAAGAAAGGGGTGAAGAGGGAAGGATGAGTGATACCTTATAAACTGAGGGAGAGAAGCGGAGCAAAGAGCTGAGATAATTCCTGCTTGAAGAACATCTGTTTAGCAACCAGGTGATATTTAAAATATTGGCCCAGCCACTGACCAAATCAGCATGGACTCCAGCGCATGTGCAGCTGCTTAATACCAGTCCTGGCAGCAGGAGACAGGCAGCCTGCTGGGAGATGGGGAGGCAGCACAGGGCGTAAGAACAGCTCACCTGCATGTCCGCTGTGTGGGTTGCTGACCCAAGGCCTGCCCTCCTCTATCTGCCTGGACATGGTCACACAAAGGCACCAAACGGTAGTTTGCAAGGAGCTAGGGTCTCCTTCCCAAACATGGCACCCTTCATCAGAAATTCCTGATTCTGTCTTTGATTAATTTATCCACGCTTCTTTTATTTATTTATTTTTGCTGAGGAAGACCGGCTCTGAGCTAACATCTATTGCCAATCCTCCTCCTTTTTTTTTTCCCCAAAGCCCCAGTAGATAGTTGTATGTCACAGTTGCACATCCTTCTAGTTGCTGTATGTGGGACGTGGCCTCAGCACGGCCGGAGAAGCGGTGCATCGGTGCGCGCCCGGGATTGGAACCCAGGCCACCAGTTGCGGAGTGCGCGCACTTAACGGCTAAGCCACGGGGCTGGCCCTAATTTATCCATGCTTCTTTTAAAACTACTGACTTTTGAATTTATTGCCCCTTGAAGTTCCTTGGTTCCTACAGAAAGACTGAGTACATCTACTGACTCATACTCACTTCTTGTAAGCTTCCAGTGGTGGTCTGTGTGGCGCCCCTGCCTCCTGCAAATACTCTGAACATGTGGTGCAGAACTTGGCTCCTATCTTGGAGCCACCATGTCTTTGTCTGCCTGGACTCTGAGGCCCTCTGCAATGTGGCTCCACTTGACCTTTCCTCCTTTCACTCCTCTAAATTTCAGCATCCCTCGGGTCCAGTTCAAGTCCCACCTCCTCCAAGCAAAAACAGCAGCAATGACCTCTGAGCCTGCCTCCACGGACCAGGCTAGGGTGCCACCTCTCACTCCTGACAGCCCCTAAGGAGCCCAGGGCCTGCCCCTGCTCCCCAAGAAAGATCTCACAGGCCACAAGGCTCTCTCAGCCCTGCACTGACAGCCATGGCAGTTTACTCTCCTGTTTCTGTGATGAGCTGCTCATCAGGATAGGAGGCAGTGGACAGACCCACACTCCCAGCTGTGTCCCCAACTAAAGACTACATTTCCCAGCATCTTTTGGCTGGTTTTAGCCAATGGGATATGAGTAGAAACAAAAAGTGCAACTTTAGCTTCGTGTACTTAAAAATGAAGTTCTTGCTCTCCATGGGAAAAGACAGTGACCTGGCTTCAACCATGAGCATGAGAATAACATCCTAAGGGACACTGGGACCATGAGATGGGAGGATACTAGGTTTCCGGAAACTGTTACCTGAGAAATAAATGAACATCAGCCTTATTTAAGATACAAAAGTTAAACACTTTTGTCTAACATGTCAGGCTTGAAATCAAGTTGGGATCTAAGAGTCCCACCATCCTGGCCTGTGGATCTGAGGCACTTCCACATAAAAGTCCTGGAAATGAAGACAGATATGAAAGGAAATGGAAGCTGTTTAACACAATAAGTATAGAAATAAAGACTTACTCTGGACAGAGTGACACAATCCAGATAGTTTTGTAACAAAGCACCAAGGACTGGAAAGGTACGATTGGCCTCAGCCCCAAAGCTGTGCCACCCCTCTCTCCTCACGCCCCAGCACTTAGGGAAACAGGACGCTGGCCATCTTCCCAGGGAGCGAGGCTGGCTGGGACCACTGCACCAAAGACGTGCTGGGAGCTAAGGGAGGGTCCTGGCAATGAGCGAGGAGCCAGAGGGGGTAGCGCTTATTGGAAAGGAGGACTGTGGCCTCTCTGTGGCCAATCGAGACAGAATAGGAACAGCAGGGCCAGGAATGGCCTAGGAAAGCCCTAGCCCTGGTCTGGCTGCCCTACCCCAGACAAAGGGAGAGACGTTTCCTCAGGGAGTCAAAGCTTTATTACCTGATAATCCCTAGTGTGGTGGCAGAGATATCACCCTGGTCCCTTTACTCCCCGTGGTGAGATATGGGTGGTGGGAAAAGGGGTCGGGGTGGGGAGGAGACAGATCATTTACAGAGCAGGGAGGGAACAGTGGCCTGAACGGGGACAACCAATCTCCTCAAAAGCTCTGAGAAGTTTGTGCTTTTTTTCTTAGTTGATGCCGAGATACGTGGAATGGGTTTTGTGTTTCTTCTTTAGGAAAAGATGTATAAACCAAAGAATAATACAGCCCAATTTCCAGGAAGAGGATTTCACGATATCAATCCAAACATCACACTATTTAATTCCCCAATAAAACATTGGAAAAAGGACTATCAGTGCTAACACATTTACATATAAAATCTCCACCTAATATGTAATAGAGGCCTATGTACCAATTTCTAAAACAGTTATAAGATATATACACAATTTTGGGTATATTAACAAAACAGAATATTACAAAATATTAAAGGCAATTCTGTCCACGGGGCCTCCTCGCCTCTTACTTGAAGTTGGCATAATCTGAGAATGCGTCAATATATTCCTGCACCACCTTGTAGCAGAACTCATACTGTTCCTGGAGAGGCAAAGGAGAGGGAAAGCCAGGATTACTGTAGGGAACAATGCACCTGCAGTTACTGACGGACCCACTTTTTTTTAAATGGAAAATTGAGAGGAAATGAATGTTTTTGGACTTCCACCCGAGCCCTGATCTGCCCGCCAGAGTTCTGACAGCATCCCTCTCTGGGCTGAGTGCACCCAATCTTCTATAGATAGCAGTGACCACACATGAAGATGACAGTCCTAGGCCTGCAGAGGTCAGAGGTGAGCGTGCTGGGCTGGCACCCTGGGAAGATGGCTCTGTGTGGCCCACACCTCACCATGGCTACCAGGCTGGAGATGCCACGGTTCTCAAAGCCTCATCAACTCCCAAACCTCTTAAAATTTCCTTTTCTTTCCCCTTCAGACAGTTCCAGATCCATGGGGTACAGGAATCTTTTTAGATGCCTGTCCCCATACTCGGTGCTTACCGGTCATCTAGACTGTCAAGAGTCAGACCTCTTAACAGGGAGCCTGAGCAGAAGAAAGGAGGTACTCCTGAGTCTTCCCTACCCTAGGACCCATGAGAAGTGAAGAAGAGCCCTGTGGGGCACCTAGGCACCCTCTTCTAGCCTTCACAGAGGCCACTTGCATCTCTTATTGGTGTGGGACTATCTCCCCACTGCTCTCCTGCCTCCCAAAGCTCATTCTGTCTGTCTGGAGCACCTTGGGGAAGGATGAGTCCGTGGTTACACAGTCTTTGACTACGAGATGGGCCCCTTGGAAGAGCCTCTCCCCTGAGCTGGCCCTGACAGAGAAGTGCTGCAGACAGTGTGGTGGCGTGGACAAATATGTGGGGCAGCATACCAGTGTCTGGACCATGTGTGGCCTCTGCAGCCGCAGGCTCTTGACGGTCTGGAAGACATCCAAAATCCCCTCTGCTTTCACCCGTTCCAGGACAGTGCTGAGGGCACAGAAGGTCCCTGTCCGTCCTGCCCCAGCGCTGTAACAAAACAGATACACTTATCACACCTGCTATGGCCCTCAGTGCCAAGGAGGCGAGTGAAATGGCAACGAGCAGATAAAGGCTGAGGTTGGTGCTCCTGGGAAGGTCTGTCATCTAATGGAGCTGCTAGGGGTGGGGGCAGGAGGCCCATCTGCTCCTCTCCATATAAGCCCCATGTTCACACAGCTCTGGGAATGCGAGTGCACCCCTGCTGCCCTTTCTGCATGGCCCACTTTGCTTGCTGAGGGACTCGCCCGTGGGACAGTGGTGAAGAACCTCACACTCACCCACCCCAGCACTGAACCTTCACTGTCCACCTACAAACATGCCTGGGTTGCCCTGACCTGCTGCTCACTCATGTTAGAGTTCTAGTCCTTGCTTTTCTGTCCTTGACAAGCCCTGCCCCTCTGCACTGGTACATGTCTGCTGATTCTTTTCCTTGCCCCTCGTTTTCTTCCTAAATCCCACGAGTCCAGACTCTCACCTTGAGACTATCCACCCCGTTCAATGTCATCAGTTGATTCACTACCAGACCTTTACTGAGGTAGCAATATCCCCAGACAATAAGATATGCAGTATGAGAAGGAATAAAAGCAACAGGAGTTCTAGGCAGGGTGGGGAGAGCTGCTACTGTGAACACGGTGGTCAGGGAACGCTCTCTAACAGGGTGCCATGTGAACAGACACCTGAAGGTGAGGGCAAGACCCAATGGCTGGCTGGGAAACGAGCATCTCAGGTACAAGGCAGAAGTATGTCTAGGTGCTGAAGCCAGTGTAGCTGGATCTGAGAAAGGAAGGAGCGTGGCAGTGGTGAGGTCAGAGCACCCAAGGAGAATGCCAGTCCCCTGGCATACCCCCTACCTGGCCTGGGCAAGGAGCCCTCAGACCATGTTGGGCCTTGTAAGCCACCGACTGTTAGGCTTCTCCATAAAGGAGTGATGCCGTCTGACTGAAGCTTTTAAAGGATCTCTCAGGCTGCTGTGTTGAGCACAGATCGAAGGCAGAAGGGTAGGAGCAGGGAAACGAGTGAAGCCAGTAGAGTTACTGAGGAGAGGGGAGAGTGGCTTGGACAGAGGGCCATGGTGGAGGGAGTGATAAACACTTGATTCTTTTTTTTTTTTTTTTAAAGATTTTATTTATTTTTTCCCTCCAAAGCCCCAGTAGATTGTTGTATGTCATAGCTGCACATCCTTCTAGTTGCCGTATGTGGGACGCGGCCTCAGCATGGCCGGAGAAGCGGTGCGTCCGTGCATGCCCAGGATCCGAACCCGGGCCGCCAGCAGCGGAGCCCGCGCACTTAACCGCTAAGCCACGGGGCCGGCCCCTAAACACTTGATTCTGAAATTATTTTGCAGGTAGAGCATTACAAGTATATATGTGAGAAAAAGAGAAGAGAACAGGATGGCTCCAAGGCTCCTCACCTGAGTTAAGTGGCTGACTGAAATGCCACTTTCTGATTTGGGGAAGGCTATGGAAACAGCAGCCTTGGAAAGAAAGATCAGTTCTGATTTGGACTCTTTTGAAGATGCCCAAGTGGAAACATTGAGTAAGTAACTGGATATATAAATCTGGAATATTGGGGAGAGGGTGACAGAGATTTGGGAGTTGGTACTAAAGTCAGGAGAATGGATGAGTTTACCTAGGGGAGTAACTGTCCGTTGACAGAGAAGAGGTCCAAGGACTGCACCTTCAGCCACAGATGGGGAAGAATCGGCAAAGGAGACAGAGAAAGAACAGCCAATGAGGATGAAACCCAGGAGAGAAGCTATGCTGAAAGCAAGCCACAGAGAAGTGAGTGATCAGCTGTGTCTAATGCCAATGAGGGCCAAGGTATAATGAGACTGAGAAGTGATCACTGGACTCAGCAATGTGGAGGTCACAGGTAGCCCTCACAGGGGCAGCTGCATTGGGGTGTGTGGGGGGGATTAACTGCAATGGGCTCAAGAGAGGCTGGGAGGAGAGGAACTGGAGAGTTAGTATGGACAAATCTTTTGAGAAACTTTACTATTAAGGAAAACAGAGAAATACAGGGGTAGCTGGAGGGGAATTGGAGGCAAGAGGTTTTTTTAAAATATTAAGATGGGAGAAATTATAGCATATTTGTATGAAGATGGTAGTTATGCAGAAGAAAACCTGATGATGTAGGATAATGAAGTCAGGTCCCTGAGGAGACAAAAGGAGAAATGGTATCCAAGTGGAGCTGGGTGTGGCACACAGACTTTAGCTTGGCCCCCAAGATCTCTGTCTCCTACTGTTCATGCCCTTGTGTGATCCCCTCCCCTTGAGCATTATAGCAAGGGTGATGGGATGTACACAATTACATGTATGTGATTATGTTACATGAGATCATAATGCCTGTCTTATAAGGAGATAGTCTCTCCTCTGCCGGCTTGGAAGAAGCAAGCAACCATGCTGGGAAGGTCCATGTGGCAAGGAACTTCAGTCCAGCAGCCCCCAAAGAAATGAATGCTACCAACAACCAAGTGACCTCAGAAGTGGATCCTTCTCTAGTTGAGCCTCAGATAGGACCTCAGCCCTGGCCAACACCTTGACTGCAGTCTTGTGAGACCCTGAAGCACAAGACTCAGCTAAGATGTGCTCAGACTCTTGACCACAGAGACTGTGAGATAAATGTGTGTTGTTTTAAGATGCTAAGTTTGTGGTAATATTGTTACACAGCAATAGATGATTAATGTATCTGGTTTCAGAGAGAGGTGAGACAAGTCATTCACTGAACAGAAGGGATGCAGGGTCCACAAAACCCAGGCAGGCAGATGAGGAGCTGTGGTGGTGGGAGCATGTGGAAGTTCTCTCTGATTGTTTCTCTTTCCTTAGACTAATAGAAAACATGGTCATTTCTTTCTTTTTTTTTTTTTGCTGAGGAAGAGTCACCCGGAGCTAACATCTGTTGCCAATCTTCCTCTTTTTGCTTGAGGAAGATTTACCCTGAGCTAACATCTGTGCCAATCTTCCTCTATTTTGTATGTGGGTCGCCGCCATAGCATGGCTGCTGATGAGTGGTGTAGGTCCATGCCCGGGGAACCAAACCTGGGCCACTGAAGCAGAGAGTGCCAAATTTAACCACTAGGCCACGGAGCCAGCCCCAAAACGTGATCATGTCTTAAATATGAGAATGGGAGAGGTGTTGGAGGTTTCAGAGGAGGTGTGAATTAATCATCTAGGTCAAAGGCTGGCAAGATTTTCTGTAAAGGTCCAGACTGAAAATATCTTAGGTTTTACTGGAAAGAGACAAAATCGAGTTATAACGGTGTATTTTTCAAGTATTTTTTCAAAATACTTGCCCTTTTCTCTTTTCCTGTGTTTCTTAGGAGGCCAGGCCCTCACCCCCATCTTGCCCAACTGGTTTTTCCACTGTCAGCCTCCCCTGCTGCTCTCCTGTACCCATCACCATCCCGAATGCTCCCCTGTCCAGTATCTTAATGTTATTGGTTCCGTAGCACAAGCGTGAAGTTCAAACTCCAAGATCCTCTTTCACCATCGGGCATATCCTGGTCATCAAACTTGATTGCCATGTGCTCACTAAAATCTCACTCTTGTCTGGCTTTCCTCCCTGTCTGACACACACTCACCATCGCTTCCCCCTCTCCCCTCTGAGGGCCGAGGCCAGCGGTACCTGCAGTGCACAGTGATGGGGTGGTTCCCTGACTGCTGCTGCTGCTTCTGCACAGCTGCAATGATGCTGATCATGCCCTTTCCGTCACTGGGGATGCCCACTTCAGGCCAGCCGTGGAAGTGGAACTGCCGGATCTGCCGACTCTTGTTCTCCTTTGGAGGAAGAGGGATCAGAGAGGTAGGGGCACCCCTGCCTTCCCTGTGGGAGAAGCCTACAACCAGCCATCTTACCCTGGTGTTGGTGACCAGGAGGTCTCTGACGGTGTAGCTCTCACATTCCTCTTCCTTCTTTAGCTCCACTGTGATGTCCCCATACGACACCAGTCCATCAGAAGGCCAGTACTGGGCACATTTTTCCTGGAGGGACAAATGGGAGAGGTGAGGGGCTCAGAATACCACATGTGGTTGAGGCAGGGCTGTCCCATAAGCCTGCCCCTCTCTCAATACATCTACCTCTTATGCCAACACATTTCATCCCCAAATTATCAAAAACTCGGAGGGTCATTACATTACTTAACATCATTCCAATTAACCTCTGATCCTTACCAGGACATCTATATTTAACAACTTAATTTCACTACCAGAGATAATCACTTAACTTTTTGTTGTTACTTGTTCACAGTCTAATTTGCAACACTGACAGTCTCTGAAGAACTCTGACCATTGCCTCACAGCTTCATCCAACCCTCAGTGGCAGGTGGAGAGAGAGAAGGAGTGAGTGTCTTTGTTCCAATTCCCTTTTTTTGCCCCTGCTCCCTTGGGGTGTTTCCAGGTTTTATAGCTGCTCACATATGTCAGATTGCTAATCCAGAAAAACGGAACTCAATTACATTCCCACCAAGTTGTAGTACTTGCATTTCTGTCCTTGCTAGTGAGCAGGAGATGGTTTACTGTCTATCTTTGCTTGCACCTGGCTCAATTCCCTCTACAGCTCCTATGGGCAGAGGTTGCCTCTTTTCATCTTTATATTCCCAGCACCTGCACACTGTCTGCATAAGGTAAGCTCTCAGTAAATATCTGGTCAATGAATTTTTTAATGTCTGCAGAACAAGTCAGGGTATAAATACATAAATAAAACAAAATATAGTTATACTGTCCATTTCTTTAGAGCATTTTAGGGAAGATCTTAAATACTTCACTGTTGGCAATTCAAAAATACTCAACCATAAATGTACTCTATGTTCACTGGAAAAGATTTGGTAAAATTAAGAAAAGTGCAAAAATAAAAATCACTGACAGTCTCTCAATTCAAATAAAATCACTATTAAAAGTCCATTTTAGTGACTTTTGTTGCTTTTCATATGTGTGATCATTCATTATCCCCTTTATAAATGACACTGAGCTCATTTTAAAACACAGGATTATTAAAGTGGGGGATCAAGGAAATGCCACAGACCAGAGCTTTCCTACGTGTGCCCACTAGGAGCCCTGATGGTACCTTGGGGGTCACGGCTCTGGGCCCTCTCTTCAAACAGGACAGCTTTTAAAAAAATTTTAACTAAGGCTCCCCTTACCCAGAGATTACATGGTTTTAGGGCACTGGAGGGTGGAGTGAGGTTGCTACCACAGCTCCCTCCCAACATGGCCTTTACACAGTTGATCAGCCAGGGCTGAAGACTGGGGCCTTAAAGCCATTAGAACTGCTAAGATACAAATGGGCTTGAGAGCAACAAAGTGTAAGAGCTAGAATCACACTACGACAAGAAAAAGTAATACTATGTTCCCACACTTAAAGGCTTTCAGATATTTTAGATCTTCTTAGTTTAGGCAGAGGCATAACAGAGAAGAAAAGGGGTAGATTGGAAGGAGGCCCCAGGGAAGCAGAGTTGGGGAACTATCGAGAGAGCCCCCTCTTCAAACTGTGGATAGGGAGCTGGTCAACAGTGAAAGCAAACGGGGAGCCTGCTCTGACTGATGAATGAGGACAACTACCGAAGGTGGTTACCTGTGGTCGGGACCAACCAAGAGGTTAAAACAGTGCTGCAGGGGCCGGCCCCGTGGTGTAGCGGTTAAGTGCCTACGCTCTGCTGCTGGCGGCCCAGGGTTCGGATCCCGGGCGCACACCAACACACTGCTTGTCACACCATGCTGTGGCGGTGTCCCATATAAAGCAGAGGAAGATGGGCACAGACGTTAGCCCAGGGCCAGTCTTCCTCATCAAAAAGAGGAGGATTGGCATGGATGTTAGCTCAGGACTGATCTTCCTCACAAAAAGAACAACAACAAAAAAAACAGTGCTGCAGGGTGAGTCTCAAGGTGACACAGCTATTGTAGGGAAGCAGGTATGGTGTGCTGAGAGAAAACAAGCTTGGGAACCTTAGGGGTTATGATTTAAGGGATGATATGAAGAGAAGCCACACAGATGATTATAGATGCTGAACTGATGGCACGAACATATTCTACTCAGCCAGGCGAAGGCTACAGGGTTTATTTAATTCAGCCCTCTGTGTGTGCTCAACAACACAAACAGAGGAAGCAGGTTGAACTTAAAAACAAATCCAGCTATTTGAGAGAAAAAGGGAGCAATGGAGGGAAATGGTACCCAGAGATGCCTCTCGTGACTGTGGGGAGGGAGGTGGCAGAAAGAGCTGTTACTGAAGTCGCACTAGTTCAGAAGGCTGAGTTAAGCTGCTGAAGGCAAGGTCTTAGGGGAGAAGGCACAGGCTCTGGAATATTCAACAACAGCAGCTTCAGTTCAGAGATCTGTTGAGGTGACTCTTCTCTGGGCCAAAGGACAGGGACCTCCTTCCACAGGAGGCAGAACACGGGCCTGAGGAATGCAGGGCAGGGGCCAGCAGTGGCTGTACCCAGTGTGGCCCAGAACTAAAAATGCCTTGGGATCCAGCTGACGATGGAGACATGAGAGCACAGAGCTGGAGACCAGGCCTGAGGGGAATGCAAGGCCACAACAAATATAGGACCCTGCTCCCAAGGAGGAGAGGCTGTGACCCATCTCAGACACTATGTCCCACTCAGCATCCAGAGGGCAGATGGGGACGAGGGAAAAAGGTAACTAGGAGATTTAAAATAAGCAAGTGCAACTGAGAGGAAGAGGGACCCAATTCAAGTCTTGGGACTAGACAACATGAAAAGTTTCTAAACTTATCGTATGCATGGGCAGATTTTCCCTCAAGATCTCAGGAAGACCAAAGAGGATTTTAAGACAAGGAGTGACATAGACTTCTATTTTCAAAAAGATCACTGGCTGCCATGTGCAGAAGTGACTAAAAGGGTTGGGAACAGAAGCAGGCAGACAGCTTGCCAGGCTACTTTGGTGTTGCAGGTGAGAGACAATGATGGTTTGTATGAGGGTGACAGCAGTTACACTGGAGAGAACGGGACATGCTCAGCATATGTCAGGTCTCAGTGACAGACTGGATGCAGGGAGCGAGGAAAGGGGAGTAATGAAGGTAACTCCTAGACTTCTGACACGAGCAGCTGGGTGGAAGGTGGTACAATTTACTGAGATGGGTAAGAGTGGGGTGGACTAGTATAGGGGGAAGGAGGAAACCAAGTTTTATTTGGGCCATATGAAGTTTGAGACCCTTAAAAGACATCTATGTGAAGATATCAAGTAGGTATGTGGATTCATCAGTCCACAATGGGAAGGTGGGGTGGTAACTGGGCTAGAAACAGATTTGGGAATCTCTGGCATATGGATAGGATTTAAAGCCACAGGACAGGATGAGATCCTCAAGGAACAGTGTGTCAAAAGAAAACAAAAGTGGGTTAAGGCCTAAGTCTAGGACACTCCAATGATTAGAGGTCATGTAGAGGAGGAGGTGGTTACAAAGGAAATGAAAGGAGCTGCCAGGCCAGTGAGGGGGTGACATACTGGAAGTCAAGGGAAGAAAGCATTTTGAGGAGGAGGGAGGCACTGACTGTTTCAGGAGCACTGTCTGAACACAGACTGGGCCACCTAGTAATAGAGAGAGAGGAGAGGGTGGGAGGTGGGCAGAGAAAGAGTGATCCTTGAGATGGACAGTGCTCAGTAGAGGCAGCAAGACTCTGACTCAGTGACAGTGTTACGAGATTTCCTATACTGACTTAGGGGAGCTGACTTAGTGGGCCTCGAAGGTCCCTTTATATTCTGAGTTCCCAGACAACTTTATAATTGACTTTAGGGCTTTTTTCTTTAAAAGATTTCCTTGTTATTGAATGTTAACTTAGAAATTTCTTTTTGTTATTGCTCAAATTCTATTGTTTTCTGCTGTGTAATCACCAAAGAGGGGACATCTTCCCTCAAGTTCTCTAGCTCCTTTCTCTGGCTTGGAAGGCACCCTCTTCTTAGGGACACTCACAGGAGCTCCACATCAGAGGCTTGGTCTGGCTCTGTATCCCTCCTCTCACTAGCTTGCCCTGCCTGCAGAGGTGGGAGGAGAGGGTGTGCACAAAGCTAGGCTCGGGGAAACTGTACTCAGGAGAGAAGAATGAGGGTGTAAACGATCTGGGAACCAAATGGAGGCTCAGACCGCACTGCTCTTCCAGTCCTGAGAGAAGCGACTGATTGCTCCCACATCAACTGTCTGGGCAAAATTGCCTGGAAATGGCTCTTTGGATGGTTCAAGACAAAGAAAAAGTGCAAAGATATCTTCTAGCCTCCCTCCTGCCCCCTTTTTCACGCGGTCTCTGTCTCCCACAGCCCAGGACCTTTTTGAGCTCACCTGGCCTCTCTCCTCCAGTTCTGTTAGCATCACGATGGAGCAGGATTTCCACTCCCAGATCATTCGCCAGAAGTCCTCAATTGTGTGGAGAAGAGGGCCCTGGCTGGCGATGTAGGAGTCCTTCTGCCGGTAACCCTGTACAGGCCAGGCCAATGGAAGGAGTGAGGTAGTTTGATCAGGGAAGGGCTAGCGGAGAAGACAGGCCACTGGGAAGGGATAGGGGCTGCTTGGAGGCAAACTCATCCTAGGCAGAGTGCCCCTTTTGCCAAGGATGAAACCCTGTCTGACTCGCTGGTGTCTTTCTATGAGGGCAAGGGAAGGGGAGCTGGGGCTAGGAGGAAGAGAGTAGGAATGGGAAGAATCAGAGGTTAGTGTTTTCAGCCTTTGGTTGTGGTTTGTGTTGTGAACCTTTTCCTCCAGCTATTACCCGGATGCGTGCCCCATTTCCCTCACCTTCTGCTCTCTGGGGCCTGACAGACTTAGTGTGCAGGGTGGGTGGGTGGGAATCCTCCCAAGCACGGGGAAGGTGGCACTGCAAGGCCCAGCTGACTCTCCATGGTGTGCTGGGAGCTCTGGGGACACAGCCACCACTTACATCAATGAAGGATGCGTTCACGTAGTCTGTGTTCTCCTCACCCCTCTTAACTGGAATGATCACTCTGTTGAATTCATCTGCAGGAAGGACAGCGGCTGTGGCTCCCCAATATCACTTGTGCTCTCCTCCCCACCCCAGGCCCTGGGCAGATATAATCCCAGTTGGGCAATAACATGCCTGTTCCTAGCCCAGGGAGAGAGATTTTGGCCTTCACGCTCTTTTATTTCCAGAAGCCACTAAAGAACTGGGAGCAACAAGAGGCAACGCCGTTAATTCTTGTCTCCAAGCTGATCATTAATTAGTACCTTAGAAGTGGAAGGGGTGAAGGGAAAGTGGGGAGGGGGCATCAAGGCTTTGGGATGGAGAGAGGGCTCTTACATGGAATGATCTGTAAAACCCGGTTCTTCTTCATGTTGGCAGGAAGGTTTCCAGTCCGCATCTTGTCATTCTGGATTTTGATTGATGTTAACTTCTGAATCAGGAAGGGGAGGGGAAATATTACTGATCCCAGTAACTGAACTTGACAAGATTATGCCTATCACTGGACCTGCATCTCCAGGCCACACTGCTGCATACAGCTCTTCTTACCAAAGCCCTGACCTCCATTTCTACATATCAAGACATTGTTTCTTCTGTCTTTAAGCTCAGTGAACTTGTCTTTAAGCCAAGAGAGTGTTCGGGAAACAATGCCTTCTGGGCTCCTGTGGACCCTTCTGTGATTCCCTTGGGCTGGAACTTTATGATCCTGGAGCAAGGATCCCAGCCCCGTAGGAGTGAGTGTGCCCTCCTTCCCTCTCTCCCTGCTGTTCCACCCCCAGAGGCTGTCTTAGACTCTTTAGAAAATCTTATTCAAATGCACATCCTCCTTTCCCTGATTCTGAGGTTCCTTCTTGATCTTTGCTATTCAAAGTGTAGCCCATAAACCAGCAGCATCAGCCTCATCTTGTTAGAAATGCAGACTCTCAGGCCCCAACTTAGACCTGCTGAATCAGAACCTGCATCCTAACAGGTTCCTAAGGTAATCTGTGTGCAAATTACAGTTTGAGAGGGAGTGCTTTAAGGAAGGTGGTCTTGCCCATCCCAACCCAAAATCTCTTGCTTCTGGGAGCACTTTTATTAATGAGAGTGTGACATATTCCTTAGGGGTCAGCAACCTATGGTCCATAGGCGAAATCTGGCCTGCTGCCTGTAAGTAAAGTTTTATGGAAACACAGCCACGCTCATTTGTTTATGTAGTGTCTATGGCTACTTTTGTGCTACAACTGCAGTGTTAAGTAGTTGCAACAGAGACTGTATGGCCTGCCAAGTTGAAAATATTTACTATTTGGCCCTTTACAGAAAAAGTATGCTTTTGCTGTACATTATAATCACCAGGGAGGGGGGTGCACTGGGAAAAAAATACCATTGACTCTTTTTTTTCCCTAAATAGAACCCTAGTGATTCTAATATGCAGGACAAGTTGAGAACGACTAGGGTATGAGTCAAAGGCCAGAGACCCACCTCTTTACCCACAAACCTAGCAAGGGCACTCCCCATTTGTGGGAGTCAAGCATCCCACATGCCCCAGATCACATGGATCCTTCAATCTGAAAGAGGTGGTTAAGCTCCAACTCACCTTAAACTCCTCCTCTAATCCATTGTTGCTGGTCCCTGGGATTTTGTTGTAAATTTTCTGCAGATGTGTTTCTAGAGAGGTCACTTCCAGTTCTGTATCTCCATAGAGATAATGCTCCAGAAGGGCTTGGTATATGAAGACGTACTGCATCTGAAACACAGATGATGCCCAAGTTCCCAGTTATACACAACATGGTTCTTGTGGCAACAGAGCACCCCGTCCCACTCCCATTTCACCCAAGTCCACTTCTCCTTTGATCCTAGCAGGGATAAAACGATTTGCTCTCATTGTCCCAATACAGTTAGGCAGAACTTGAAATGCATGAGTCCCGCTGGAGGTGCTTAACTGGGGAGGGAGGGTCCTACCATGGCACCCGCCTGGAGAGAAGAACAAATCCAACTCCTGCTCACTCTAAAAGAGCACAGATTCGATAGTCTGAGGGGGTCTCAAAATCTGGTGACAGCTGTGCCAGCCTTCTTCCCCGTGCTGAACCGTTTGAACCTTGTGCCCTAACCACAGAGCTGATCTCACTGCTGCTCCCAGACATGGCTGAGCTACGTCACAACTCTGTGGGCACTCGCTCTCTCGGCTGCTTCCCTCAGGACCTGTTTCTTCTTCTTAGAGCCTAGTGCAAATGACACCTGCCCTGCCTTCCCAATTCCCCTGGGCACAACCTCTTCTGTGCTCCATGTTTCTTTCAAGACATAACTTACAAGGACCCTTCATCACACTGTACGATGATCATTTACAATAATCTGGGAGGCAATCCACAAGGCGGATAGATGTTTTGGTCCTGGAACGCCCCCACCCTCACTTCACCCACAAATCACTCACGTCTGTTTGCACCATCTGGCAGCGCTGTGCTCGGATGCGGCTCACAAAACCATACACGTCCACCTTCCGTTCTGTATGCATCATGTCCAGCATGGCATCAATGACGACAAAGGTACCTGTACGCCCTACACCTGCACTGTAGTCAGAGAGCAGGGGTGTTACCAGGATGGCGAGCATGCTTTGTGGGAACATACAGGGAGGGGGCAGCACAGGCTGGGGCTCTTTCTTCAAGCCTCTTAATTCTAATTCTGAATGCAGTAGAGCTAAGAATCTCGTGAAGCCAACAACCCCACTGTACCCTGAACTCCTTACCTCTAGCTATCAGGACCAGGCAACTTTGACACTTACAAGGGTCTGAGGGCTCCAAGTACACAAGGCAGCACTCAACCTGGCATAGCAGTGGTCTCCCCACCCACAATCTTGGAGGACTGACTTTCCTCTTTCCTCAAGTGCTCTCCATCCAGCACCAAAACTTGAGGAATCTCCCTGGCTGCTGCCCCAGGGCCCCAACAGCTCATTTGCTCTGTGCCAGCCTCCTCAGCCAGGGCCCCTGTGCTTTCCCCTGCTCTGGCCATGGAAGCAGAATGTGGTATGAGCGGGGAGCCAAGGGTCAGGCCACACTGACCTGCAGTGGACCACGATGGCCCCTGCATACTGAGGGTTACAGGCCTTCACCTTCTTGAGGAACTTGAGCATGCCGATTGGGGTGAAAGGTACCCCAAAGTCTGGCCAGCTGGTAAAGTGGAACTGAGTGATGAGGCGCTGTGGCTTTCTGTTGGTCACGTCACCCACCTGTGAAGTAAGGAGATCCTGTGTGTTGGCCTTAATACTCTGGGGTAGGGTAGCAACAGGCAAAGGAGGGTGAGGCTTAGGGGCTGGGACCAGCTGTGGTTGTCAGTGATAATGGGGACGTGAGAGTATACCCAAGGAAGGTTAACCATGGACAGAGAATCTTCCCAGGAACCCCATGGGGTAGGCAGGGCTGTTACTATTATTCTCAGCCTACAGATGTGGAATGTGAAACTCGGGGAAGTTAAATGACCTGATTGAGGTCCCAAAACTAGTAAATGGCAAGGTCAGAACTAACATGCAGGTCTCCTGACCCTTGGTAGACCCCCTTTTCATAGCACCACACACCCCTCAGCTGAAGGCAACCTTTGCTCAAGCCTCCAGGGTCACTCTGGAGGGTTAGGAGCAGGGCCCACCAAATCCTTGATGTCAGGAGCCTTTGGACTAAGAAAGGAGGAGAGGTGAGTCAAGTACTCAGAAGATTACATCACTTCCTGATGTACTTGGTTCATACCTAGATGATCAAACACCATCTCAATAATACTTTTTCTCCCAGCCATGGAAATGCTCCTCTCTTAGCTGTGACAAAGAAGTTCCCTGGGAGCTCAGATCTCTGATTTCAGAGTCCAAACGTACCACACACTCCGCGGTTCCTGACCACCCTGAGTAAGAGGGGGGATGACCCAGCCTTTTTCGACCTCTTAATGGTCAGTAGATCCTAAACAGAACCGAGAAAGGAGGCAAGAGACAGTACCTGTTGAATGCAGAACTTTCGCACGGTGTAGTCCACCAAGACAGTCACATCCTCTACCGACACACGGATATTCCCATAGGTCCAGCAGCCTTGGTCTGGCCAGTACTGGGCACACTTGCACTGGAAAGGAACAGACACACATCCCCTGACCACAGACCTCCCGCCCTGGCAAGTGCAAAGGGGCTGAAAGGAAAGGACCACAAAAGCCTAGACTGAAGTCCCCAGAAAGCCCTGTGGTCTCTTCTCTCACCTCAGTCAGCTGTCGACTTATTCATTTTAACTGTTCTTTTTTCAAGTTCCTCAGCTTCCATCCTGTTTAGCACAATCTCTTAACTTATGCACAGCCGAAGCCCTACACTTCTTGCTCTTTCCCACCCCCATTCCCTCAGTTCAGGGCAAATTAGAAGCCATTTTACCTACAGAATCTGCACTTCCACAATATCCCCGGTCATACGCTAGGGGCAAGCATGCCTGATGTTCTAGAACCAGCAATCTGCTATGAGGGGGTCACCAGGGTGGATTGATGCCGAATGTAAACCTGCTACGAGAGGCCTAAGGCCTTCTCTGGTGCCTAGGCCTTGGACAGCTTCCAAAAGCCAGAGGTCCAACTGGAGGAAACCCAAACCAACTAGATCTAAAGCCAAGCCCTAGTGCTATCCTTCCTAAGCACTATGGAGCTGCTAATCAACACACCCAACAACCCATTGTGGGGATCAAGGTGACTCAAGGGCCATCCTGGAGAAAGACTGTCATGAAATGGGGATTCCTCTCTGGGGCTTGATCCAGGACTCAAGACTGGTGCTGGCTGTGGCTCAGTGATGGGGCTGCCCAGGCATGGACTTGGCAGCCACAAAAAGAAAAGGATCAGTCAGAAAGCTGCCTGCAGGATCAAGCCAGGGCCTCAGATTCCCTTGTACCCACAGGGTCTCAGTCATACAGTTCCCTCTGCTGATTCAGGAGAAGGGTCAGGAAACCAGGGGAAGGCAAGACTAGAGAAGCCAGGGGAGAAAGGCCACTCTGTGGCTTTTCCTTGGCTAATGGCCCAAGTCTTTCTTCCAGGTTGTTTGGGAACCAGGGTGAGCTGTTTGACTACCAGACATAGGGAACATAGCATAGGCACACCCCTGAGGTTCATCGGAGGCTTCCAGGCCATAGGAAAGTCTGGTAGGCATATTGGCCCGGGTTCTGTCTGGATGAATGTCTGGCACAGGAGCCACAAAAGGTGGACAGCCCAGGCTCAAACACAGAGCTCCAACAGAACAGTCCCTCTGCTGGTCATGCCTGCATCAGGGGCCCACCTATCGAATTTTTTCACTCACCTCCTTTCTCTCCTTCAGGTTGGTCACCATGACAATGGTGGCTGTGTTTTGTTCCCAGATCATCCTCCAGAAATCATTCACCGTTTCTTCTTTTGGTCCTAAAGTAGCCAATAGCAAAGATGAGGAGAATACACACCAAGGGGAAGAAAGATGCTGGGAAACTGGGAACATTCATTCCTGACTTTTGGAAGCCTATGCCCACACATCCCCAGCTAAATATCCAGTCCATCTATCCATCCACTCAACTACTAACTGAACACTTCCCATGTATCCACCATCTATGTGCCAGGCACTTCAAAAGGAAGTGCAGTGGGGGTGGGAGGTTGTCAAAATATAAAGAGAACACGAACAATGTCTCCCAAGGATATCATAGTTGAAGATTAGAAATCATGACTGCTCACTGAATACTGATGTTATGGGCCAGACATTGAGCTAAGTGCTTTATATCTGACTTACTCCTTCCTACCATGCTCTGAGGTGGGTGTCATCAGCCACAGAGAGGTTGGGCGACTTGCTTAGGCTGGAATTTAAAACTGACTTCCCACACAGCCTTTTCCAGAAAGCCACTAGAAGATTTCTAAACAAAAAATGAGGGAGCAAACAAACAGAGAGAAAGAAACGGGATCTAACACAGGAGAGAGGCTAATGGAATTCCCAGGAAACCAATCCAGAACAGAACCGAAGAAAGGAGGTCCTAGAAAGATCCCAAGATAAAAAATTAACCTTAAAAAAATTAAACTCTATGTATCTGAAGGCACTGAGAGGAAACATATACTTCTAGTGAAGAGTTTGGGGAAAAAAAAAATCAGTGCTAGGTATATAAAAAACTCAGTGAATAGGAAAAAAAGGCAATGATTAACTCTCGGAAAAGAGGAAAACCAAAAACTGTACAAAAAATCATATAATACTATGTGCTTCAGCTATGAATAATAGTGGTATAGTAATAATAATGTAAATAATAAATATTATCTTAACCCCAAATTGTGATTTAACTGTACTGGGAGAATGGGGAAAAGGGACATGTCTGTGTTATGTCTGTCTGTCTGAGTGTGAGAAGTTTATAAGAGGATTAAATAAATTATCATCTACCATAAGAATAAATCAACAGATAAAAGCGGCTGCATTAGACTAAAAAAGTGAAGAGGAAATGGGGGACAACTTTGTTTTTATTAGCTTTGTAATATCCTTTGACTTTATTAAACTTTGTATTCCCTTTAGTAAAATAAAAAGTACTAAAAAGAAAAACAAATAATGATAGAAGTGGACACATGCCACAAAGACATACAGAGCAGAAACTGTTTCATTGTCTGGCAGTGATACGAGGTGGTGACACTGAGCCATTTGTTAGGATATCAGGTGGATGGGAGTTTATAAAGGGGACACAGGGAGAAAAGGCACTCTAGGCAGAGGTGCAGGGGGCTAGCAGCAAGAAAGAGCATGAGACATCTAGGACGGCAAGCAGTTTAGTGAAGTCATTGCGCATAGCGTGGTAGAAGAGGGAGCTGGGAAGACAGGTAAGGTACCAGAAGCCAAAGGGTTAGAGAGGCCAGGCTAAGGCAGGCTCGTGCTACTGATATTGGAAAATTGTTTAGGACTTTCATGAGAATCCTGATAAAAGTTTTGCATCAAGAAAGGCCGTTCTGGTGGAAGAAATGCAAGGAGCAAAGCTGGGGCCTGGAGGTATCAGTCAGTAGGCTACTGCAACATAATTGGAAGAAAAGATGGGAATCAGGCAGTGTGTCAGAGAAGACAGATACTGGAGAGAAAAATGAGGACTAGTCTTACTCTGAGCAAGGGATAAGAGGAGATCTGGATGATCCCAAATCTGGCTTGGTTGATTAGATAGATTACAGTCCAGTTATGGTGACAGCCAGAGAACACAGGATAAAAAGCAGTTTAGGGGCTGAGAAAGAGTCATGTTTTAGTTTCTGATATTGAATCTAAAGAGTCTGTGGGGGTATCCAGGAGGAGGGGTACAAAATTCACCTGAAAACATGGCTCAGGAGCTCAAGAGAAGCAGGACCCAGTCAAACAGAAGTGGGTATTAGATGAGGTCTCAGAGAGAATACAGAGGGGGAGAAGAAAAGAAGGGGCCCAACAAAGAATGCTAGGGATCCTTAGCATTACTCAAGTTCAGACAGAACAAAAATCCTGGGAAGGAGACGAAGGAGGAGCAGACGGAGAAGCAGGCGAACTGAAAGAAATGGTGCCATGAAAGACAAGAATGGAGTTTCAAGGAAGTAGTCATCCACAAACTGAGGGGGAAACTATATCTAAAGGGAGAGAAAGAAGAATAAGAGCCAGAGAAGAAATATTTAGAAAAGTGAGAAAAATCAAGATAACTATCAGGAAATAACGGAGGAGAGTTTTAAGAAGTGTGAAGTACTGTGGAGAGGCTCAGAAGGGTGGGAGTCTGACAAAAGGGCCCCCAGAAAGTCACAGGTGACCTTAATACAACAAATATTTTAGTGTCAACAAGGCCTCATGGCTACAGAGGAAGGGAAAGCCGAGCCTGGTCAGGCAATGGCCAGGCCCCAGTGGGAGACTGCTAGAGCCAGGAGGATCTAAGGCTTTTCCCGACCACCACCTTTTACCTCTCTCTCTCTTTATCTCTGTCATAGTACTGTCCACTAGAACTTTCTGTGACGATGGAAATGTTTCATATCTTGCACTACTATGGTAGCCTCTAGCCACATGTGGCTCTTGAGCCTTAAAATGTGACTAGTATGACTGAGAAACTGAATTTTAAATTTTATTTAATTTTAATTAATTAAAAATTTAATTTAAATATCCACATGTGGCTAGTGGCTACCATACTGAACAGCACAGCCACTTACTAAAATTTGTTAATTTTGCTGTAAATTGTCCTCTACCAACTAAAGGCTCCAAAAAGGCAGGGCCATATTCTCTTTTACTCTCCACATATCCCCATCACCTAGGCCAGTGCCTGGCACACAAGAGATGGTCAATAACTATTTGTTAAGTGACTAAATAAATGGGCTTTGATGGACCATAATAACATCAATTACTTTTTTCTCTCCCTCTTTTTTTTTTTTGTGAGGAAGATTAGCCCTGAGCTAACATCCGCTGCCAATCCTCCTCTTTTTTTGCTGAGGAAGATTGGCCCTGGGCTAACATTCGTGCCCATCTTCCTCTACTTTATATGGGACGTTGCCACAGCATGGCTTGACAAGCAGTGCATATGTCCGCGGCTGGGATCCAAACCTGCGAACCCCGGGCTGCCAAAGCAGAGCGTGCAAACTTAACTGCTACGCCACCGGGCCGGCCCCCATCAATTACTTTTTAATGCTGCAAACATCAAGATATTTTTGCTAGGATCCCAAAGGTGAGGACACTGGTCAGAACTTCAGTCTATGTGTGCAGAGCATGTGCAGGACCATGGCACTGAGTCCCTACTCTGAGGATTCCTAGACCACTTATCTGTAAATAACAGTGGACCTCAGGCCCACAAGTAGGGGCAGATGAGCCAGCCCGGACCCTGTGAGGTGGCCAATCCTCTCTGGAGACTGAATCCCAATTTGAACTCTGAGCCACCTGGCTTGAACCTAAGGTTTCTAAAAGGCCCCAAGACAGAGGGCCTCATAAGACTGTGTTTTGTGTGTGTGTCCTTCTCCAGTCTTTTTTATGCACATATACAAAAGGACCTCTTTTCAAGGACCCCTGGCTACTATGCCATCGAGATCAAGGCCCCTAGTTGTAAACCTGCAAGGTGGATTACATTTCTTTCAAGGGGTAATAATTACAGAAAAGCTGATTAGTCTATTTAGCATGGAAGAAAAAACCCAAATCTACTATGAGCTCATGGTTAAGCCTAAGAGTAAAAAATTATCGTTACTTTACCTTGTGCAGCAATGAATTTGTTCTTTTCTTGGTAGCCCTGGGGGGCGCGGGGAGAGGAATAGGGGAGAAAAAGAAAGTGAAAACCAAAAATGGATTGGAATGAAATTCTCCAGACTCCGAACCAGTTAACAAAGCCTCCCTTCTGAAAAGATCCAGGAAATTAACAAGGATTTCCATTCTAGAAATCTCCAAGGGATTAGCTTTGGATAGCAGGAATCAATGATTACAAAGATTACATGGTCTAGGTAGTCTTCTTAAAGTGAATTATTAATGAACACCAGTATAAGAACACCCAAATACCAACTCCTAGGCTAGACTCTGTTTCTGATGCTTTCTCAACAGCTGACAATCTGGGTCTTAGTGTTAATGGATAAGAACCCTCCAAGGCAGAAGCATATGTGGTGGTTCCAGGGGTAAAGTTGGGCCCATACTAGGAAGGGAAAAGGGTTATTTTCTTGATGAAGTTTTTAACTTCAAAACTTTCTTGAAGTATTTACCCAGGTGCAAAAACTTTCCGGGAACAGCCTGTGGGTATGGTGGAACAGCTCCCAGTGTTTGACTATAGGGTTCTCCAGGCAGTGGGGGACAAGAAGCAAAGGAGCCTGGGGATGCCACTTAACAGATAAGGAGCCTCTGAAAAACTGACAACTGGCCGTAACTTTCTTTTCCAGTCTTTATTGTTTCAGTCATACATCTTTCCAATTTTATTGTTTAAATGTAGTGTTCACTTGAGAACTCCTGGTTAAGTGAAAAATCATTTGGTTTAAGGATTGTAAATTATCCTCTGCCGCTCTCAGACAGCAGTAAGATGGGCAATGAGGGAGGCAGCTTCCTGGACGGGACACCATGTCACACCAAGGTGATGATGTGAAATACAAGTCTGCAAGGCAGTAGCAGAATAAAGGAGGGACCTGAGTCTGAGAAGCCACTTCCTATTCCAGTTCAAACAAGGGTAGGGCAGGATTGCTTCCCAACACAAAAGGAGAAAGCTTCAGGCCTCGAGCTGGGCATGGTTAGAGTCAGCATCAGGAAGCTTGTTAAAATTTTTGATGAGGAGAGGAATTTAAGTTTCTGCAAATATATATATATATATATATATTTTTTTTTTTTTTTGTGAGGAAGATCGGCCCTGAGCTAACATCTGCCAATCCTCCTCTTTTTTGCCGAGGAAGACTGGCCCTGGGCTAACATCCATGCCCATCTTCCTCCACTTTATATGGGACACCACCACAGCATGGCTTGCCAAGCGGTGCGTTGGTGCGCGCCCGGGATCCAAACCGGCAAACCCCGGAGCACGTGCACTTTACCGCTTGCACCACTGGGCCGGCCCCACTGCAAATATTTTTAATCATTAGAATATGGAAACTGAAAAAGCCTTACTTCAGAATGCTGCATTCTGCTTATAGTACTAAACTTGTAATTACAACTGAAGCTCTTAGAGTATGTTAAGCCACGTCATATCCCTGGCTCCACAAGAAGTCACTGCTGAATTCTCACTGGAGCATGTGGGCCATGAATACTCTGAAAGCACAGTTGGAGGGCCCAGCCCCAAAGTGCTTCCTGCCCTATCGTTACCAGAAGTGTGCCACATGTCCCCCAGGAAAGCATGCCTACATAGTGATATGGCGGCACTGCTTAACCAGTACAGTATAACTAGAATGAAGCAAAATTACCAATTTTCCCTGTGTCATGTTGATGAAATGTGCCTCCCTGGTTACTGAGATGTCTTTGGGCTCTGAAAGTCAAATCCCAGCTGGCTCTAGCTGGTAGCAACATTCCTACCAGTTAAAAAAAACCCACATTGGGGCCGGCCCGGTGGCGCAAGTGGTTAAGTGCACGCGCTCCACTGCGGTTGCCCAGGCTTTACCGGTTTGGACCTGGGGCATGCACTGACGCACCGCTTGGCAAGCCATGCTGTGGCGGCATCCCATATCAAGTAGAGGAAGATGGGCATGGATGTTAGCCCAGGGCCAGTCTTCCTCGGCAAAAAGAGGAGGATTGGCAGATGTTAGCTCAGGGCCGATCACACAGGCACACGCACACACACACACACATGCACTTCCAAAGACCCTATATACTTGTAGACGTCTAAAGATGAGTGAGGAAACTGGTCCCTCCTAAGACTCCAGGTTGGAGGCCCACTTGCCAACTGTGCCGCTGCATGTTTCGTCTCCTCCTGTGACCAAAGCCAGGTTCACTTTCAGATCTTTGTGTTCCCCAAACCACAGGGCCCATTCCTCCTTGCCTGATACTACCACTCTGTGGTGCCTGGTACTTCCCTTCAAGATCCATGTCTGATCATAGTTTTCTGTGCAAAACGGGCTTGGTAAGTGGTTGCCAGGGGGTGGGAATGGGGATTAACTGTATATAGATATATATGGACAAGAAGGTTGTTACTGCGGTGAGCAAAATGTTCTAAAAGTAAGAGGCAATAGACAGGGTTTCTTTTTCGAGGTGATGAAAATGTTCTAAAATTGACTGGTGATGGTTGCACATATCTGTGAATATACTAAAAACCACTGAATTACAAACTTTAAATGGGTGAAAATCACGGTATGTGAATTATATCTCAATAAATGT
Organism: Diceros bicornis minor; assembly: GCF_020826845.1. NCBI lineage: Eukaryota > Metazoa > Chordata > Mammalia > Perissodactyla > Rhinocerotidae > Diceros > Diceros bicornis. The sequence goes on along the minus strand of NC_080758.1, from coordinate 31,521,120 downwards.
TAAAAAATGTTCTAAAACAATTGTGGTAATGGCACCGTTAATTCGGTAAGCTTACTTTAGTTTAGCATAGTCTGCCCCTACGATCCAAGTCCAAAGCATTTCTGCTCTCTTTCCCACTGGCTCTTACCTGCACTTAACCCTGGTGGCCACCTAACGCTTCCTCCATGCTTGACTCTTTGCCCTCTGAGATGCTCTTCTCTCCTCTTGCTCGGTGCGCCTGGCAGAGGCTGGTGAGCCCCAGGGCCCACCCTTCTCTCTCTAAAGACTTTCAAGGCCATGGCTTTGGAATATCTCCTCTGAGCTCCAGATCAATATGACCAACTGTATACTGGATACATCTACGGGGACCACCCTATACTCTACATACACCCTATACTCTCTTGCATATACAGTCACCAAGTCCTGCTAACTTCTACCTCCAAAGTAGCTTTTACTTTGTTGCTTCCTCTCCAACCCTTCTACAGGCCCTCATCATCTGTGACCTGCTACTGTAACAGCCCCCAACCGGCCCCTCCTAAATCCATGTTGCACATAGTAACCTAGGTGATCAATATACAGATGTGGCCATGTTACTCCTTGTCTTTAACACCTTTCAATGTTACTCAATTTCCTAGAAAATTAATCAAAACCCTTAGCTGTACTGAAAATTTGCAGATACTATAAGCAGCACCCAGTTCTACCCCTTCCAGCTTGACTTTCTTACTAGTAAGAAACTAAAAGTTCAGTTCCCCAGACTCTCTTACAGCTCAGTTCTGCATAAAACCTAGCTTCTTCCTAGCAGATGCTCCCACACAAGACTTCGGGTAGAAGTGAGCAATGTGAGATGGTGACTGTGCTAGGAAGATCTGGTCTTTGGGCACACATGGGAGCAGAAGCAGAAGCATCCAGTTTTCTGTAGCACCTGTGCAGAGGTTTCACTCTGAGAGTTACATGGGGTAGTTGGGTACATCTATGGCTGCTCTGTTCCTCACTGAGCAGCACCTCAGCTTGGTTCACTGGCTCTCCCACAGATTTTGTAAGCTACCCAATATCTTATCATAAACCCCTTCCTGCTTAAAAGAGTAGAGAAAAAGTAGACTCTCTGTCTGCAACTAAGAACCCCAATGGACACACTTGACATTCAATGCCTTCCAAGATCAAGTCTCTACTAATCCCTGAGCCTCATCCCCCATGACTTCCCATCTTTTACCTTATAACCTAAGACTTATAAGTACCTTATAATCTAAGTAATAGACTGTTTCCAGTCTCTGACTTTGCTCATGCTTCTCCTTTTGCTTTGAAGTTTCTGCCCATCTTTCTTCTCTTGAACACTGACTTACCCTTCAATATTGAGCTCTACTGGATCACCAGATTGGCTGAATGTTTCTTTTGCTAAGCCCCACAGAACCTGGCTATACTTCCTTCATGCACATTGCACATTACAGGAAATGATCTACCTGTGTGCCATACCAGGGACCATATCTTTTTTTTTTTTTTTTTTGTGAGGAAGACTAGCCCTGAGCTAACATGCGATGCCAGTCCTCCTCTTTTTGCTGAGGAAGATTGGCCCTGGGCTAACATCCATGCCCATCTTCCTCTACTTTATATGGGACGCCATCACAGCATGGCTTGACAAGCAGTGCATCGGTGTGTGCCTGGGATCTGAACCTGCGAACCCCAGGCCACTGAAGCGGAGCGTGCACTTAACCGCTGTGCCACCAGGCCAGCCCCCAAGGACCGTATCTTATCTCTGTAACCTTTGAGCGTACCCACAGTGCTCGGCACATAGCAGGTGCTCAAAAGAGTTTGACTGAGTTTAATAAATCGTGAAACCTAAATGCTTTTAATCCTTGACTCTTAGGCATGTGAATCGTAAGTCTTTTCCTGCTTTTCTACTTTTACTGAGTTTAGTGTCCCAGATTTAACCCTCTTCATCTAAACTCTCATCTCACCTATTAATGACTCTCCAATAACCATCAAAACATTATAGGATGCCCTACTGTGAGCTCCAACTAATAAGCATGGCCAAAGGAGAAGCCTTGTTTGCTCCTAGTGCCTTGCTCATCACCACCATAAATAAACCCATCTTAGCTGCTTACCAGGCTTAACATCCAACTAAATTTTATCTGTCTTCACCTTTAATGTGAGAAGAAGCCAGACTGGATATGGTGACAGACACTGCTGGTTACTAACTCAAAAGCCATTCCTCCCCTTTCTTCCTTACTATCAGAACCATGATTTTGTTTGGATATTTACCTTCCTTTGGCTTGGAAGGTGACCATTCCCCAGCTGCATAGGGTAAATCATGATAATTCTCAATGCCCTAGCAAGTGACTAGAGAGAGGGTGTAAACATGTGATCCAATCCTGGCCTGCTGGCCCTGAAGAGCAGTGTAACGGAGAGGCTTCTGGGAAAGGTCGTGCTCCTTAATCAAGAGAAAAGCATATGCAGAAAGGTTCCTCCTCTGTGCTGTTTGCTGTGTTTACAAGGAATGCTTGGAACTGCTGCAGCCATCTTGTGACCAAAAGACATTGCTGACTGGCTGAAGACATCCAAGTAGAAAGATGGAAGCACCTGGGTTAAGGATGTCAACTATGTCACAAACTCAGCCAGCCCTAGAACTGGCCTACATCTGCCTCCTGATTATATGAGATACATAAATGTTCCTGTCTAGACCACTTTTAGTTGAGTATTTGCTTATCTGCAGAAGGAAACATTCTGATATTGCTATTTTCTTCCATATAACATTAAAGTCAACTTGTTCCTCCCAACCTTTTCATCATAATCCTTGATGTAGGTCCTGGGAATTCCAGCTGATTACTGGCCTTTCTCCATTTTCCTTATTTACCACATCAGTCATTTCTCTACCAGGGTCCCCTTCCTTCCAACCACAAACATGTGACCATCACTGTTAAAAATACACAGGAACTTCAGCAAATCCACTCCACCGGGGATGCCTGGACTGCTCCATTTCTGAAGTCCATCTGGGAGCCTAGTTTTTGGCCATAGCCTCTGGTTCTTCCATCTTTTTCCTTTTCTTATCCCAAGCCTGCTTTTTCACTTTCTCAAGACCTAGTTCCTTGATCCCACCACCTTTTCTTGGTATATTAGTTCATTCCTAACATCACTTCCTTTCTCTACTGAACCTGAAGCCCTGGGCTGACTACTTGAAGCTGCAACTGACATCCCCAGCCCCTCTGTCTGAGTACCACATGTTCTCTGCGTATCACCAATCCCAGGGCCCAGTTGGAGAAAATCACATAACTGAGGCCCCTATACATCCATGATTTCCATCTTAGGTAGGCCTTCAGTACAGCTAGACATGCCTTTTTCTTTCCCTTTTCAGTATTCTTTCTTATTGATCTCAGAAGCTATTCTAAACTTTCATTACTCTCATGTCACAGTCCCATCCCCTTCTTTCAGCAGATAATCACGACTTTACTTCTTAGAGAAAACAGATGAGTTCCCTCAGCTTGATTCACCCACACATATCAACCATCTCTATCTATTCTATATTCTCCTTTACCATCCATCTCAGAGGAAGAAATGCCCTTTCTCATATTCAATGCTAATCTGTCCATCAGTATTCTTTTTAAAAAAATTGTGGTAAAATATACATAACATAAAATTGACTTTTTTTTCTCCCCAAAGCCCCAGTGCATGGTTGTATATCTTAGCTGTTAAGTCCTTCTAGTTCTTCTATGTGAGCCGCCACCACAACATGGTTACTGACAGATGAGTGGTGTGGTTCTATGCCTGGGAACCGAACTCGGACTGCTGAAGTGGAGAGTGCTGAACTTTAACCACTAGGCCATAAGGGCTGGCCCAGAAAATTGACCATTTGTAAGTGTATACAGTTCTGTGGCATTAAGTTTATTCACACTGTTGGGCAACCATCACCACCATCCATCTCCAGAACATTTTCATCTTCCTCAGCTGAAACTCTGTATCCATTAAACAATAATTCCCCATTCTCCCCTCCCCCTAGCCCCTGGCAACCACCATTTTACTTCTATCTCTACGAATTTGACTACTCTAGGTACTTCATATAAGTGGAATCACACAATATTTGTTCTTTTGTGACTGGCTTATTTCACTTAGCATAATATCTTCAAGGTTCATCTATGTTGTAGCATGTGTCCGAGTTTCCTTCCTTTTTAAAGGCTGAATAATATTCCACTGTATGTGTATACTACATTTTACTTATCCATGCATCTAGCGATGGAAATGTGGGTTGATCCATCTTTTGGCTATTGTGATTAATACTGCTATGAACATGGGTGTACAAATTTCATCAGTATTCTCTTCATGCATCCTGCTTCAGTAGTCAGGCTTGCTCTTACTAGCTTGCTCACTCTCTCTTTCTCTTCTTTTCAAACTCTCTTTACTGGCTCCTTCCCCAAGCCTATAACACATACTCAAGTCTCTCACATCACCTCTGTAAACATTCTCTAAATCACCCCTAAAAACCTCCTCCCAGTCTCAGCTCTTCTCTCAGGCCTTGGTTCATAGTAGACATGACTAACCAGACTTCCCTGGTGTCAGATATTCTTCTCCTGTTCTCCTTTACTTTTACTACAGATGGCAAGGCTTGCTTTTGTTCTCAGTTATCTGAATAAGCTCAATAAAGGGTTCACTGACTCTTACAGAAAAGTACACATTTAGATTCAGATTTCTGCCTGGGAAACCTCTGGGATTGATGACAGGGTAAATATAAGAAACATTTTAAACTGTTTGATTTTGAAAAAAGTTTTCAATCCCTTAAAAAAATCAGACTCCTCAGGGAAAACTTAAAATGACAAATACTCCTCCTAACGTCATTCAAGGTAACAATGAGAAAAGCTCGAGTTCCTTACATTGATGAAGGAAGCATTGATGTAATCAGAATCTGGAACTCCTTCAACTGGTGTCAGATGGACTCTAGAGTGGTCATCTACAAAAAAAATATTAATATTTCAATTAAATCCAACTTTATTTCTCACTAGTCCTGATGCAACTAGGCCAGTTGAGACATCTGTGCCTATGTGTAGAGACACACACGTATAAAGATGTCACTGCAGCACTATTTATAACAGCAAAAAATTGGACACATCTCAACCATCATTAGGGGACTAGTTAAATAAATTAAGATATACCCACAATATGAAATAGTAAGCAGTTGATAAAAAGGAAAGAGAATACTTCTGTTTTTTGACAGATGAATTGCCAATATACATTGCTGAAAGAAAAAAAGTCAGAGCAATGTCTACAGCATACCAATTATATTTTAAAAACATATATAATATATATACACATATTCATACACAAATAAGATATAAATAGTTGTAAATGCTTAGTATAGTGGCAGTATAGTGTTTTCTAATATTATGCACCCAAAAACACACCAGGAATTTTTTAAAGGATAAATTTTTTAAAAAAGCAATCATAAAAATAAAACAAAGTTCGGGGGCCAGCCTGGTGGCATAGTGGTTAAGCCCACGTGCTCCGCTTCGGCAGCCCAGGGTTGGCAGGTTCGGATCCTGGGCGTGGACCTACACACTGTTCATCAAGCCATGCTATAGTGGTGTCCAACATACAAAATAGAGGAAGACTGGCACAGATGTTAGCTCAGGGCCAATCTTCCTCACACACACACAAAAAGCAAAGTTCAAATCAAACATTTTGCTCTCGCATTCCACTGGGTTACCCATATCCCATTCTAGAGACCACTGGCCTAGAAAAATGTCTGTTGGGTTATAGATCAACTGATTGGCAACAGCTAACTCTGGGAAGGGGTTATGAAGAGAACTCTCTATCAGAATTTCTTTGCAACGAGGACTACAAAAACCCACAACCAACACGCACTTCCTATCTGGCCCTAGTGAAAACTGCTCTCCTTGACCTCCTAGAAACTTTAGGCCTGCCACCAAACACCTGCTCAAGCACCCTAACTGACTTTATGAACACCTGGTGTCGGCCTGGGAGCCATAAAGTCTCTTTTAGGCCAAAGGCTTGACCGAACTCTTATTACCAACCTTCCTATGATCAATTTGCGAGATTCTTTCCCTCCTCAGAAAATCCAGCTAGAGATGCAGTTTCAGGTTACATCCCAAGAAACCCTACAAACACTCACACGGCAAGATGTTTACATATCGATTTTTTTCCTTGTTTTCTTCCTTGGAGGCAGCTTCACAAGTGGCCTGGATAGGACAAGCAGGGAGAGCCTGAAAGGTTAAGAGAAATTAGAGGAGTTATTAACAGAGATAAACACCAAACATGCAAACTGTTGCACCATACCCTGACCTGGCAGCAAGTTCTACCTTTTCTTGGGGGAAAAAAGATAAGCCCAGGTGAATACTTGCAGCCTAACACAGAGAGTGTACCTCTCCTCTAAATAGCCTGCAAGCTCCTTACAGTTTAACACCAAGAACCCCCAGGAGGCAGCATGCTCTTTATACAATTACTATGTAGTAAGGGCCTGTTAAAATGCTGGGTCAAAATGGACCACCTCTGTAAATAGAAGTGGGGACAGAACTGAAGGGATGGGCCATTTATCACCATGCAAACCACCATGCAGAGATGACATGCATCTCAGAGTGAACCACACAGGAGGGATCTGGTTGGTCAGCTGAGTTGGGCCCTCTCTCGGGGCTTGATAAGGGGGTATGGCAGCCCAGCCTCTAGCATTGTGGCAAGTAAGCAAGGATAGGCAGGTGGGTGAGAGGGCATTCACATGGATGCAGCAGTTAGGAAGCAGAGGATTTGGGTGAGGTGACACTGAATCAGCAGCAGTTTTGGAGCAAATGTAAATTAGTTAGCACTGGGAGGCATGTGGATAAACATAAATGGTTTGACATGAGATAGTCTGGATTGTATGAACTTCAGCAAATCTGTTAAACTTTCTAGGCCCAAGTTTCCTCATTTATAAAATTGGAATAATAATATCTGTTATATAAGGAGTAAATAAGATAATCTCATGTCTAGCACAGAATAAGCATTCAATAAATTAGTTTTATAGGAGTGGGAAGCTAAACTTTATTATTTGAACTGTTTTATTCTTCTATGGTCCATATATTCAAAACTAAGAAAGCAAAAAGGGAAACAGTAAAATTCCAACCTAGACAACCTTCCTGAGAAGTGATTTGAAAATATGTCTTATGAGCCTTAGAAATATTCATACCCTTTGACCTAGCAACTCCACTTCTGAAAATCTAGCCTAAAGAAATAAAAATCTTATGTTCAAATTATTACTTCATCATCGTTTTGAATGACCCAAAACTGAAAACAACCTTAGTATTCAGCAGTAGGGGAACAGTTAAGTAAATTATGGTTCATGTATTACTTTTCATTCATTCTTTTAACAAATATATATTGTGTACCTATTAGGTACTGAGCTGGGTACAGAGAAACAGTGGTGAATCAATCATATACATAGTTCTTGCTCTCATGGACAACACAAAGTTGTGGGTGAAAGATGGACATTAAACAAATAAAACAAGTAAATATAAAATTACATACCATGATAAATGCAGTGAAAGAGCAAAATGCTCATTAGCAAAAGTATCAGAAAGCCCAAGAAATACCCATATACCCAAACTTAGATTAAGGGTCGGTCTCTATTAGGGAAAGTGAGTGTGGAAAATATATTCCAGGCATAGAGAACAGCATCTGTGACGACCCAGAGGCAGAAGGCGCAAGGAGCTGACAGGTCAGTGAGGGTGTTAAGTAGCAAGTGTGGTTGGTGGGGATGGCAAGAGGAAGTGGGAGGAGATGAGCTTGGCAAGGTAAGATTACACATTTCCATCTAGGTTCTTGAATAGGGAGTTTGAATTCTAAGTACATGAGGAAATCATACAAGGTTTTTAAACTGCAATCCAATTTACATGTCTGCATCACTGCAATCACTCTTGCTCTTGGGTGGAAAATGGACTTAGAGGAAGGCAAGAAGAGAAGCATGGAAAAATGATGGTATAAGGAAACAGATGCATTTGAGATATATTCTGGAGTTAGAATTACTAGAATTAGAGACAGAATGAAGGGAAGGTAGATTGGGGAGAGAAAGAGACAGGAATGAGGGATGACTCGCAGGTTTCTAGCTTGGATAACCAAAAAAACATATTATTAAATAAAGGAAATACCAGCCTAAAAGGAATCAATTTTGCCAGATGGAAGTAAGAGCTTTAAGAAGGGAGCAAATATATTTCCTGGGAACCAGCAAGATAGTGGCAGGACAAATTAAAGTGACAGACCTTAAGATTATGAGAGTCAGGGTCTCAAAGAGTTCATCCACGTTCACTTACTCAGAGATTTTCCCTTCAGAGTTAAAACCCTGGAGGTTCTGTCTATTATTTTACTAAGAGAGGCAATTTTTTTAGACCCTATGCTGCCAATACAAAAAGGGGAAAAAAGAGTTTCCTGGGCTGGACTCTTATACACAGAACAGAGACCTTACTTAGGACTGAAATGTCCCAATTCATCCAGATAGGCTAGATTTCCACAGGTTTCCACCCTGGTATGGGGCAGGATGAGTTATAAGTTTTGAAAGCCCTCATGACTAATCCAAAGGCATTACTTTTCCTGTATACCCCTTGTCTAAAATGATGTAGAACAGAGGTAGTGACCGCAAGGCTCTTGAAAATAGTCCTCAGGGTCAGTAATGACAATGACCACACCTCATAGTCCTATCAGCCTTCCTAGCTCCCCTAGTCATGATGAAATAAAACCAGGTCTCCAGCCAGGCTAAGGATCCTAAAAGGAAAGTTAGGAAGAAACAGGAGCCATTGTTTGACAAGGGAACAGAAAGGGCCTTCCCTAAGAACATCATGCTAGATGCAAAGCATCAGACTGAAGAGCCTAGGTCAGGGATGTAAACAAGGGGAATCCTACTCCTTTTAGTTTCTACTCTGAAAAACCTAGCCCGCAGAGCTAGGCAGAAGCAGCTGAACCAGAAGGCTATAAGATTTCAATTTTCAAGAAACACTAGGCGGCATCAAAGACCATTTCATCCCTTGTTAAGCCCTTACTGGAGGCAAGGCTATCTACTAAGTCATTTTTTAAAAGCATCAGTTTTTAAAAAAAATTTGTCTTTCAATTTTTATATTTATTAAAAAAAAGTATATCAATCACTCAATTTAACTTAGAAGTTCTCTTAGGGCCATTCCTCACCATGTCCTCTTCCTTCTCCTCTCACAAGTTAAGCTTGGGATTTTGCTTGAATTTATTTGTATCCCATACATTTTGTATCCTTAAACAATATATTTTTAGTGTTCAGTCTATTTTTTGATAAAAATGGAACCATAATCAAGAGGTGACTTGCTTTTTTTGCCTAACATTACATTCTGAAGATTCATCCAGGTTGTTCCACATAGCCAAAGTTCATTCACATTAACTACTCTGTAGTGCTCCATTTTGAGACCATACCAACATTTATTTATCCATTCTACTACTGATGAATATTTGGGTTGTTTACAGTTAACAATCCTGCTTTGGGCACTAATTTGTACGAGTTTCCCTGTGCACATGTGCAAGAGTTTCAGGTATGAGTATCTTTACCCTTACCAGATAAGGCCAAATTGTTTTTCAAAGTAGTTGTACCAATTTATACTCCCACCAGCAATGTCAAGTGTTCCAATTGTTCTGTATCCTCACCAACATTTGCCACTGTCAGACTGTAAATGTATCAAATGTAGGTTTAATTTACATTTCTCTGATTATTAATGAGGTTAGCCATATTTCTACAGTTCACTGGTCAACAAGGTTTCCTCTTTCTCTGAAGTACCTAGTCAAGTGTTTTCCTCATTTTTCTACTGGACTGCTTGTTTATTTTCTTATTAATTGTAGGAGTTCTTTATACCTTCTGGATACTCATCCTTTATCAGTTAAGTGTTACAAATATTTTTTACCAAATTTTTGGCCTGCTCTTTCATTTTCTTAATGGTATCTATTTATGAGTAGAAGTTTCACATTTTAAGGTAGTCAAGTTGATAGATCTTTTCCTTTATCAACATTTTAAGTCTTAAAAAATCCTTTCCTAATGTGACATCATAAGTATATCTTCCTACATTATTATCTCTATGTTTCATCATTTTGTCCTTCAAATTTCAGTATTTACACCAACTGGGACTGATTTTTCTGTTTGGTATGAGACAAGAATTCAATTTTATTTATTCCCATAGGGTTACCCAATCGTCCCAGCATTATTTATTGTAAAGACCATCCTTTCCCCCACCAAAACTGCAACAGCATTTCTGTCATAAATAGGCTGCCATGTATACATGAATCTGCTTTTGGGCTCTCTTACTTTATTCCATTGGTCAATCCGTCTATCCCAGTGCCAATACAAAACTGTTTTAATTACTAAATTTTATAATAACTCTTTATATCTGGTAAGGCAGGTCTCCTCACCTTGTTCTTCTTCTTCAGGAATGTCTTGGCTATTCTTGAATCTTTTCTCCTCCATATAAATTTTAGAATCAGCTTGTCAAGTTCCACAAAAAACCTGTTGGGATTTTTATTGGAATTGCATTGAATCTATATATCAGTTTGGGGAGAACTGACATCTTTACAATACTAAGCCTTCTAATCCATTGATCTTATCTCTTCACTAATTTAGGCTTTTTTTCTTTAATGTCTTCAACATTTTTATAAGTTTCTCCAAAGATTTTGTTAAATTTATTCCTAGGTACTTTATATTTTGGATGCTACTGTAAATGCGTATTTCAAAAATTATTAGATTTTTTGATTGTGGCTTATATATAGAAATGCATTAATTTTTATGCTGTTTTTCTATCTATTGACTTTGCTAAAATAACTTATTAATTCTAATAATTTATCTGATTAGTCTTTGGATTTCTCTAAGGACAATATTCTCCTATGTGAAAACTGCTTATTTTGTCTCTTTCTTGCCAATCCTTAATACCTTTCATTTTTTTGTGTCTCACTGTGCTGCCTAAGGTCTCTAGTACAGTACTGAATCTCATTCACTTTTAAGTCTGAATCCCCTTTCAAATACTCTCACCTAATAGTCACTAGCGCCCAAACACTCTGCCATGATGGGCAATCTACTACCTTCTAAGGCAGTTCATCTCATCTTGGAATAGTTCTGTTTAGAAGGACCCAACACCCAGATACACAATTTCTTTTGTATTTACCTGGTACTGACTAGTGTAAAAACCAGATGTCAGATAGAGCATTCTATGGCCCCTGGAAACCCTGAACCCCCAATTCCCCAGACTGTTGAACTCCCAAGCCCTTGACACAGTTCCTGCTAATTCCCATAGGCCTCTGGCTCTGATTCATTCATTTAGAAACAATTCATCAATGTAGAGGCTATTTTGCCTCTGCCTCACTCAGATGCCACACAGTCCTGTCACTAGATTACATATACACGCTTCTTCACCTGGAAATCCAAGAATTAACCTGTCTCTACTAAAGATGTAGGGTGGTGTGTGTGTGTGTGTGTGTGTGATCTCGCAATGCACTGATTTTGACCAGCTCGCTGCCTCCACCTCTTCCCCTCTCTTCTTTCTCCTATCCCCTTCCCCTCAGGAGCTAACTAAATTGTGTCTTTTTTTTTAAACCTTAAATATGCTTTAGAGACTTCAATAAGTGGCTTTTCAAAGTGTTTCTTTTAAACAAATTCAATGCTTCCTTCTAAGACAAATGTCAGTCAATAAAAAAGTTCCCATTTATAACTCTAGGACATAAGCCATTGCCTGGAACTTTCAACCATGGTGGGGTTTCATAGAAATGCTACACACTTTCCTCTTATCCTGTTAAATATCTGAAAACAGCTGTCACATCCTATGCCTATTGTTCCTTCAGCTGTTCACCCCCATGGTCCAGTTTTTCTCCAGAACAACTTCCCATTTAGTGATATACCTTTTCACAGAGACCTGACCACAAGACTCTTGACACAGTCCAAGCTGGGGACATCAACTCTTTATTCTACATGCTATATATCCATTGAAGCATAATGAATATTATGCAAAAGGTAAGCTCCATTAGCTTTATTTACCATATTAAAAAAAAAACTCTGCTTTTTAAAATGTTATAAAAAGAATATGCTTGTTGTAAAGAAAGCCAAATAATTCAGCAGAAAATGGAAGTTCCCTATCATGTCTCTCCTATCTTCTACCCTCCTTGTAGGTAACCACTGCTCACAGTTTACAGTATTCTTCCAGACTTTAAAAAATGCGTTGACACACTCACACACAGATATAGATAGTTTTTTTTTCGTGTGTGTGAGGAAGATCAGCCCTAAGCTAACGCCCGATGCCAATCCTCCTCTTTTTTCTGCTGAGGAAGATTGGCCCTGGGCTAACATCCATGTCCATCTTCCTCTACTTTATTTATTTATTTATTTTTTGGTGAGGAAGATCAGCCCTGAGCTAACATCCACGCTAATCCTCCTCTTTTTGCTGAGGAAGACTGGCTCTGAGCTAACATCTATTGCCCATCCTCCTCCTTTTTTTTTTCCCCAAAGCCCCAGTAGATAGTTGTATGTCATAGTTGCACATCCTTCTAGTTGCCGTATGTGGGACGCGGCCTCAGAATGGCCAGAGAAGCGGTGCGTCGGTGTGCGCCCGGGATCCAAACCCGGGCTGCCAGTAGTGGAGCACGCGCACTTAACCGCTAAGCCACGGGGCCAGCTCTTCCTCTACTTTATATGGGACGCTGCCACAGCGTGGCTTGACAAGCGGTGCATCGGTGCGCGCCCAGGATCTGAACCTGTGAACCCTGGGCCGCCGAAGCGGAGCAAGCGCACTTAACCGCTGCGCTACTGGGCCTGCCCCTAGATAGTTTTTTTAAGAGAGGGGATTTTACTGTGTATAGTCTTCTGTGATGTGTTTTCTCCCATAATACAATATGACTTAGAGATCTTTCTATGTCAACATATTTATTTTAATGACAGTATAGAACTTCACAATGAAGGCAAGAAATCATTTAGCCATTCTGCTGATAGATATCTGCTTTTCATTTTATTTTTTTTTTTTGCTATTATAAATAATGTTGCAATGAATATCCTTGCACAAATACATATTTGGTTTTCTGTTAAGAGTCCCAGAAGTTAGATCACATAGTGTAAGCATTTAAAATTTGGTTGATACTGCCAAATCATCCTACCAATGCTATACAATTTAAACTCCCTACCTGTGTATGAGAATATCTGTACCCCTATACCTTTGCCCATACTTGATATCAATCTTTTTAAATTTTCAAATCTAACAGGCCCCAAATAATGGTTAGTTTTAATCTGGACTTCCCTGATTATTAGATATAGTTGAGCTTCTTTTCATATGTTTATAGACTAGTTGTTTCTCTTCTGTGAATTGACAATTTTTCTACTGCAATGTTTACTTTTTTCTAACAGGTTTGCAGAAGCTCTTTTTATATTATGGAAAATTCTCTACCTGTGGCAAATAGTTTCTCCTAGCTGGCCACTCTTCTATGGCATCATATTTCATAGAGACATGTAAAATTTTAATCTGTTTATTATCTTTCAATCTATTCCATTTTGGCTCCTGAATCTTGTGTTTTGCTTAGAAAGGCCTTCCTCACCTCATGATTCTAAGAATATAATTCTCTGAGAGTAGACACAAATCGATGTTTTTGCCCTATGTATCACTCCTCCTCTTCTCTGGATACAAGCACAGTCACACCTGACCCACACGGTGCCAACCAGATTCTCTTTCCCAGGATTTTGAAACTCCGAAAGCAGCAGAGGCTTCCCTAAGGGGCCCCATAGTGGCCACCAGGACAGGGCCTGCTCTGCCTGAGGGTTGGTAGTCTGCTTCATCTTTTTTGGTGAGGGAGATTAGCCCTGGGCTAACATCTGTGCCCATGTTCCTTCACTTTATATGTGGGATGCCAGCCACAGCATGGCTTGATAAGAGGTGCATAGGTCCGCGCCCGGGATCCAAACCTGCAAATCTGGGCTGCCAAAGAGGAGTGCGTGGACTTAACCACTATGCCACTGGCCTGGCCCCCTGCCTCATCTTTTGATTCTGCAAGCTTCCCCAGTGTCTTCCCAATTGATGGCTTTGGTTTTTTTTGCTTAATTAAGTTGACTTCTCTTGTTGTTAAATAAAGGACCTTAACTGACTTAACAGTTAGTATCAGAGTGAGTTGTAGTTGAGAGATTGATGGGGGAAATGTGGGTGACATGAACCTGAATACTGGGTTCAGATGAAGGGAAAGGAACTGTCAACCAATTTGCAGGACGGGAAAGAGAAAGCCACTCATAGTTCATAACTGTACAACAGTTACTTCAGGTACTGCTTCCAATCACATGGGATGTCTTCTAGCTGGTGGTAAAGGGGTGTCCCAATTAAAAGGAGATGAGAAATGTTAAAACCAAGGAGTAGGATTACTTCTGACAATTTTAGATTATAAAATAAGAAAAAGCCCACTTCTAACATCAAATGCTCATCTCCAAAGACGGTACAAGACTCAAGGCCTTTCTATGACTGTGCTATGTATTTTGCTGAACCAAATGGTAAGATTTCAGAATTCTGCTCATTGCTGAATGCTAATGCCAATGGAATTCATATCTTTCCTGGGCTGCTCATGTGAAAGACAGGGCCTTAAGTGAGACAACTGAAATAATACTGAAAGGCAACAGAGGAGTTGGAGAAAGCCAACTTCTAAAAATCTCTACTACGTTCTCCACCACATCTTGCTTTCATGATAAAAACTGCCCCACAACCCAGCTCTTCACACTCAAGGGTAATCAGGATGCAAGCATAACACAATCTGGAGGGTAAAATACATAAACAAGGTATTAAAGCAAAGCTGACATTTAGAAGAAACTGCAGGGATTAACTGAGTTGGATCATCAAAAATCATAGGAATACATATTTTGGGGATGTTAGACCAAAGAGAGGAGAGCATAACTTTTGGATAAGGCCAAATTCCTAATTATGGTATGGTTAACTTGACTTCTGCAGTTAGTGTAACAGCTCAGGAAACTGGCGATGGTTCTAATGGTGGGCTAGGTTGGCCAGTGGAAATCTGCACTGAATGCTAGATTCAGCTAGGTAACAATGAAAAGCCAGAAAGTCCTTGGCACAAAGTAGAGGAGATCAGTGTTACACAAGATCCAACAGTCTCAACATTCCCACTGACACCTTCACTATGATCCTGATGAGATCCACAACATGTGCCTTGCTAGAGGGTGTACACTGGTGAGAAAAGCTCTGGAATCTTTAAGAAGTGCTTTCCCGGCTGTCTTTACCAGATTGAGATGCTAGTGGAAGGGACTGGCTTCAAAATGGGATTCTCGATCATAGTGAGATTGAAGGAGCCTCAGAGGCCACAGTCACCAAAGCTCAGACATCTCTGGTTGTGGATAATTCATCATGAAGCTCCCAATAATGGAAATGGGAGGCAGCCAGCCCAGGTCAGTTGAGGGGGCCTGACTAGACTGCCATGCTAGAGAAAGGGCCCCTTCTCATCAAACTCTCAGGCCTGGGTCAGTTTACAGACCCAGAACCCTTCAATGATGGGCACACATAAGGAAGCACCCTGCCATAGCATGTCAACACTCACATACCATGAACTTTCCTCCTCATCTTCCCTTAAGAATTTGTAGTCATTTACCATGGTCACTCCACTGGATAAAGGGAAATACACCTTTTGGAGTCTACTGGGTTCTGGCCTTGAGCTAACAAATTCTTGGGAACCCAGAATGCCACTATTTTATGCTAGTTAGAACGGAGCCTTTGCAGGCCAGGTAATGGAAGGAGTTTTGGCCTGAACTGGTCTCCCCTTAGGCGCTACCTATTTTCCCAATGTATGGTCGGAATAAATATCTATAGCAAGTGGCAGAATACCCACATTGGTCCCCAACCCTTTGGATAAGGGCCATTTACAGTAGCAAGAGCAAATGCAAGCTGCTGGAACAGTAATCTCTCTTTACCAAAAGGCTAAGTCCCTAGGTAAGCCACAGAGATCCCAAGTGCTAGAGAAGACTTAAAAGTTGCAAGATAATAATGAGATAATTCATTTACATGTCCCAGTTTAGTGATGGCATGAAGCGAGTGCTCAATAGCTACTAGAATTAGCTATTCTTTTTTTTTTTTTAAAGATTTTATTTATTTATTTTTTCCCCCCAAAGCCCCAGTAGATAGTTGTATGTCACAGCTGCACATCCTTCTAGTTGCTGTATGTGGGACGCGGCCTCAGCATAGCCGGAGAAGTGGCGTGTCGGTGCGTGCCCGGGATCCGAACCCGGGCCGCCAGCAGCGGAGCACGAGCACCTAACCGCTAAGCCACGGGGCTGGCCCGAATTAGCTATTCTGATGCTTCCTATTACTCCCACACAAGCTACCAAACAGACCAGCACAAAAGACTGACAACTGTTAAGAATGCCAGTAGATTATAGTATATGAATCATGTGGAGCTGCAGATCTGCAGCTGCTTCTCCAGATGTACTCTCCTTCCTACAGATTAACATAACCCCTGGTACCTGGAATATTGCTACTAATGAGGCAAGTTCATGTTTTTTTCCCTTCACAGTGCACAAAGACTAGATGAAGCAGTTTCCCTTTCTCATGGCAGGAGCAGCCTCAGTGATAAATCATCTTGCCCTCTCTCTGCTGTGATCTGGTCCCTCCAGATTTTGTCTCACCACTTCAGAGGACATCACCTTGACAACTCTGCTGATGACATCAAGCTGACAGGACTTGAACAGCAGGATGCTATGTATCTTAGATGTACATGCCAGAAATAAAGATAAAAATACAGTGACATGCCACCTCAGCCAAGTTTTCTGAAAGTCAAAGGCCTGCGGCAGGCCAGGATATCTCCTCCAACATAAAGGACAAGTTGCTGCTCCTTACCCCACCACTCCCCACTCTGCTAAGAAGGAGGAGCAATGCTTGCTGGGCCATTCTGGATTTTGGAGACAACATACACTACATGCTGATGTCCTGCTCTGACTCATTTAATGAGTGATCTGAAAAGAGAAGGCTCTCCAGCTGATCCAGGCCACAAAGAAATTGGCTCTGGTAGATCCTATGGGTCCATAACTGTCTGTGGTTAAGGCTGAGCAGGAGAATCATAATGAAAACCTTAGATGTGGAGACAAGACCATGATCCTGTCATCAAGATCATGTTCCTAGCTTAGCACTGGGCTCTGGAAGAGATTGTAAACCTGATGACAGGACACGAGATATACAATAACGACTTCAACTGCCCATGATAAATGAAGTATTATGTGATTCAATAAGCCATCAATTTAAACATGTCCCGCAGAATTCCACCACCAGCTGCAAGTGATGTGTACAGAACGCTTGCCACACATCCATTCCCTCAATGGACATCTCTGATTTCCCAGTGATATCAATAGTTGACTGAAGAAGAAAAAAGTCCAGTCTAGTGTACAAATGGCTGTTAAACATACTAGCCCATTCTGGAAGTAGACTGCTGTAGGATAATCTACTTAAGGGATGGCTCTGAATGAGTATAAATGAGAAATCCTTCTAGTGAACAGAACTTCAAGGTTCTGTTCACTAGTGTGATCAAGGTATCACACTATCTACCTCACTGGAGGTCACGATCTAAGCCAACCACTGGGTAATGGATAACTGGAACAAGAAAGATAGGAAATATTTATGCTCCATGTGTATGCTCACCAGATGGCACTCATGGCTAAGAACCCAGGAGATGTTGGTCAGCCCTTTCCCTCACTACCCCAGTGCTGGCCCAATAAGCCCAGGAACATAGCAGCCACGGTAGCGTGGCAATTGGCTCTCACCACAATATCTATCTGAATTTGTCCACCATGTCTCTAGGAACACCACCTTCACCCAGGGATTTACTGGAATGCCCTATCATGGGATCTCAGGGAATATTACCCCCAAACAAAGAACTCATTTTGGAGAAAAAGAAGTATGGCCATGGGGTCACACAACCCATTATTCAGAAGCAGTTGGCACTACAGATTACAAAACAGTAGAGTGCCTATTGGAGACCTAGCTATGGTGCTGAGGATGGGGTGCTATCTTGTGGGATGAGGTAAGTGTTCTCAATCAATAATGAGCAACAAATGGTGCTGTTTTTCCAAAAGCCAGAAAAAAGGATCCAAATTTAATCCATTAACTCTTGCCTCCCTCCCATCTATTCTCCACGTTGTAGCTAGTGATTTTCACAGAGTGCAAATCGGACATCACACTCTCTACTCCTACAAGCCCTTCAGTGGTGAAGCAGATACCACTGGTGACCCACTCACCCACCCAACAACCATTTCTCCTTTCCTCCTTGCTACTAGAGCTCCTATTCTGTGGGGTTTTCCACCTATCCCCTACATGACACAGTAATAATCTGGACTGGTCTCAGCCAGTTGCAGTAAGTCTATTTCTCCCTTGCTTATGACTAGTTTAAAAAGGAGCGTGTGACAAGCGAAATCTCCAGAAGCTTTTGGGAAAGTTTTCCTCACTGATTAAGGGAGACACATAGGAAGAAGCAGTCATCCTTTTCCCACTGGACCTTGCTATACCTCCATGTGACACGTAGAACTGGGGCAGCCATTTTGGCATCATGAGGGGAGCCAGCCTAAGAGATAAGGCTGACACAGAGCTGAGTGGAAAGGTGTGAAGGAGACTCAGAGTTTAACAATGCCCAAGTTGATGAGTTAGCCAACTCTGGAACTGTTTCTCTATGTCCTCAAATCCATTCCCCTCTCCCTAGGTCAATCTACCAGGACCTCTGGTCTCAACCATTGTTGTCGCCCCTAACTGTATTCCTGCATTTATTCTGGTCTCCTCATGGGTTGTTCTCTATAGAGCAGCCAGAGGCATTTTTTAAAAATCTGGTTGGTCCATGACTGTCTACTTCTCTAATGACAATCTACAAAGTCTACTGTCTGGCCCAGTCTTCTTCGACAGTTTTATCTCTTAGTTCTCCCTTGAATCTCTACCCTTCAGTCACACATAGCCCTTCTTGAAATTTTACATGTGCCCCTCCCTCACCCACCCTCACTATTGACAGTTTGCTCCTGTTATTTTCAGTGCCTGGAATGTTCCCCATTCCCCTTTACCCAATGCCTTTGCTTATGATTAGGTCTCAATTACAACATCACTTCTTCAAGAAAGTTCTCACCCGGAATCAGAACTAGTTGGCTGGGATCACCAACCTATAGATTCACAAACGTGTTCTGTTTCCTTGAGAGAGTTATAAAAAATACGAATCTAAATACCCAAGATGAGGCCTGTGCTCTGCAGTCTGTAATGGTCCTCATTTTCCATATTCATCTACTCCTATTGTTGACTTAAGACACTCTGAGACCCCTGCTCTAGACTCTAAAAGGCCACCTCTTAATACAGGCTCCTACAACTATGCACCAGTCATTCGTGTCCTATATTGCTGTTTGGACTTACATAGTTATTTTTGCTCTTATATAGTTATTTTTGAACTTAGATACTTATGGGGGTTTCCCTCCTGGACAGTGAGTTCCCTAAGTGTAGGGACTGGATCTGTTTTTGCTCCCCAGCAAATTCCTGGCACCTAGTACCTATTTGATACTTGATAAGCATTTATTAAACAAACAAAATAACAGATGTGATGAAGGATGGATGGATGGATGGATGGATGGATGGATGGGTAATGAGGGAGGTGAGGGAAATCTTTTTTCATTTCCTGTCCATGATCACACAGGAAAGGAGTCAGATGAACTTGGTAAAAATTTCTCACCTCTTAACCCATTAGAAACCTGTTTTCTATCCCATGACTCAAAAGGCCTGACCTTGGGTCTGCCTTCCTCCCTGCTGACACAACAGCCTCAGCAAAGAACTCACGTTGAATTCCTCTCTGAAGAGCTTATTGTCATCGGCCATTCTCCGGTTAATCTCCTCTTCCAGCTTGTCCACGGGCAGGGGTGGATACTTCCTGTTGGTGCTTGGGGACCTGGCCAGAAGTGGCACGCTCTGGGGTTCTGCAGTGCACAAGGGGGAAGGTTGGTCAGGTGCCCTGAGGACCCAGCCCTTCTCTGGAGACTAAATTGGGGATTCTAATTTCATGGACCAGGCCTCCAAGAACTAGGGCTGCTCTCTTTGAAAGTCTTTTTTTGCCTTCCTTTTAAGATGGGGAAAAGCCTAATTTCTTGATTTTCTTCTCCATGAAGGTTCCCCATGTCATTAAGGGGTGCCTTACCCACATCCTCAGTGCGGCCATTGGATAAACGGAAAGAATTGGAATGGCTCCCAGCTTGCTTGTATTTCTTAAACCTAATGAGAAAACGTTCATAGTGAAAAACTAAGCATGGGCTCAGGAAAGACCATTCATTGGCTTTGTATTTCCACTTATCAGTTCAGCCTTTCTAAATCTCCTTTACTAAATAAACAGGCTCTTTTAGAGACAGGTCCTGCACATGCTGAGGCAGCTCCATTCCATGGTGACCGAGTGCCTCAGGACACTCCTGCTCACCCTTAGCACATTAGAATCCAACAGAGGTAACACCAACAGTATATTCTGGCTTGTACGGCTCCTCTGTGCAGCTCCAGTTCCAGGATCACTGGAGATCACAGCCACACCAGGTGGAGAAGGGATGAGGGGGTAGAATACAGTGGGGGGAGACAAGAATATCCATATCAAACACAAATCCTAGTATTTCCCCAGTGCAACCAAGGAGAAGCCCAGAGCTTCAGACTAAGTGGGCACAGGTCTGGCCACAAGTCTCCTGCAAAATGGTGGAGACTCATGACAAATTGTAGAGGGGCACAAGGTTCCCCTCTCTTTATCCCTGAAGAAGAACAGAGGGAGCACAGAGCAGCTTAAGCTAAAGACAAGGACAGAATTAAACCCAACTAGTCAGGGCAGTAACTTCAGCAGGAAGAGAACAAATGCACCTCCTTCCTCTCTCCCTTGGGTTCCCTTTCCTTGCTTTTGCTTCCTGTTGAGTAGTAATATCTAAAGGACCTTAAAAGAAAGTCAGAAAAGGGAACCCTGTAACTCACACGGTCCAGTCTAGCACACCAAGGTCAGGGGTCCTAGAGCAGTTTGGGGTTAAAGCCCCAACTAGAAATAAAGGCGGCCTTTATTGAGCACATAACCTCCACTGGGGCACTTTTAGGAGTTGCTTCAATAGGGCTAGATCTGAAGATCTTAAAACACCTACAGTAATTATACAGATTGTGGCTTCTTCCCTCAACCTCCAAACCACCATCCTGGGTATTAGGTTGTCCTGGACTTGGACAGATGGAAGCAAAGGGGAGGGACTGGGTCTTCAAGAAGACTATGTAGAGCTTCTAAACCATTTCTAAGTAGAATTTTAATCTTAGCACTATCGGGAGTCACTCCCTTCTATCTTATTCATTGTCCTTATCCTACTGTCTTCTGGACTGTGTGGGCTTATTGAGACCCTGGGGTATTGAAATAGAGTCCAAGAGAATGCAGAAGCATTAGCATGCTCACCTTAGCATGTACAGAACTATGATAATAAAGACGATCACTAGCAGAGAGGACAGGGCCACCATCACTGCAATAATTGGCGTCTCATCTGAAATTGAGAGAACAAAACATGTCATTACCATTGTGTGCAATGGAGGGCTCAAGTTGGCTGCTCAGGAAACATCCAGATGAGGACAGAGTATGGGCAGAGTGAGAGAGAGAGAGAGAGAAAGAGAGAGAACATCTCCCTCTGCCACCTCAGGGCTACTGGATGGATATGGGGGATACGGTAGGGTGAGGACCCAGGGTGACATGCCCAAGCCATCTCTGATTTATCATACATTTGTTTATTCTCTGTCTCCCTGCATTAGAATAAAAGCTCTCTGAAGACAGAGACTTTGTTTCATTCATTGGTATAGAGCCTAAAACAGTGCTTAGCATATAAAAAACATTAAAATATTTGAAAGCATGAATACATCCAATCCTGATGGCAAGCTGGGTGTGCAGGACCATACTCTCAGCCTCAATGAGCTCCACTTAGAGGAAGATGGGAGAGGAAGGAAAAAGGACAATTTAAGGACAATTTTTCTATCATAAACCCAAATGGTTTCCTGGCATACAGAACATTGTTCCTGATTAAAGCAAGGAGACATTATTAGACCCTTAAGCACCATGTATCCAAAAATGCTGGGTACTCTTTTCTACCTCTTTCCACAGCTACAGTTTACCAGGACCCCAATTAGAGCAACATCTGGCTTGGAGATATAGCAGCTCTTCCCTTTATTCCACAGGGCCTGGTTTCCTTTCCACCCAATACTTAGCCTCCTTTCTCATGGCAGCTGACCAGGTACTGACTCACCCTCCTCCACTCTCACGCCCCCACCACGAACTACACAACCAGGCTGCGTTTGTAACTATCTTTACCATTTTCCATCCTGCTAAAAGTGAGGACATGTCCCTCCCATGTAAAGGTCAATCCTGTCACATAACGTTCAGGATTACATCTATTACTGTCACCTCAAAAACTTGTCTTATTGACCTCATTTACCCTCCTCCAGCCACCAACAGCCCTATGTCTCTTCACAGTTAACTTCTCACAACAGTTGTCTTATAAAAGAGTTGTTTAATCTAATTCCTCACCTCCAAGTACTCCTTAATCTATTTTGCTGTGACTTCTACCCTCAGTGCTCCATTTAAACTGCTCATCAAGGACACCAACAAATGGCATGCTGCCAAATCCAATGGAAACATGCCCATCCTCATCTGATTCAACTTTTTAGCAGCACTCACTCAAACAATATAGACCAGCAATTGTATGCCAGGCACTGTTCCAGACACTGGGAATAGAGAAGTGATCAAGTAAACAAGTGATAGAGAGCCTACATTTTGGCAGAAGTGGAAGGACACTGTACATAAATAAGTAAACACATAATTTCAGACAGGGACAAGTGCCATGAAGAAAGGTAAGGGGATAGAGAGAGATGAGGTGGGGTGCAGTGGTTTAGTGTGGGAAGGTCTGAAGTGGTTATACTGAGTAGAGGTCCAAATAATGTGAAGAAGTGAACCGTGCAAAGATCTTGGCAAAGAGCTTTCTAGGCACAGAGAATAGCAAGCATAATGGCCCTTAGGAGCTTGGTGGGTTCAGGAAATAGCACAAAGGCCAGTTTTGGTACAAGATGTGGCTGGACAGGTGGGCAAGAGCCAGAAGACTTAAGAGTTTTGTAGGCCATGGTAATGAGTGTGGATTTAATTCTGAATGTGATGAGAAACACTAAGTGATTGGAGGGCTTTGAACAGGGGAGAGATATAACTGGATTTACATTCTTTTAAAAGATTAGCTAGCTAAACTGACTCATAAGCAGCAGTCATGAGGTGGAAGGTAATCCAGCAGAATATGGTACCATGGAAGCCAAGAACAGAGTTTTTCAAGGAGGGAGTAATGAACTCAATCAAATACTACCAACAGATTAAGTAGGATGAAGACAGGGATGTGAAACTGGATTTGACAAGATGGCAGCTCTTGGTGACCTTTTCAAGAGTGGTTTCAGTTGAGTAGTTGGTGAGAAAGCCTAAATGGAGAGAAATAAAGATGGAAAGAGGAGAGAGTGAGATACTGACTCCTTATTTGAGGTGAAGACTTTTACCATAAAGGGATACAAAAAAAAAGGAGTAGCGGCAGGAGGGAGATGTGGGGTGGAAAGTTTTTTTTTTTTTGCAAGAGATGGGAGATATTATACCATGCTTCTTTCTTGATGGCATTTTTCAAAGACACCCTGGTATGTGGCTCTCATCTTAAAATGAGCATTCAAACCAGTTGACTACTCCCTCCTCTTTGAAGAACTTTCTTCTTTTGGTTTCCACAACAAACCACTCTTCTGATTTTCTTTCTATCTCTTGGCTGCTCCATCTCATTTTCCCTCGCTAGTTGGTCCTCTTTCAACATCAGGTCTCTAAATGTCTGATTTCCTCAGGCACTCTTCTCTACATCTATCTAGTTAATCTGATCAGACAGATGGCTGTAAGAACAAATGATATGCTAGCAATTCCCATATTTGCATTGATTGGTCAGACCTGTCTTCTGAGCTCTCTCTTCTGAGCCTATACGCCACTTCCACTTTAAATTTCACAGGCAATGCAGACTTTCTGTGTCTAGAACCTTCCCCTCACCATTCAGTAGCCAGAATTGCCATCTACTCTGTTGCTCAAGAAATGTGGAAATCCCCTTGATTTTTTCCTCATGCTTATCTTCTATATCCAACCCAGCTGCAAGTAATATGTTTTAGGGCTAGAACCAACACCTCAAATTTGTCTGCCTTTTTTCCATTCTGTTGCCATCATTGTAGTCCAAATCTCTATCCTCTCTCATCTGGGTCAAAGTAAGCCTCTGTCCTCTGCCAATCCATTCTCCACACAGACCTCTAAGAAAGCCAATCAGATCACATTCTTCTCTTATGTAAAACCTTTCGATGGTTTTCCAGGGCTTTAGAATGAAATCTAATATCCTTACCCTGGCCTATAACAACCTCCCCACTTTAGCCCCTGCTTACTCTATCTCCTGCCACTCTTTCCTTGCTCAGTAAACTTCAGCCAGTTGCGTCCTTTCATGCTGAGTTAATTCCGTCCTTAGTCCTTTGAACATGTCATTCCTTCTGCTTTACATAGCCTCCTTCCATTCTTCGCCTGGTTAACTCCTAGTCATCCGGTTCTCATTTTAAGTGTTCTTCTTCCAGAGAGGTCTTCTCTAACTTTCTAATACTAAATTAGGATCCTAAGTCTTAGTTTCCTTATCTCTAAAATTAGTTATTCTGAAGATTAAATGGGATCATCCATGTAAAGTTCTTGGCACAGTAACTAGGCTACATTATGCACTCAGTGAATGTTAGCTATTATTGTCTTTATTATTCTCATAGAGCACTCCGTTATTTCCCTTTTTTGTGTGAGGAAGATCAGCCCTGAGCTAACATCTGATGCCAATCCTCCTTTTTTTTTGCCGAGGAAGACTGGCCCTGGGCTAACATCCGTGCCCATCTTCCTCTACTTTATATGGGATGCCGCCACAGCACGGCTTGACAAGCGGTGCGCCAGTGCGTGCCCGAGATCAGAACCTGTGAACCCCGGGCCGCCGCAGCGGAGCATGCACACTTAACCACTGCACCACTGGGCCGGCCCCTGTTATTTCCCTTGATAACATCTCTCACACTTTGTAATTATATATTTGAGTGTAGTTCATAAATAAGTGTCCCTCCTTTACACCATAAATTCCACAAGTGCAAGGATTATATACCTGCTTTGTTTCTCACCATATAGCTAAAACCTAGCACAGAATTTCACACATAGTTGGCACTAGACAATTACTGGACTACACTGAGTGAATGAATAAAAGAATTAATGACATCACTAAATATGTCTTTGTTAAATGCCAGTCAAAATGCTGTATATCAGGCATTAAAAGAAGATAATTAGAGACACCTGGCTCAAGACAGTGGGCTGAATCCATAATTTTACTTCTTTCTCTTCTTCCCAAAAGTACACTGCAATGACAGAAGCAATATAAAAATACTAATGAATCAAAAGCCTATCTGGAAGGCAGCAAAGAGTAGCATCAGTAGACCAGAAACTGAGGGATCTGCAGAAGACAAAGCAGATGGGACTGGACTGCTAAAGAGATCAATCAGAGCCAAAGAACTTCCAGGTGAAAGGTAAGTTCTAGTCCTACCAGTCTGGGCCTGGAAACAATTCAAGCTCAGAGCCAACCGGGACTGCGGATGAAAGTGGGCCTTGGGGTAGCAGGATGGTATTTAACCAAAAGCTTGCCAACACAGGGCCAGTAAACCCACAGGCTGTGTAACAAGCTGTAACGTCCCATCCAGACTCAGCTGGGAAGATAGCACTCTATACAGAGTGGGAGTTTGTCACACAGAGTGCCAATGGCTTCTTTTTTTAAAAAAATAGAAGCTGCATACACATAATCAAACTTTTCATGATGCAAAACTTTCAAACTTACACAGGAGTAAAAAAGAACACTACAATAAACCCCTATGTACTTATCACTTCACTTCAACATTATCATTATATACCAGTTTTTTCATCTATACCAGGGTTTTTCAACCTGGCATTAATGACATTTTGGGCTAGATAATTCTTTGTTGTGGGGAGCTGTCGTGTGCACTGTAGGATGTTTAACAACATCCCTGGCCTCTAACTACTAGATGACAGTAGCAAACCCCCAACTGTGATGACCAAAATCATCCCCAGACATTGCCAAATGTCCTCTGGGGGGAAAATCGCCCTGAGCTGAGAACTACTGGTCTATACCCCACCCCAGTGGATTATTTTATTTTATTATTTATTTATTTTTCCACCAAAGCCCCAGTAGATAGTTGCACGTCATAGCTGCACATCCTTCTAGTTGCTGTATGTGGGACACGGCCTCAGCATGGCCGGAGAAGTGGTGCGTCAGTGTGCGCCCGGGATCCGAACCCGGGCCGCCAGCAGCAGAGCGCAAGCACTTAACCGCTAAGCTACGGGACCGGCCCTCAGTGGATTATTTTAAAGCCAATCTGAGACATATCATTTCAACTGCAGTCACTTCAGTATGTATCATTGAGAGGAGGATTCTTAAAATAATCACAATACAGTTATCCTATATAAAAAGCAACACCAATTCCTCAGTATAATCTAATATTAAGTTACTGTTTAAATATCCCTGATTGTCTCATAAATGCTTTTTTTGGTTGGGTCAGAATTGGCATCCAGAGAGGGTCTATACGTTGCACATGATTGCTAGGTATACTAGGTCCACAGAGGGTTTCCTGGGTGGGCTCTGAAGACAGAAAAAGGACAAGGGTGGTACCTGAGAATTCTAGGCAGCCACAGGAGATGAAGAAGGAGAAAAGAGAAAGGAAGGCAGCTCTCTGTAGAGAATAACTCTGTCCCAACTTCCTAAACCATAGCTGAACCCCTAGTTTAGGATACGTCCCTGTCTGTCCTCCTCAAGGGACACCTACTGCGAGCACATTCTAGTCCATTCAATGCTCCAGAGCAAAGCTCAACCAGAGCCTTACAGGTGACCTTCACAAATAACAAGGACAGCAATGGTAGTTCTGGGAAACAGATGTAACACAAGAAATAGAATAAATCTTCAAATATATTGTAATTTGTGCAAGAGGACAATGCATCGATTGACAAAAAAGCCTCTATAAAAGACAGAGCAGAGTGACGTCAGCATCATGGCCGAGTGAGCTTTCCCGTGAATTCTTCCCCCACAAGATACAACAAAAGCAACAGCCACAGACCAACAATGGAATCCCAGACAGTGAAAACCTAGAGTGGAGGGATCCACACTGCCGCACATCTGAGAGCCGAACGTGCTGGGACCCGGAGGAAGTGGGGAGAGGTAAGGAGAACTCCGCTCCCTCCCCATCAGATCAGCGATCCCGGTCAGCGCGGCTCCAGAGAGGGGGGAGGGGCGGCCCTCGGCGGGAAACTGTAGCTCTTCGGGCTCTCTCAGCCAGTGGGAAACTCCCGCACAGAGGGCTCAGAGGAGCCACAGGGCTACCATCAACATCTGAGCACCCCAGAGAGCGGATAAAGAGGGGCAAACGAGAAGCCTCCCACGTCAGGGACCCAGAGGGCAAAAGAGAGAGCTCCCCCCTCCCCGCAACCCGGAGTCTGCAGCTCTACCAGACCTAGCGATCCGAGGCAGACCTGAACAAACTGGGCTGGACCCGCGGATCGCAGTGGGGAAAAAACAAAACAAAACAAAACAAAACTGCGGATCGCAGCAGAAAAACTGGGGCAGAGTGCAGGGGGCTTAGACTACACAGCCCTTTACCACCAGACAGTGGCGGCAGGTGGAAATTGCAACCAGAGACTTCCAGGATGAGGAAAATCAAAACCAACACAGGAACCACAATGCAAAAATATATGAAATCACCAGACCAGAAACAAAATGACAAGCACCCAGAAACCAACCCCGAAGACAAAGAAATCCATAAACTAAATGACAGAGATTTCAAAATAGCTATCATAAAAACACTCAACGAAATACGAGACAACACAGACAAACAATTCAATGAGATTAGGAGTTTCTTCACAAAAGAGATTGAAATCATAAAGAAAAACCAATCAGTGCTGATGGAGATGAAGAACACAATGGAGGAGATAAAGGAGAATCTGGAATATTTAAAGAACAGAGCTGACAATATGGAGGAAAGAATTAGCACTTTAGAGGATAGGAATACAGATATACTCCAGATGGAAGAAGAGAGAGAACTAAGACTAAAAAGAAATGAAGAAAGACTCTGAGAAATATCTGACTCTATTAGAAAATGTAACATAAGAATTATAGGTATTCCTGAGGGAGAGGAGAGGGAAAGAGGAACAGAGAGCCTATTCAAGGAAATAATAGCTGAAAATTTCCCAAATCTGGGGAAGGAGCAGGAAATACCAGTAAGCGAAGCCAACAGGACGCCTATATATATTAACAGACAAAGGCCTTCACCACGACACCTAGTGGTAAGGCTAGCCAGGGTCAACGACAAAGAAACAATATTAAGGGCAGCTAGACAAAAACAAAAAATAACGTACAAAGGAACTCCCATCAGGCTCTCAGTGGATTTCTCAACAGAAACTTTTCAGGCTAGAAGAGACTGGAATGATATATTCAAAATACTAAAAGACAAAAACTTTCAGCCAAGAATACTCTATCCAGCAAAAATATCCTTCAAATATGATGGAGGAATAGTAACTCTCCCAGATAAACAAAAGCTAAGGGAGTTCATGGCCACGAGACCCCCACTACAAGAAATACTCAAGAAGGCCCTCAGGCCTGAAAAAAAGAAGAGAAAGGGAACACAAAGCTTGGAGTAAGGAGAAAAGTAGGTAGACAAAATCAGAGAAATAGTAGATCTTTACCGGAATAGGTTAGCAACCACTTAAATACTAAACTCAAGGATCAAAGGAAGAAATTCACCAAAAATAAATTTAACCTCATCACTGTAAACACACAGCCACAACACAAGATAGAATAAGGTATAACAAGAGCAAGTTAGAAGGGGAAGAGGAAAGTGACTGAATTGACTTAGTATAAGGAAATAGGAGGCTATCAGATAATGGACTATCTCATACACAAGATTTTTTGCCCAAACCTCAAGGTAACCACTAAACAAATAATCAAATTAAAACCACATATGATAAACAAAGAGAAAACTAGAAGAATCATAAGACAGAACAACCAAACTGAACTGGCAGTCCAAAACAAATGGGACAAGAAACAAAGGAAATGCAAAAGAACCAGAAAATAAGTGACAAAACAGCAACATTCAGCCCTCATATTTCAATAATTACCCTAAATGTAAATGGATTGAACTCTCCAATCAAAAGATACAGAGTGGCAGGATGGATTAAAAAGCAAGACCCAACAATATGCTGCCTTCGGGAAACACATCTTAGCACTAAAGACAAGCACAGGCTCAGAGTGAAAGGATGGAAGACAATACTCCAAGCTAATGGCAAACAAAAGAAAGCAGGTGTTGCCATACTCATATCAGACAAAGTAGACTTCAAGATAAAACAGGTTAAGAAAGACAAAGAAGGGAAATATATAATGATAAAAGGGACACTCCATCAAGAAGACATATCACTTATAAATATATATGCACCCAACATAGGAGCACCAATGTACATAAAACAACTATTAACAAACCTAAAAGGAGAAATCAACAACAACACAATAATAGTAGGGGATCTTAACACCCCACTTACAGCAATGGATAGATCATCCAGACAAAAAGTTAATAAAGAAATATTAGACTTAAATGAAAAACTGGACGAGATGGACCTAGTAGACATATACAGAGCACTCCACCCAAAAACAGCTGACTACACATTCTTCTCAAGCGCGCATGGAACATTCTCTAGGATAGACCATATGTTGGGAAACAAAGCAAGCCTCAATAAATTTAAGAAGATTGAAATCATAACAAGCATCTTTTCAGACCATAAGGCTATGAAACTGGAAATGAACCAGGAAAAAAAAACTGGGAAAGTGACAAAAATGTGGAGATTAAACAACATGCTACTGAACAACCAATGGATCATTGATGAAATTAAAGGAGAAATCAAGAACTATCTGGAAAGAAACGAAAATGATAACATGCCATATCAAACCATATGGGATGCAGCAAAAGCGGTCCTGAGAGGGAAACTCATAGTGATACAAGCCCACCTTAACAAACAAGAAAAAGCCCTAATAGGCAACCTTAAATTACACCTAACAGAACTAGAAAAAGAAGAACAAACAAAGCCCAAAGCCAGCAGAAGGAGAGAAATAATAAAAATCAGAGCAGAAATAAATGATATTGAAACCAAAAAGACAGTAGAAAGGATTAATGAAACAAAGAGTTGGTTCTTCGAGAAGATAAACAAAATAGACAAACCCTTAGCCAGGCTTACTAAGAAAAAAAGAGAAAAGGCTCAAGTAAATAAAATTAGAAATGAAAGAGGAGAAATTACAACGGATACCATGGAAATACAGAGGATTATAAGAGAATACTATGAGAAATTATATGCCAACAAATTGGACAATCTAGAAGAAATGGATAAATTCTTAGACTTATACAACCTCCCAAAATTGAACCAAGAAGAAATGGAGAATCTGAATAGACCAATAACAAGTAAAGAGATTGAAATAGTAATCAAAAACCTCCCAAAAAGTAAAAGTCCAGGACCAGATGGCTTCTCCAGTGAATTTTACCAAACATTCAAAGAAGATTTAATACCCATCCTCCTCAAACTATTCCAAAAAACAGAGGAAGATGGAACACTTCCTGAATCATTCTATGAGGCCAACATCACCCTGATACCAAAACCAGACAAAGACAATACAAAGAAAGAAAATTACAGGCCAATATCGCTGATGAACATTGATGCAAAAATCCTCAACAAAATATTGGCAAACCGAATACAACAATATATTAAAAAGATCATACACCATGATCAAGTGGGATTTATACCAGAGACGCAGGGATGGTTCAACATCTGCAAATCAATCAACGTGATACATCATATCAACAAAACAAAGAATAAAAACCACATGATCGTCTCAATAGACGCAGAGAAGGCATTTGACAAGATACAACATCCATTTATGATAAAAACTCTCAATAAAATGGGAATAGAAGGAAAGTACCTCAACATAATAAAGGCCATATATGAGAAACCCACAGCTAACATCATACTCAACGGGGAAAGACTGAAAGCCATTCCTCTGAGAACAGGAACGAGGCAGGGCTGCCCACTCTCACCACTCCTGTTCAACATAGTACTGGAGGTTTTGGCCAGAGCAATTAGGCAAGAAAAAGGAATAAAAGGAATCCAAATAGGTAATGAAGAAGTGAAACTCTCACTATTTGCAGATGACATGATTGTATATATAGAAAACCCTAAAGAATCTGTTGGAAAACTGTTAGAAACAATCAACAACTACAGCAAAGTTGCAAGGTACAAAATCAATCTACAAAAATCAGTTGCATTTCTATATGCTAATAATGAACTAACAGAAAGAGAGCTCAAAAAGACAATACCATTTACAATTGCATCAAAAAGAATAAAATACCTAGGAATAAATCTTACCAAGGAGGTGAAGGACCTATACAATGAGAACTACAAGACATTATTGAGGGAAATCCACGATGACATAAAGAAATGGAAAGATATCCCATGCACGTGGATTGGAAGAATAAACATAGTTAAAATCTCTATATTACCTAAAGAAATCTACAGATTCAATGCAATCCCAATCAGAATCCCAATGACATTCTTCACAGAAATAGAAAAAAGAATACTAAAATTTATATGGGGCAACAAAAGACCCCGAATAGCTAAAGAAATCCTAAAGAAAAAGAACAAAGCAGGAGGCATCACAATTCCTGACTTCAAAACATACTACAAAGCAATAGTAATCAAAACAGCATGGTACTGGTACAAAAACAGACACACAGATCAATGGAACAGAATTGAAAGCCCAGAAATAAAACCACACATATACGGACAGCTAATTTTCGACAAAGGTGCTAAGAACATGCAATGGAGAAAGGAAAGTCTCTTCAATAAATGGTGTTGGGAAAACTGGACAGCCACATGCAAAAGAATGCAAGTGGACCATGTGCTATCGCCATTCACAAAAATTAACTCAAAATGGATCAAAGACCTGAAGGTGAGACCTGAAACTATAAAACTCATAGAAGAAAATATAGGCAACACACTATTTGACATTGGGTTTAAAGGAATCTTTTCAGATGACATGCCTACCCAGACTAGGGAAACTAAAGAAAAAATAAACAAGTGGGACTTTATCAGATTAAAGAGCTTTTATAAGACAAATGAAACCAGAATCAAGATGAACAAACAAGCAACCAGCTGGGAGAGAATATTTGCAAAACATACATCTGACAAGGGGTTGATCTCCATAATATATAAAGAACTCACACAATTGAACAATAAAAAAAACAAACAACCCGATCAAAAAATGGGCAGAGGAAATGAACAGACACTTCTCCAAGGAAGATATACAGATGGCCAATAGGCACATGAAAAGATGCTCAACATCACTAATCATCAGGGAAATGCAAATCAAAACAACACTAAGATACCACCTCACGCCTGTCAGAATGGCTATAATCACCAAGACAAAAAACAACAAATGTTGGAGAGGATGTGGAGAAACAGGAACCCTCATACACAGCTGGTGGGAATGCAAATTGGTGCAGCCTCTATGGAAAACGGTATGGAGATTCCTCAAAGAATTAAAAATAGAGATGCCTTATGATCCAGCCATCCCACTACTGGGAATCTATCCAACGCACCTGAAATCAACAATCCAAAGAGGCTTATGCACCCCTATGTTCATTGCAGCATTATTCACCATAGCCAAGAAGTGGAAGCAACCTAAGTGTCCCTCGACTGACGATTGGATTAAGAAAATGTGGTATATATATACAATGGAATACTACTCAGCCATAAAAAAAGACAAAATCGTCCCATTTGCAACAACATGGATGGGCCTGGAGCGTATTATGTTAAGTGAAATAAGCCAGAAAGAGAAAGACAAACACTGTATGATCTCACTCATATGTGGAATATAAACCAACACATGGACAGAGAAAACTGGACTGTGGTTACCCGGGCAGTGGGGGTGGGGGGTGGGCACAAGGGGTGAAGGGAGTCATATATGGGGTGATGGACAAACAAAAATGTACAACCCAAAATTTCACAATGTTAGAAACCATTAAAACATCAATAAAAAAAATAAATAAAAAAAAAAAAAGACAGAGCAATCTCACACCTATCAGGATGGCTACTATCAAAAAAATAAAATAGCAAGTGTTGGCCAGGATGTGGAGAAACGGAATCCTTGTGCACTGTTGGTGGTAATGTAAAACGATACAGCTGCTGTAAAAAACAGTATGGCAGTTCCATAAAGAAATTAAAAATAGAGGGGCCGACCCGGTGGCGCCAGCGGTTAAGTGCGCGCATTCCGCTGTGGCGACCCGGGGTTCGCCGGTTCGGATCCCTGGCGCGCACCGAGGCACTGCTTCGCAAGCCATGCTGTGGTGGCGTCCCATATAAAGTGGAGTAAGATGGACACAGATGTTAGCCCAGGGCCAGTCTTCCTCAGCAAGGAAAAGAGGAGGATTGGCAGATGTCAGCACAAGGCCGATCTCCTCACACACACAAAAAAACAAATTAAAAATAGAACTACCATATGATTTAGCAATTCCACTTCTGGGTATATGCCCAAAAGAATTGAAAGCAGGGTCTCGAAGAGATATTTGTAAACCCATGTTCATAGCAGAATTAGTCACAATAGCTAAAACATAGAAGCAACCAACTGTCCATTGATGGATGAATAAATAAGCAAAATATGGTATACACATACAACAGAATATTTTCCGCCTTAAAAACAAAGGAAATTCTGCAATATGCTACAACATGAATGAACCTTGAAGACAATATGTTAAGTGAATAAGCCCGTCACAAAAGACAAATACTGTATGATTCCACTTCTATGAGGTACCTAGAGTGGTGCAATTCATAGAGACAGAAAGTAGAATGGTGGTTGCCAGGGGGTAGGAGGAGGGCAGGGGGGGATGAAGAGTTTCTATTTAATGGCTATGGAGTTTCAATTTTGCAAGATGAAAAAGAGTTATGGAGATAGACGGTGGTGACTGTTGTACAACAATGTCAACAAACTCAATGCCAATGAACTGTACACTTAAAAATGGTTAAAACGGTAAATTCTGCTATGTGTATTTTACCACAAT
This sequence comes from Diceros bicornis minor, assembly GCF_020826845.1. NCBI lineage: Eukaryota > Metazoa > Chordata > Mammalia > Perissodactyla > Rhinocerotidae > Diceros > Diceros bicornis. Next base: position 31,486,951 of record NC_080758.1, on the reverse strand, counting down.
AAAAAAATGGAGAAAAAAAGGAGCAATCTGAGAATTAAGAAAGAGTTCTTAGAAAACTAAGACATGATTGGGGGAAAAACAATCTCAATAGAAAGAATGACAGGAGAAGAGACATAACTGAAAAACAAATTAGTAACGTGCAAGACCAAATCCTGGGAGTTTCCAGAACACAGAGCAATAAGAGTGAGACAGAAATTATGAGAGCAAAGAAAAGAGACAAGCTGGATAGATCTAGGAGTACTAATATCTGTTCAATAGGAGTTCCCAAAGAAGAAAATGGTAAGGAAAGAGGGAAAGAAATTATACAAGAAAGTTCCTTGAGTTATCAGGCCAAAAGGGACCATCAAGTTTGAGCAGTAATAGTGAAAAAAGATCTTTACCTAGATGCATCCTGACAGACCTTTGAAATTTTGGATTGAAATCAACCAACCAACCACAGGCCATCCCTAAAAACCTCCAGCAATAGAAAAAAGCTTGCCTACAGAGAAACAAAAATCAGATTCTCATATGATTGCTCATCTAAAAATACCATTGCTAGAAGTCAAGGGTGCACTGTCTATCAAGTTCTTAGGAAGGACTTTGAACTTAGCATCATTTATCTAGTTAGATTTTCATTTCAGCATGAGGTCAAAAGAAAGCCATTTCCAGAGCATGAGGCCTTAGGGCCAGACAGACCTGGGAGTTCAAATCTCTACTATCTTACTTAGCAGTGGTGTGATAATCTCTTAGAACCCTTATGGAATGCTTTATGAAATGCAAATATATCATCACTCTCCACCTCTTTATAGTTAATGGAAGATGTAAAAGAAGCAACATTTGCAAAATGCCTGATATGAAGGAAAATGATTTGGCCTTCAGAATGCATCCAGAAGCTCACATACTAGCAGAGAACCTCAGTCCAGCTTCCTAGGCTCAGGCAGGTCGCCTTGTCTAGAACAGTGAAAACTACAGCACAAATGTAGCCCACTGCCTGTTTTTGTTAATAAAATTTTACTGGAGCTCAGCCACGTTCATTCATTTACAGACTGTCTATGGCTGCTTTTGCACTACAAAGGTAGAGCTGAATAGATGTGACAGAGGTATTATGGTCGCAAAACCAAAATTATTTATTATCCGATAGAAAAATTTGCCGACCCCCGATCTAGAATGTTATTACCACCTCTCCCATTACACAATTCTAGCTCAAATATCACCTTTTTTGGTAATTATTCCTTCCTAGTACTTCCATAACACTACGTACCTACTCTGCTACAAACCTTATCACATTGAATTATGGTCACTGATTATATGTCCGCTAAATTATAAACTTCTTGAGGGCATAGATTTAGGATCACCTCCAGACATCTGTGTTCAATATTTATTCTTTCATTCAATAAATATATATTGAGTGACTGCTTGTGCCAGGCAGGTCCTGAGGATACAGTAATGAACAAATCAAAATTCCTTGCTCTTATGAAGCTTATATTCTAGTGGAGGAGACAGGACAACAGATAAGTAAAGGAATATATGAGATACAGGTAAGTGATAAGTGCTATGAAGAAAAATAAGGCAGGGGAAAAGAGGGAATGGGGGGAGGTGTTCTGTGATGTAAGATGGGGTGGTCAGAAAAAGTCCTGAATGAATGGATGGAATGAGTACCCGAAGGCACAAAGAGTGCAGTATTGCTTATGATCACTAGTAGTAGAGTTGACGACTACAAGCAATATGACAAGAGTGTCAGCTAGACAGAAACCTTAGAAATTAATAAAAATTATTATTATAGTTAATATTTAAGCACTTATGTAGCAGGCATAGAGCAAAGCACCATACACATATTATATCATTCAATTATCCTAACACTCTTAAGACAGATACCGTTATTAACCCTATTTTATGGACGAGGACACTGAGCAGAGAGATTAACTTGCCCATATTACATAGCTGCCAATCTAAAGCAAGAAGACAAAGTTACACTATTCTCCAGACTCTTCATAAACTACAGGACCAACAAAACTTTAACTCTTCCAAGCTCTTAGGCCAGAATAGTCCTCTATCATAAAAGCCAGATTTTACCTCTTGACATCTGAATTATATCCATGTTTCTGATACCGGTATTGTCGGTAAGACAATACCGACAGTAAAGATGTCCTCAGGCCTCTGTGAAGGAAGGAGACTCAGATCTATTAAGAAAATAGGAGAGAAATTACAGCTCTCTGTACCAAATCTCAGACTTGGGGATAGGCTCAGGATCAAGTCATCCTCCTAGGGTTCCTCCCAAACTGGGCAGACTTGTCGTCTCATCGTGCTCAGGCTTGTCCTGATCTGGGTCATGTGGAGAGGTGGCCTTGCATGATGCAAGCTGGTGCAGGCAAGGCACGCACACTGGCCCATTCCCACCTCTCCCCCCTATCCATTCTAACAAAATTTCACTTCCTAGATTCAGATCAGGGGCAGCATTTCAAAAATACTTAAATGGTGTTCTGGGACAACAGATGTCTATTTGCCATATCCCCTTTCCAAGAAAACAAAGGGTCATATTATTCTAAGGGCTCACATGTAGACAGGTGAGTGACCTAAGGACTTAGACACATCTTGGTCAACTACAAAAATAATCAGTGAAGTAAAAGCCATACTCCACTAGCCTTAATTCCGAAGGCCTATTTATTTGTCTTGCCTCCATACTTTTTGGTAGAAGTATATATCAACTCTCAAAGGCAGAGTTGGAATGTTATTTTAAGCGCTTCCTGTTGGCTCTAAAAACAGCAAAAGTCATCAGGTTGCCTCAGGAGCCCAAACCATTGGGCTGAGCCCAATCACTGTTGTCTACAACCAAATTATCATTCACAAACTTTACTTTCTATTGCTCAAATTATCATTCACAAACTTTACTTTCTATTGCAAGTCTATCTTCCCTAAGGCCTCTGGAGTTATCTTTCTAAAACAAAAATCTGACTATGTCACTTCCTTCCTTACCATCACCAGGAGACGCCCTGATTCCTGAGCCCAATGCACCACCAAGCCCATTCTGCTGAGGCTACCTCCAGCCCCTCCTGACCTCATGCATGTCAACTGTGCACAGTTCCTCAAATGCATGACTTGCTCTTTCATGTCTCCTTGCTTTTACCTTCTCTGGTGTGTCCTTATTTTTCTCAGTTATTATACTAATTTAAACTGCCGAAAGCTCACCTCCATACCTCCTTCCCAATCCCCAGGCACGAGTCTTTTAAGCTCTCTCACAGTACTTTGTGTGGTATATCCAACAGCAAGTAGCTGAGTGAACTCTGATTCTTGGTATTCACGTGTTCCTTCCATCAGACAAGAAACATTTTTTTTTCTTTCTGGAATCCTTAGCATCTAACAGGCGCTGAATGAACACATTATTAAAGGTGCTTAGGGAAAGTCATCATAAATGGAGTTCACAATAATAATGTCACTTACTATGATAATCCAAAAATACCTCTTTAAATAAGAATGTCAACCCCTTTCTAGACTCCAACCCTAGCAAAGTATTGAAGGAGCAGGTGAACTGACCTCAGAGCTGAGAAACTTTAAGGAGCCTCTGGGGTTCAGTAGAATGCTCATCCCGCCTGGTTCTAGAACTCTGTAGCTCAAGGACTTCTTGTTCACAAATATTAAGAGGATACTATTTTCAGATTTTTAAGAAAAGTTATATAAATGATTATGTCTGAAATAAAGTATGGTTAGAACAGCTTTATCCTGTATTCTTGCTATTTAACAAGTATCAGTTATAAGGTCTTCATGTGAAAACCCTACTATTAAAAAGTAGGATGAGATGGGTTTATGCAGAATCTTATTTAAAAGGTACAGGGCAGAGGATTAGGAGTACCTACAGTTGTGGCAGTATGGCTACAAGATAACGCTGTCTTGGGAGCCACTTTGCACACAGCCTCCAGGAGCGTGGGAGTACCCTTGTTTCCATGAGTTCTGACTGAACGGTTGAGATTCCTGATCTCCTTAATCTCCCATTTTACAGTATTGGTAACAGAGTGGTGGTGGTAGTAGGAGGAGCAACGTGATAGCCAACACTTGCTGAGCAACTGCTACATGCCGACCCAGCACCAGGCCAAGTACTTTATGTTACTTCATTCCTCACAACCCTATGAAGGAAATTCTGTTCCTATCCTATTTTGCAAATGGTAAAATGAGGCACAGGGAAGTTACACAGCTAGCCCATCCTGCTGGTAAGTCGTACAGTCAACACACAAACCCAGGTGGTATAGCTCCAGAGCCCACACTTTTAACCACTACATACACTGCCTCTCCAAATAATCCACTATGCCACTCACTCGCCAACCTTAATACATATATCAAAATCATTCAACAGCATTTTCTTAGATGGGAAAATCTCTATTTATGAATGCATAAAGCATAGGAGCATGCATCACTATCTTGCTCAAACTTCATGGGAATGGTATTAGAAGTTACAGATTCCTCTTCAGGACCAAAGAACCCATTCCCCCAGCTGCTGGGAGGGTTACTGGCTTATAGCTCTCAGTCAAGTCCTTCCTCAGAAACTGCCCTTGGCCTAAGAGAATAACCTAGCCCAGTGGAAACCTCCCGCCACCCCAACCCACCCCCACCATTCCAGCTCCAGAGCTTCCTGTGGGATTGGCTGAGGCCTTTGCTGCCTTTGCTCTGACCACATGGCATCTCATTACCTCCCTTTACCCAACAGTACTGCATTCACTGCCTCACAGGTGCTGTAGGGAGAAGGTATTCCCAACAAACTTGCTGCATGTTCATCTCTGTCTCAGTCTGTTGCCCCCAGGACAAAACTAATAAAACTGAGATTTAAAACTAGTGAAGACTAAATAACAACTGGATAGTATACTCATGACCAACGACTTCATGATGAAGAGGTACTTGGCAGATAATGCCAGAACTGGACTTAATGCATTACTATATACTACACAAATCATCCAAATTAACACCAGAAAAAATGCTTTAAAAGAAAAGCTGCTTATAAAAGGGCAAATATTGTATGATTCCACTTAAATGAGGTACCTAGAACAGACAAATTTATAAAGACAGAAAGTAGAATAGTGGTTACCAGGGTCTGGGGGAAGGAGAAATGAGGAGTTACTGTTTAATGGGTTATAGAGTTTAATTTGGGATGATAAAAGAGTTCTGGAGATAGATGGTGGTGAAGGTTGCACCACAATGTGAATGTACTTAACGTCACTGAATCGTACAGTTAAAACAGTAAATTTTATATTATGTATATTTCACTACAATTAGAAAAAAAGCTGGTTCTAACAAAATAACTTGGAATACACTTAAAAAATAATACACATAAGAAAATAACCAGTTTCTTGGACTTCAAAAGAAAGGAAGCAAAGTTGCCTGCCTCCTTTCCTCTTTTTATTCCTTTTTGCTTTGACAACTAAAACACCAGCCATTGCTGTTCAAAAGCATCCCTAAGGCCAGTACATAAAAACCTATAATCCTTAATTCATTTGCATAACACATAATTTGCTTAGCAAACCCATTATAATGCAAAGACATATTTCAAAATAATTATCTCATTTCTCAAAAAGCATTTATTTGGTTTTAAAATTAGAATGTGATATCAAAATTTATAGCAATACTTCTGAAGACTTGCCCTGGTAAAATCGTCATTACACATGGGGCTTTTAGACACTTGCTGAGAACATGTATGCCTTTTCATTTTCCTGTTTGGTTAAAAGCAATTCTACAAAATTATTATTATTATTATTATTATTTTTTTTTTTGGTGAGGAAGATTGGCCCTAAGCTAACATCTGTTGCCAATCTTCCTCTTTTTTTTTTTTTTTTGCTTAAGGAAGATTGTCCCTGAGCTAACATCTGTGCCGATCTTCCTCTACTTTGTATATGGGATGCCACCACGGCATGGCTTGATGAGTGGTGTGTAGGTCCACGCCCAGGATCTGAATTCAAGAACCCTGGGCTGCCGAAGTGGAGCATGTGAACTTAACCACTATGCCTCCAGGCCGGCCCCCAAAATTATTTTTTAACTTAAAAAGAAGACTTATTATATTAGTATGTTACAATTAGCAATAATCTAGATAACTAAGGTTATATCAGATAACATTTCTTTTTAATTACAATATTGAAACTACTCAAATCCATGTTAGTTAGAAAGGTAAAAGAGGGATACTATCTAGGGCAAGAAAAAGGCTGATTAAGAAAATACACACTACATAAAGGAAGGAATCACAGATCTTATGTTTAATTTTGAAGCCTACCACTTTGACTTTCGACTTTTTTATAAAATTGGTTAAAAGAGCAGTTTTAGGGAGCAAACGTAAGTATCTATTGCAACATAAATCTATTAAGTTCTACATTTGATAGTGAGAATATGGTAAGCGAATGTGAACAGCACAAACACACTAATCGAATTTCATTCCTGAGTTTAGGAAAGTGAAAGCTGGAAAATCGAGGGAAATCTGTACACAGTATGATAACACCTCACTGTTCCTCACCAAATGCAGTGGCAGATGGACAACGTACTACTTTTTCTACTTTTCTGATTCAAATGCTCCCTACTTAGTTGGACCTCATAAGCCTTCAAATGTTCCATTACTTAATTATGCAGGGAATCAGAAAAAAAAAATCTCAAAAAGTCTGATTTGATAAAATAGGAAATCATGATGAGAAAAATTGCTTCATAGATTAACATTTTCCAAACTCAAATGCAATGGTCATTTCTTATACTGTTAGATGATCTCTTTCTCTTACACTCTTTGATGGCAGCCTTACTGTTGTCCTAAGCAAAATGTGCCACTTCTATACATGAGCACCCATGTACTCTGTTCTATGGTAACCAGGGATACGGCAATCCTCCTTAGACCAGACATAGCATCTCCAGCCATAAGGACTTTACACTAGAGAGCTGAAAATCCATAAAATCCACATGAAGTGACAAAGGGTTGACATTTTATAGACTAGGGGAAAAAACAACACAAAGCTAGGATGTTTAAAGGTAACTATGGCCTAGAAATTAGAAATTAACTACGACATAAAAACTATGGCCTAATATCACCAAAGGGTAATATTAACAAGGTGACATGATAAAGTAAGATACAGCTGTTTTATTACTTGTTAAAATACATCATAGCTATTAGAATACTTAATATACATTTAAAAACATAATGAATACTTATTTCTGTTACTCTTCTCTATGAGGTTATTATGGAAACAACTTAAAAGAAAGTAAACACATAATAGCCACAGATGCAAAGTTACCATAGACGGTGAGCAGAGGAAACACAACAAATATTGTACACTGTAAAAGGGACAACAGACATAAGGTGAGTGGCTCACCTCTTCTGTCCTTCGAGTCAGAATTACCTGTGTAATAAGTGAAAAATAAAAACATTCACTCAGATTGAAGAAAAACAGTCTATTCAATCTACGGTAAGACAAAAGAAGCTATAGGAATATAGACACTTTCCCTTTGTATAAGTTGGAACTAGAATGAGGCACCCTCCAACAACTGGGAAACAACATTGCCCAGATTCACTAAACTTCAATCAGTGGTTTTTCCTTCTCCCTGAGTATAACAATGCAGCATTAATATTCATAAAAAGTATAAGAATGCAAAGAGAAATATAATCACAATGGTATTAAGAGGTCTTTATGTCTTTCAGGCCATTAAAATGCAATAGGGCAAAATTAAGCTAAGGATATAAAAGACCTAAATGATAATAGGTAATAAAATCTAATTGATATAGACCAAACTATATACTAATAGAGAAAACCTTTTCAAAGGCTTGTGGAATATCCCCATAGTAAGGCTTATAAACTACCCATAGTAGAAATAGTACAGATAATATTCTTTTATCATGATGCAATAAAATTAGAAATTAACAAAGTAAGAAAACACTTGAAAATTAAAACCAAAACCAAATTGCAAAATACCTAAAAAATAACAATAAAATCACACTTGTGGTAGAATCCACCAACTCTCCAGCAACTCTCTCCCCCAATATAAGTCTCTTTCTCTTCTTGTGCTTGGTACAGAATCTGCTTTTTTTTTTTTTTATCTGAGCAACAAAGGTGTCCAGCTAGACACTACATTTCTGAGACTCCTTTGTGCTAGGTGTAGTCATATGAAGAATTCCAGCTAATGAGATGTGAGCACAAGTGACGAGGGTAACTTCTGGGTCACATCCTTTGGAGAGAAATTGTTTGTCCCCATTTCCTCTGTTCTCCTTCCCAGGGGCTGGAAGCAGAACCCAATGATGAGAGCCATCTCTGATCAAGCAGACAAGAGCAATTTTGTCAGGACAGGCCACAAGAAAAAAAGGAACTTGGTTTCTGATGAGCCCTCTGTCTACCTCTGGATGTGACAGGGGAGAGAAAGACACTTTTGTCTTACTTAGGTCACTGAATTTTGGTGTTTCTTTGTCAGAGAAGCTTCGAATGCACCCTAACTAAAACAACTATCTACAGGAACACTTATGGGATATGGCTAAAGCTGTGCTTATCAAAAATTCAGTATTCAATTCAGGAAGACAGAAAAAGCACAAAATAAATCTAAGAAAAGCAAAAAGAAAGAATAAGAATAAAAAAGAAATTAATGAAATAAAAACTGAAAAATGACAGAACTAATTAATATACCATAGTAAGTTCTTTGGAGAAAAAAGCAACAAACCATGAAATAGATAAATGGTTAGCCAACCTAAACAAGATAAAGGACACAAACATATAAAATAGGAATTATTCATAGCTATGTAGGAAATTAATCCTAAAATATGACTCTTCAAATCCATTCAAATAATTTTGAAAACATGACTAAAATGCATAGTTTTCCAGGTAAACTTCAATTCTTTCCATGAAGCAAAACAAATAACTAACAACTAAAACTTATCAAAAAATAGCACACATAAAAAGGAAACACAGACCAATCTCCTTTAGAAATAACTTACAAAAACCAATGGAAAAATCCCAAATAAAATAATATCAAACAAATTGCAACAGTTTATTCAAGAAAAATACAACATGGCCAAGTAGAGTTGTTTTTGCAGGAATGTAAATAGTTCAAAATTAGGAAATCTATTAAGATGATTCACTACAGCATATGATAAAAAGAGAAAAAAATCATACAGATCTTGCTCACTGATGCTGAACAGGCAACTGGCAAAATTTAACACCCATTCTTGACATAAATGCTCTTTAAAACAGGAATAAATTGATAAATCCTGAATATGATAAATATGCTTCTCTCAACCCAAGAGTCAGTATTATGTTTAATGCAAAATCACTGAGAGCATTCTCCTTAGTCAGGTATAACACAGGCTAAGGCTGTCTGTTTTTACCACTGCTTCCTAACTTTGTTCTGGAGGTATTGACCAATTCATTTAACCAGAAGAAAGAGATCTAAAACTTTGGAGGAGATATTTGTAGGTGACATGATATGAAGATTTATGATAACTGAAGAAAATTATGTCAAACACTGAGGAAATTGATTAAGATGACCAGTATAAAATATACATACAAAATTAAGGATAGAACTACCATATGATCCAGCTATTTCACTGCTGGGTATTTATCCAAAGAAAGTGAAAACACCAACGCGTAAAGATACGTGCATCCCTGTGTTTACTGCAGTGTTATGCACAATAGCCAAGACTTGGAAGCAACCTAAGTGCCCATCAAGGGACGAATGGATGAAGAAGATGTGGTATATATACACAATGGAATACTACTCAGCCATAAGAAACGATGAAATCCAGCCACTTGTGACAACACGGCTGGACATTGAGGGTATTATGCTACGCAAAATAAGTCAGAGGGAGAAGGTCAAATACCATATGATCTCACTCATTAAGTAGTAGATAATAACAACAACAAACAAACACATAGAGACAGAGATTGGATTGGTGGTTACCAGAGGGGAAGTGGGGAGGGAGGAGGGCGAAAGGGATAATTAGGCACATGTGTGTGGTGATGGATTATAATTAGTATTTGGGTGGTGAACACGAGAACATGATGTAATCTATGCAGAAATAGAAGTATAATGATGTACACCTGAAATTTATACAATGTTATAAACCAATGTTACTGCAATAAACAAAAAAATTTAAAAAAAAATAAATAAAATATACATACAAAAATCAATAGCCTCATATTGTACACCTAAAACTAAAACAATGTTGTATGTCAATTATATCTCAAAAAAAAAAAAAAAAAAACCAATAGCCTTCATATCCCAACAGCAGCCAGTTAGAAGATATAATGGAAGAAAATACACCCTTTATACCAACAAAAACAAAAGAACAAAACACAAAGAAAACCCTCTGAAATATCTAGAAATAAGCTGAACAAAACGTGTGCAACATCAGTGGCAAAAACTCTAAACCACTTCCAAGAAACACAAAATAAGACTTCAGCAAAAAAAATACACTACATTCTTGGATAGAAAAAGACTTAAAGATGTCAGCTGTCCATTTAATCTATCAATTTAACATGATCAATAAAAACTTTTTTCCTGCTATACAAGTTGATTCTAACGTTCATAAAAAACATCAAGAGTTGCTAGAAAAATTCTGAAAAATAAGATTTAACGGGATGACTAACCTTGTCAGATATTAAATATTTTGTTGCAATTATTAAAACAGTGAGGTTCTGTACATGGACAGAGAAAAAGATTAATAGAAAATACAAATGCCCAGAAATAGAACTCAAATACATATGGGAACCTAACAACATATCAAAATTCAATATATGATAAAGGTGGCATTTCGAAACAGTGAGGAAAAAAACAAATAATTTGGGGCCAGTCCAGTGGCACAGTGGTTAAGTTTGTGCGCTCCGCTTTGGTGGCCCAGGGTTTGCCGGTTCGGATCCTGGTCGTGGACCTACACACCGCTTATCAAGCCATGCTGAGGCAGCATCCCACGTAGAGCAACTAGAAGGATGTACAACTATCACATACAACTATCTACTGGGGCTTTGGAGAGAAAAAAGGAAAAAGGATGAAGATTGGCAACAGATGTTAGCTCAGGGCCAATCTTCCTCAAAACCAAACAAAAACCCACCAACAGATAATTCATTAAAGGGCATTGCGACACGTAGTTAACTATTTGGGGGAAAAAAAAATCCATAGCTTAACACTTTACATCAGAATTCCAGACAGATCAAAGATTTAAGCACACACACGTGCACATGCATGCACAAAGAAGAAAGAAACCATAAAAGTCTAGAAGAAAACATAAGGAAATTTATTTATAGTATTGGAGTAAAGAAAATCTTCCTATATATGATCTAATACCTGGAAAACATTTAGTTAAACTGATAAATTTTTTAATTAAAAGAATTAAAAATTTCTAATAATAGCTTCTGCAATGCAAAAAAGCTAGATGACCGACTGGGAAAAAAAATATTCGCAACTTCATCATAGGTAAGCAAAGGGCTCATTTCCCTAACGTTACAAATGGATCAGAAGAACCTGACATCCCACTAAGAAAAACGGGGGAAGGATATCAACAGACAGTTCTCAGAAAAAGAAATATAAATTATCCTTCCAAATATGGAAGGATTCTCAGCCTCACCCAGTGAAATGCAAATTAAAGCTACACTAAGATGCTAATTTTCACCTGTCAGATTAGCATAGATCCAAAAGTTTGATAATTTACCACACTGAGGAGCATATAGAAAAACAGGCACTCTGACACACAGCCTATGAGAATACATTTCCCAATAGAGGGAGGTCTGGCAATATCCACCAATTTACAAATGCACACTTAAAAACAGTTTATTCTACCAATATTCTCATATAGGCTAGAAATGACAAATTGAATTGTTTGTAATAGTACTCTGAAAACAACCTTAATGTACACTGATATGGGAAACTGGATAAATACATTAAGGTATATCCACACGATGAAGCAGCTCTTTACTATAATAAAGAACAAGTATGACAGGCTAATTGAAAAAAGCAATGTGCAGAAATGTACACAGTATATTTATTATGTTATAAATGGAAGAAAAAAGGAATATATACGCACTTGCTTATTTTAAAAAGGAGAAAAAGAAACTCAAACAGCAAAGGTCAATAGGAAACAAAAATTAAGAAGATTAAAGAATTAATTCATTAGGATATGTCCAATATCCAAATATTAGGAGTTTAAGATGAAGAGAATAGAGAAAATGGAAGAGGGAAGAAAATTTTCAAAGAAATACAAGAATATTTTCCAAAACTGAAAGACCAACACTCCGAAGATCCTATCAACATAATGAATGAAAAAGACCCACATCAAGAAAAATTTCTGTGAAATTTCAGGACACTGATGATAAAGAATTAGGAATCGGGGGCCAGCCCGGTGGTGCAGTGGTTAAGTGTGCACGCAGTGCTTTGGTGGCCTGGGATTTGCGGGTTCTGATCCTGGGCTTGGATCCTGGGCGCGCACTGACGCACCACTTGTCAAGCCGTGCTGTGGTGGCATCCCATATAAAGTAGAAGATGGGCAAAGATGTTAGCCCAGGGCCAATCTTCCTCAGCAAAAAAGAGGCGGATTGGCATCGGATGTTGGCGCAGGGCTGATCTTCCTCACAAAAAAAAAAGAATTAGGAATCAGAATAGCAGTAGAACCTTCCAAGCCTGGAAATTAGGCAATGCTTTAAAAATTCTGGGGAAAAAAATATTTCCTCAAATTCTATACACAGCCCTAAAATATATTACAACAAATGATTGGGTAATTCAAGAAAGAAGACAATACAGAAGCCAGGAAGCAAAGGGAATTCCCAGAATGATAGAGAAGGGAAATCCCAGGCTGACATCTGGGCAGCAGCCCTAGTGATCAACAAGCCTAGACTTGAGTAAGACAATGGAGGGCTCAGGAGAAAGATCTCCAGGTAAAAAAGAAATAACAGATTATCTAATAGGTCTGACTTTGTGGAAAACTGTCTTGAGAGGTTACGGAGAGCGTGGGAAGAACTGGTTAGCAACGGACAAATAAAAAACTAAACAAACAGTAATATAAGCCAATTATTAAATCCAGAAAAAACTGTACAAGAAAGGAAAAATAATCACATTATACCTATAACTCAGCAGAGAATAATATTACATAGTCATAATAATATAAAACATTAAATACTGATTTAACAAAAAATTATGATTTAGCAACATGGGAGGATTGGCAAGAGGGTGGTGATGACTAAGATGTGCGGTTTCAGACTGTGACATCCTGATGTACCATAAAGGTTTCTCTGTGTTTTACTTATTTTGAATAAAAGTCACAGTGAAACGTAGCCTCAGTCTCCTGAGACATGGAATGAGTTAACTGTACAATAACTGCTTTCTTAGCTATGGCATAATTTGGGCCTATGGCAGATTATGGAAAACTCAGTTCCCTAACAGCAATGTGGAAAGATCACAAAAGTGAGAAATAGGCCTAACTTGCCACTTGACAGCCCTGAGATCTAAGGCAAATCATTTAAACTCTATAGTCTTAACATTAGCATCTATTAAAAGGAGATAATTATCCATGGTCATCTGACAGAATTGTTAAATGAAAGACACTACAGAAGAGAACACAGGCTGTGAAGTCAGTCAAGCCTGGGTTACAGTCTCACCCTTTCCATTTGCTAATTCAGCTTGTACAAATTAATTCTGTCTTTCCTCTCTAAGCAATGGCCATAACTGACAGCAAGAAATACATTTTACATTGTTCCTCGGTATGTGTTTGTGTGTAACTGAAAGAAAAGTTTCACAAAATAATACACCTAACATGAAAAGAATAGAAATGGAATAGGTGTATCCATTAAAAACAAAACAAAACAAACAAATTAATTCTGTCTTTCCTCCCTAAGCAATGGCCATAACTGACAGCAAGAGATACATTTTACATTGTTACTCGGTATGTGTTTGTGTATAACTGAAACAAAAGTTTCACAAAATAATACATCTAACATGAAAAGAACAGAAATGGAATAGGTGCATCCATTAAAAAACAAAACAAAACAAACAAAACATTCATGGTGGTCCACTAAACTGATTTCATGAACTGGTCATGACCTGTACTATGAAAAACATTTCCTAAATTACAGCTCCATCACTGTAAAACCCTTTCACCTGTAAGACATAAAATAGAACCTACTTCATACAAACAAAAGTTTCACAAAATAATACATCTAACATGAAAAGAATAGAAATGGAATAGGTGCATCCATTAAAAAAACAAAACAAAACAAACAAAACATTCATGGTGGTCCACTAAACTGATTTCATGAACTGGTCATGACCTGTACTATGAAAAACATTTCCTAAATTACAGCTCCATCACTGTAAAACCCTTTCACCTGTAAGACATAAAATAGAACCTACTTCATAGAATTATTCTATAAAACTCTTAGTACAATGCCTAACACTTAAAAATATTGCTTACCACGTGCAGGTGCTATTGTAAATGCTTTACCCATATTAACTGGTTTAATCCTAATAGCTCCTCTATGAGGTAAGTACCATCTTACCACTCATTCTTATTTTACAGATGAAGAAACTGAGGTACAGAGGTTAAATAAACTTGCCTATGGTCACACAGCTATCGTATGGCAGAGCTGGATTCAAACTCAGGAGCATGGCTCAGAAGACAGCTCTTACCTGCAAATGCTATACAGACTTTATAGTAGAAAATACAGGATTAAAGCAGGCAGGAGCTGTAAGGTCTAGCTAAAAGATGTCATCTATAGTAACCAAATGAGATTCAACTCAGCAAATACTTTCTGAATGCCCCCCATGAGCGAGATGTGATTCCACCTAGGTAGTCTCACCACCAAACAGGGAAGAAATAAGAGCCAAGGGGATGAGATCCACAGAAGAGGGAACAGTGATTTTTGCTTAGAAAAGGAATGACAGTTATATAGCTGCCAGGGAACAATTATTTCCTTTCCTCCTCACAAAAGCACTTTGAGGGACCCCCTAATCCTCTTTTACAGATCGGGATCCTGAGGCTCAGAGGTCAGAAATTTGCCCTACCCACCCTGGTCTCAGACCCAGGTCTCTGAATCTTTCTTAGGAGCCATTTCCACTTCAACCAGTGATTGACTTAAGGTGAGAAGTGGGCTGGGCTGAGGCCCTAAACAAACTGGCACCGAAACTTAACTGCTTCCCTGAACTCCTCTTTCTAACTCCACCCCTGCCACAGGCCTCCCACTCCACATCTAATTGTTATGGACATCCAGACTCATTCTCCCTCCCATGGTCTCCACAGAGCCCTTCCATTTCAAGACTAATCCTATTACTCAGCTTCTGTATCCTTTCATCTTCAGTCTCTTGCATCATCAATTAGCTCCCCTCCTTCTCTTGTACTTTCAACCTTCTTCTCTACCTTTAAACACGATTAAGCCTCCCCAAGCTAACCAGGATCCCATGCGAAGCAGGATATCCTCCAGAATTTTTCTTCTTTCCTCTTAACTCTATGTTAACCAGATATTCCTAAGAATTCCCTATATTTAGGTTTCATTACTTTGCTTGGGCAATTTTACTTATTTCAAAAAATTTCATGGCTAGAAAACACAAACAAAAATAATAAAAGGGTGAATAAACTCAAAGAGCAAAGGAAAGAACAGAAACCATTTCTAGTACCTGAAGGAGGGAAAGTTTCTGGAGTGGTTGCTGCAGTGCTGGAATTCCCCACCCAAGGTTCTGTTCTGGCATCTGTGAACTGGGTATCTGGAGGCCACGTTCCATTAGGTGAAAGTGTAGTGACTGCAGAATCGGTGCTTGCTGTTCTTGTGGTCCCATTGTCAGAGTCCGAAGAATTGACAGTGGCTACATGGGTGGGTCCCAGAGTTAGATTTGGGCTGAGTGTTGGTGCCTCGGAAGGAAAAGTTACTGAAGAAGTAGGATTTGAAGTTTTGGTCTCTTCTTTAACTAATTCTGCTGTCGATGCTTTAATAGACCTTGTAACGCCTACTGAAGGTGAAACTACAAACACCAAAAAATAAGGAAACATCACACAAAGAACTGATAACTCAAAAGTTATGAGGCACAAAGCAGCAAGCCCTAATAAACTCGCAAACACTTGGAGACCAAGCAAAGACCAGATATACACACACACGCACACATTTTTATTTAATGCTGGATCCTTCCTACCACTTCCACAGGACTAAGGGAGGAAGAAACTGGATTCTTTACTTAGTTCCTCAGAATCAATATATAGGAGTCTTAAATAGCAATGATTTTCTTTTTTTACATTTCAGGAATGAATATAAACTCTTTATTTATTTAAAGTAGTATGTGGTATATAGAACAATGCTGAGCATACAACTCAGATTTCGAAAGACATTTATTTTACCATCACTTTTAAGTAATACTTTAATAGTTTTTCTTTCTTTAATACCACCTAGGTCTTCAAATATGGGTCATTAAATGTGAAAGCAAAATTCTATTCCAAATACCAGACTTATCAAATGACAATTTACCTGTGGTAGCATTGTTGGCACTGACACGTATCAGACAACTGCCAAGCAGAACAAGAATGAACCAGGAATCCATGCTGACCTGGAAAACAGAAAACCATGTTAGATAAGGTCCTATCTTATCACAACTGTGTTCAAACTACTCAGCAAAGGACTATGTTAGGCAAAATCTTCCCAACTATTAAAATGTGCACACAGGACCAATGATATTTCGGGAGTCTGAAAGGCACATTTTTCCAGGAATCCAACTACTTAATTGAATCTTTATACAAATATAAAAAAGACTATTAATAAGAACATACTTTTTAGAGCAGTGATTCTCAACCTTGGCTGCACTTTAGAATCACCCAAAGAAGTTTGAAACATCCCCATGCCAGACTGCATCTCTGGGGGTGAGAGCTAGGTAGCAGTCCTTTTAAAAGCTCTCCAGGACATGGCTAAGTGCAGCTCCTCATTCTTCAGAATGAGAAGTATGGAGAAGGTAGGCTGACTGCATGAACGTACTGTCCTTCAAAGCAGATATTATACAGCTGTTGTCAACCTTTATTCCACCTCAAACCATATCAGAGGGCTGTGGCACATTCCCATCAGTGATCGTGGTTCACCCATCCATTCAGATTTTTGTGCCCTACACTGAGCTAGGTATTAGGGAAACAACTGGGAAGCAATATACTCGTAGGTCCCATCTTCATAGGACTCACAGCCTAAAGGTAATTCAGTATGGTAATGACTCTCCAAGAGAATCAAGACATACTTCTCCAAGGGGCACATAAGAATCTCTGAGGGAGGGTGAGGGAGATGCAGGTGGTTCATATACGTCCCAAGAGTTTGCCTCTGGTACAGGCAACCATGCCTAACAGGGAACTGGTTTCAGCAGGTGGCCTTCCTAAGGTGCAGCCATACAAGGTTTGACTACTTTCCCACTCTTCCAACCTGACCATAATCCAAAATTGGGAAAGCATACAATTCCCTCCATAAGGGTTAGGAAACAGATTGGAAGGCTGATTACTGTATATGCATACCTGTCTATTCTTGATAAATCAATAGGAAATGGTTTGGGGAAAAATTATGTATTTGAGGGGAGGGGGTTGGACCATCACCTCATTCCATATACCAAAATGAAATCCAGATGAGTTGAAGAATTAAATATTTAAAAACACATTTTAAAAGGGAATAAATATGTGAATAATGAATTCATGAAATAATGAATATGTGAGCTCAGGATGAGGAAAGATTTTCTAAACAAAAAGCCAATGTAAGATCACAAAGGAATAAATCACAAAGGTAAAAATGGAATATCTTACAATACAAAAAAATAAAAGCTACTAAATGTAAAAGAAGTCAACCATAAACAATGTTCACAGATAGGAAGACTCAATATTGTCAAGATGTCAGTTCTTCCCAACTTAGTCTATAGATTCAATGCAATCTCAATGGAAATCCTTTTGTGGATATCAACAAACTGTTCTAAAGTTTATATATAGAGGAAAAAGACTGAGAATAGCCAACTCAATATGGAAGAACAACAACAAAGTCAGAGGACTAACACCACTAGACTTCAAGACTTACTATAAAGCAATAATAATCAAGACTGTGTGGTATTGGTGAAAAAATAGACAAATAGATCAACAGAACAGAAGAGAGAAACCAGATATACACCCACATAAATATTGATTGATCTTTGACAAAGGAGTAAAGGCAATATAATGTAGCAAAGATAGTCTTTTCAACAACAAATGGTGCTGGAACAACTGGGCACACATGCAAAGAAATAAAATAACATCTAGACACAGACCGAATACTCTTCACAAAAATTAACTCAAAATGGATCATAGACCTAAATGTAAATGCAAAACCATAAAACTCCTAGAAGATAACAAAGGCGAAAATCTAAACGACCTTAGTTATGGCAATGACTTTCAAGATAAAACACCAAAGGCATGATCCATGAAAGGAATAATCAATAAGCTGGACTTCATTAAAATTAAAAACGTCTGCCCTGCAAAAGACAATGTCAAGAGAATGAGAAGACTAGGGAGAAAATGTTTGCAAAAGACACATCTGCTAAAGAACTGTTATCCAAAATAAACAAAGAACTCTTAAAACTTAACAATAAGAAAACTATCACCCAATTAAAAAATAGTCAAAAGAAGACATACAGATAGAAATAAGCATATGAAAAGATGTTCAGCAATATATGTCATTAAGGGGGCCGGCCCTGTGGCTTAGTGGTTAAGTGCGCACGCTCTGCTACTGGCGGCCTGGGTTCGGATCCCAGGCGCGCACTGACGCACCACTTGTCCGGCCATGCTGAGGCGGGGTCCCACATACAGCAACTAGAAGGATGTGCAACTATGACATACAACTATCTACTGGGGCCTTGGGGAGAAAAAGGGGGAAAAAAAGGAGGAGGATTGGCAATAGATGTTAGCTCAGGGCCGGGCCTCCTCAGCAAAAAAAGAGGAGTGGCATGGATGTTAGCTCAGGGCTGATCTTCCTCACACACACACACAAAAATATACACATATGTCATTAGAGAACTGGAAATTAAAACAATGAGATATCACTACACACCTATCAGAATAGCCAAAATGCAAAACACTTGACAACACCAAATCCTGGTGAGAATGTGGAGCAAGAGGAACTCTCATTCACTGCTGGTGGGAATGCAAAATGGCACAGCCACTTTGGTAGACAGTTTGGCGGTTTCTTATAAAACTAAACATACCCTTACCATATGACCCAGCAATTGTGCTCCCTGGTATTTACCCAAGAAAGTTAAAAACTTATGTCTACACAAAAAACCTGCACACAGATGTTTATAGCAGCT
Source organism: Diceros bicornis minor (assembly GCF_020826845.1). NCBI lineage: Eukaryota > Metazoa > Chordata > Mammalia > Perissodactyla > Rhinocerotidae > Diceros > Diceros bicornis. The sequence goes on along the minus strand of NC_080758.1, from coordinate 31,467,715 downwards.
TTATTCATAACTGCCAAAACTTGGAAGCACCCAAGATGTCCTTCAGTAGGTGAAGGGATAAATAAACTGTAGCGCATCCAGACAAGGGAATATTATTCAACACTAAAAGGAAATGAGCTGTCAAGCCATGAAAAAACATGGAGGAACCTTAAATGCCTATTACTAAGTGAAAGAAAGCAATCTGAAAAAGCTACATAGTGTATAATTCCAGCTCTATGACATTCTTGAAAACGCAAGACTATGAAGATAGTAAAAAGATTAGTGATGAGGGAGGGAATGAATAGGTGGAGCACAGAGGATTTTAATGGCAGTGAAACTATTCTGTATGCTAATACAATGGTGGATACACATCATTATACATTTGTCCAAATCTATAGAATATACAAATTGTGGTGGTGGGCGGCGGGTGGCCAGAGAGTATTGGGAACTCCAAACTTTCTGCTCAATTTTGCTGTGAACCTTTGCTCTAAAAACAAGTCTATTTTTTTAAAAAAGGAAATGAACTGGGAAAATTGTCACAAGTAAGACAAAGGATTAAAACAAGAACTCACATCAATATGGAAAACATTAAGACTCTAATTTTGAAAAATCTGAAGAACCTAAACAGATAACTTATAGAAGAGAAAAATAAGCAGCTAAGAAAATACACAAAAGTGTTGACCATCCCCACTAATTAAAGGAATATAATGATGAGATAACATTTTTACTTTCCAAATCAGAAAAAATCAATCATATGAAACATTCAATGCTGGCAAGAGTCATATTGAAAAGGACTCAACTACTGGTGGGAATGTCAATTAGCCTATAATAACAAACTCCTTTCCAGAAAGGTTATCCAAGAATCTTAAGGACGTGAAGGCCTGGGGACTGCTGTCTGGACACGGGCTGGCATGTCAGCTCTGACGCACGCCTTTCGTTTGTGTTGGAGGCTGCCTCTTCAGAGGCCACTGTGCACAGGTGGCTGGAGGCAGTGGAGTCCATCATGCCAGTGGCGGTGTGCATATCCAGCCCTGGTACAGGCAGTTCCCCCAGCTGACCAGATCCTAAGTGATGCAGGCCAAGTTCTTCAGCGCAATCATGTGGTTCTGGATTCTCTGGTGCTTTTTTTTTTGTGTGTGTGAGGAGATCAGTCCTGTGCTAACATCTGCCAATCCTCCTTTTTTTTTGCTGAGGAAGACTGGCCCTGGGCTAACATCCGTGCCCATCTTCCTCCACTTTATATTGGACGCTGCCACAGCGTGGCCTGACAAGCGGTGCGTTGGTGCGTGCCCAGGATCCGAACTGGCAAACCCCGGGCCGCCGCAGTGGAGCGCGCACACTTAACCGCTTGCGCCACCGGGCCGGCCCCATCTCTGGTGCTTTTGACGTGACTCAGATGCTGTGCTGGGTCACTTTTCATATCCAGATCCTTCCCAGTGGACGGATGAAGAACTAGGCATCCTTCCTGATGATGAAGACTGAAAGTGTAGACTCAGCTCTTTACAAGAGCCAGGTGAGAATTTCAAGAAATTATGGACTTCATATTGTACATTCAAGTTGTAAATTAAAGTGTTTTGGTTAAAAATGAAAATAAAAAAAAGGACCCAAGTGTCCCTCGACTGATGATTGGATAAAGAAGATGTGGTGTATATATACTATGGAATACTACTCAGCCATAAAAAAAAGACAAAATTGTCCCATTTGCAACAACATGGATGGACCTGGAGGGTATTATGTTAAGTGAAATAAGCCAGAAAGAAAAAGACAAACACGGCATGATTTCACTTATATGTGGAAGATGAACCAACACACGGGCAGATAGAACTGTTTGGTGGTTACCAGGGGCTAGGGGGGTGGGGGATGGGCACAAGGGGGTGGAGGGATGCAATTATATGGTGACTGATAAACAATAATGTACAACAAAAATTTCACATAAAAAAATTAAAAAACTAAAAATAAAAATGAAAAAAAATATTATTTTCTGATGCATTTTCATGGTTATATTCTTATGTAAATGTAAAAACAATCCAAATCCCCAACAACAGTGAAAACAGGAAAAAGTTGAAATAATTATGTTGTTATTCAAGATGATTCATTGTTACTATTTAAAATGCTATATTCAAAGAATTTAAGAAAATGGAATAAGCCCTTCATTTTTTAAGCTAAAAAAAAAAGCAAGATCAAAACTGAATATAAAATATGGTCTCAACTAAATTTATATATGCATAAGAATGTATATGCTTGAAAGTAAGACTGGAAGGGAAAATCTGTAAACATTTTGGCATATAGCACTTTACGATTTTTATTTTCTTCTTTACATTGTACTTTATTGCCAAAATTTTTCAAATAAAGAGCATGATCTTTTTATAAGTAAAAGTAAGTTAAAAAGAAAATAGATTTCAAAACAGAGCATGAATATAAGAAGCAAAACTAAAAGACGGAAAGTACAGAAGAAAGGTGTGCCTCAAATGAAAGCATGCAAGGGAAAGAACAAATGCATAGGGGATGGCAAGTTGGAGAGGATTTGCATGTGTACACTAGTGAGAGACACGTCAGAATTTAAGAAGATCCAAGTCACTAACAGGTATATTCATAGACCACAACCAGGAAAACCATACTGAAGGCCTCACTCTTCCCAGAGGATATAAAGACCCTCAGGCCAATTCCCATAACTTCCCGACCCCCTGACTAAACTGAAACCACACCTATGCTCACTTCCCCTCTCCAGTCTCCAAGTCTTCTACTTCAAACATCCCAGAGCTGCACGTCAGGAAGTAGAGTTGAGGTTTCTTCACTCAAGGATGCCATATGCAAACCATTCTTCCTGGAGCCTGCTCTAACAGTCCCTGTTCTTAAGAGCTTTTTTGCCTACTAATTTCCTGGCACTCCTTGTCACTGGACATTGGAATGTGGTTGCCAGTTTTCTTCCCATCCCCAAGTCCTGATATTCTCCCGGAAGACTGTTCAACATCCTCACAGGCACCACAGTTCACATCTGGGCCAGCCTCTGAGCTCCTTGACTTCCTCAACTCCAAGGATCTTATACCTCTACTCCACTGGAGCACCCATGACAATGGCTGCACTCTAGATTCTGTTATCACCAGGAAAAGCCCTCATACTGAATCTTACCTTCCCTCTCTCCAACCACACTCCCTACCCTTGCAGTTCTCTCTCTATTTTGTCTACTACATCTGTTCTCTGACCTCATCCAGGCTTTTGGTCCCTGGAACTCCTCTCTAATTTTCTTTCCAGTATCTCTGTCCTGTCTTTATTTCCTTCTCTACCTAACGAAGGAAACTTTATGTCAGTTCAGTGACTCCCTTGCTGATATCCTAAACTCCTTTGCTAACTGTTCTTCTATCAAACGTACATGAGAAAAAAACAAAACACCCAATCCTGAACTAATCTGTCAGCCGACACTTGGATTGCCAAATGCTGCATAAGAAAATCAAACAACTCATAAGGCTGATATCACTATTTCTGCCTCAATGGAACTCTGAACACTTTCTGCAATCCTTCTATATTTCCCTACTCAGCTCTCTCTCCAATTCTCCATAGCAGTGATTTCAAAGAACCTCCTCTCCTCTCCAAACATCTCCTCCCACCCTTGGCTGTTGGTCTTGCCTTCACTTCAGAGAAAACAGAAGTGGTTAGAATGGGACATCCTTAACTCTCAGTCACCATATCTGTAAATTTCCTCCTTCTCTGCAATTCCTCCCAAGAACCTCAGTCCCTTAGGAACTTTGCCCTGTAGATCCTCTAATAACCATCTCCTAGCTTTAACTCCTCCCTCTCATACCAGCATTTACACCCAAGAATTTTCCAAAGAAAAGAAGAACTCCTCTGAATCTACATCAGTCCTCCAGCTAGCATTCTCTCTACTCCACTTTGCAGCCAAATTTCTAGAAAGAGCTGTCTCCATGGCAATCGGGCTTCTTTTTCCACCATTTTACTAAAACAACTACCTCTATAATTTTAAAGAATGAGCTCTTTAAAAATATTTCCAACTCGGGGGCTGGCCTGGTGGGGTAGCGGTTAACTTCAAGCGTTCCGCTTTGGAGGCCCGGGGTTTACTGGTTCGGATACTGGGCACGGACTTACTGGCCGCTCATTGGACCATGCTGGGACGGCATCTCATGTAGAGGAGATGCAGTTCTACAACTGTGGTACACAACTGTGTGCTGGGGCTTTGGGGAAAAAAAAGAAAAAACAGGAAGACTGGCAATAGATGTTAGCACAGGGCCAATCTCCCTCAAAAAAAAAAAATTCCAATTCATTTACAGAGGTCTAATTTCCCTAATATATAAAAGAATCCGGAGCAGGTTAATAAAAAGAGGACCAACAATCCAAAAGAAAAACTGGCAAACGATATGAAACAGACAACTCACAGAAAACCTCTTAAATATATTAAACATATATTCTCTTAAATATATGAAAAGATGCTCAACCTCACTCATGGTCAGAGAAAGCAAAATTAAAGCTACACTGCAATATCATTTTTCACCTATCAGATAAGCGAATATAAAAAAATTTAACAACACCGCATTGGCAAGGGTTTGAGTAAATAGGTACTCTCCTACAATCTGTAAATATTTATCAGAATTACAAAAGCGCAAACCCTTTGACACCATTCTACTTGAGAACTTCATAGATATATCCATGCTTTTTTTTTTTTTTGTGAGGAAGATCAGCCCTGAGCTAACAACTATACTAATCCTCCTCTTTTTGCTGAGGAAGACCAGCTCTCAGCTAACATCTATTGCCAATCCTGCTCCTTTTTTTTCCCCCAAAGCCCCAGTAGATAGTTGTATGTCATAGTTGCACATCCTTCTAGTTGCTGTATGTGGGACGCGGCCTCAGCATGGCCGGAGAAGCGGTGCATTGGCGCGCGCCCGGGATCCGAACCCCTGGCCGCCAGTACCGGAGCGTGCGCACTTAACCGCTAAGCCATGGGGCCAGCCCTATATCCATACTTTTAAAGTGACCTAGGTACCAGGTAATTCAATGCAGCACTGATTGCAATAAAAAAAAGATTGGAGGGGCTGGCCCCAGGGCATAGCGGTTAAATTTGCGCACTCAGCTTAGGCGGCCAAGGGTTCACAGGTTCCCATCCTGGGTGCGGACCTATGCACCGCTTATCGAGCCATGCTGTGGTGGTGTGCCATATAGAAAACAGAGAAAGACTGGCAACGGATGTTAGCTCACGGCCAATCTCCCTCACCAAAAAAAAAAAAAAAGTTGGAAATAAATGTTTATCAATGGGAGAAGATACCATGATTAAATAAATTATGGCATATTCATAAAATGGAATACTATGCAACTGTTAAACAGAGTGAGGAGGCTGTTTGGAGATCATTTACTTTTAGTCCACAAGACACCTTTTGATTGTGAACCATTTAAAAAATAACTTTTACAAAAAATTAAATTAAAATGCACAGGATGAAAAGCCCACTGGTAGGTATTTCTTTCTTCACCTCTACTCCCCTTTTCTCTCCCCCTCACCTCACTCACACTCACACACACACACGCAACCTCTTTGTTGTTAAATCCCTCAACCAACCTCTGTCACGTCTGATTTATTGACACCCCATTTTCTCCCAAATTCATCTCCTCCTCCTATCTTTCTCTGAATTGAGGATTTTAAAAGCTGGTTCTACGATGAAGGTCTAGCCTTGATACGGATGAATAGTTAAGTGGTTTGAATCTGAAGGAAATATGCACTATCAAATGTCAGAAGGAGACCAGTCCTGCCAGCTGTGGTCTGCATCATGTCAGAAATCCTGTGCACACATTCTAATAGTGGGAATTTCTGCCTCGTCACAAAATGATTTTTAGCATGAGCCACTATTTGTGACACTTTTATTTTAAAAATAAGTTTGTCTGACAGCTTCTTATAAAACTAAATATACACCTACCATATGATCCAGTAATTCCATTCCTATATATTTTAAAAACATATGTCCACAAAAAGACTAGTACAAGAATGTTCATAATAACAAAAAACTGAAAACAACCCAGGTAACCATCAATAAGAGAATATAATTATTTTTTCACAATGCAATATTACTTAGCAATAAAAAGGAAAGAATTACTGACACACACAACATGGATGAATCTAAAAAACATCATGCTGAGTGAAAAAAGCTGTACACAAAAGAGTATATAACAAAAATGTCATAAAAACTGAAATAAAAAGAGTATATAACATATGATTCCATATATATGAAGTTCTAGAACAAGCAAGACTAATCCATAGTGGAAAAAAATCAGAATAATGGTTGCCTGGGAAAGAGATGGAGGATTTACTGGAAAGGAACATAAGGGTACTTCCTGGATAATAGTAATATTCTGTATCTTGACAGGGAATTGGGTTGCATGATTGATGTATGCGTTTTTCAGAACTCACTGAATGATTACTTAAGATTTGCACATTTCACCGTACATAAATTTTACCTCTAAAAAAGATGCCACCCATAAAGAAACATTGTCAATGATGTGCATATTTAAGTATTTGGGAAGAAGTGTACTGATATACGCAATTTGCTTTGAAATACATTAAAAAGAATATGAATTGATAGATGAGTAAAGAGTTGGACACATGGACAGATACGTGATAAAACAAGTATAGCAAAATGTTAACTGTAGAATCTAGGTGGTAAGTAGAAACTTTTCTCAACTCAACTTTTCTCTATATTTGAAAATTTTTATAATAAAAGGCTGATAAAATAATCAGTTCAGGGAGAATTGGCATTTTTATGGTATTAAATTTTATAATCCTGGGATACAGTATTTTCTCCATTTATTTAATTTTTTATGTTTCTCAAAGTGTTATTATATTTTTTGTCCTACTTATTTCTTCCTGCATTTCTTCCTGATTATTTTATATGATGTTACCATTGTGAATGGAATCTTTATTTTTTTTAATTTCAGCTTTATTGAGGTATAAGTGACATATAAAATTGTAAGATATTTAAAGTGTACATTGTGGTGATTTGATATACATATATTGTGAAAGGATTCCCCCCATCTAGTTAATTAACATTCATCACCTTACATATTTACCTTTTTTTTTTTTTTTGGCTAAGAACATTTAAGTTCTACTCTTAGCAAATTTCAATTATACAATACAGTGGTATCAACTGCAGTCACCATGTTTTACATTAGATCCTCAGATCTTTTCATCTTTTACCTGAAATGAATGGAATCTTTTTTTTTTTTTTTTTTTTTTTGTGAGGAGATCAGCCCTGAGCTAACATCCGCCAATCCTCCTCTTTTTTTTGCTGAGGAAGACGGCCCTGGGCTAACATCGGTGCCCATCTTCCTCCACTTTATATGGGACACTGCCACAGCATGGCTTACCAAGCAGTGCGTCGGTGCGCGCCCGGGATCCGAACCAGCGAACCCAGGGCCGCCGCAGCGGAGCGCGCGCACTTAACCGCTTGCGCCACCGGGCCGGCCCCTGAATGGAATCTTTTAACGTTATTTATTAAAAGGTTTCTTTTGTTACATAGGAAAGACACTAGTCCTCCTCCCCCTTACTGAAATTATAAACTACTTAAAAAAAAAAAGTAAAGCATGCTCATAACAAGAAATACAAACAGAACAGAGGGATATAAAGCAAAATGTAAGTCTCATTCATCTCCTGCCAGTCCCATTTTCCAAAAGCGATCACTAAACATTTTCTTCTATATCTTTTAGATTTCCTATACTATACCAACATACATCTACCTACACATTAAAAAATTATATATATATGTATAAATAGGACCGTATTACACATACTCTCTATGGTTTGCATTTTTACTTAAATAATAAATCCTGGACATTTTCCACATCAATACATCTAGCTACCTGTCTTTCCAATGGCTGGCTGCATAGTGTTTCGTCATATGGATGTATCACAATTATTTTAACTAGTCTTTCTGTTTGCTTTTATTAGGTAAGAGTTAATTATATATAATTTCCTCCCGTATCCTATACATTATCTTTGATTAGGCAACAGAGGCTTGAGTAAAGATAGAATTATATATTCCAGGAAAGTCAAAGTCATGAAAGAAACTCAAGTTTATACATTGTTCATTTTTCAAAAAGCACTTGTGAATCATAAATCTTTAGTTAACTGTGAATACAGAATAACTGAGCAGGGAGGCTTTGGGAGATGAGTCATGAAGTCTGGGCAATTCCCTAATTTACTGGACACTAGCACACACATTGTATTCTCTCTCCTACTCCCCACACCCAGACAAAGGGCCAATATACAGTCCAATATACAGTCCTTATTTCACTACAAAAACATTTGTTACTTAAAAAAACATTGTTTCCACTGCACATACATTAGGGTGCTCAGTCAGGAAGGTTTAACATTCAAATAACGGATGAAAACCAAAAGCCATTAGCAATACTTAAAAGCCCTAGAATAAACGACAAAGGAAGTTCTGAAAAAGAATAGCTGTTGTTTTCCTTACATTTAAATATCTAAAAACATTTCCTAAATGTTCTCAAAATTCAAATTCAGCATAATAGATCTGAGACATTCTCCAGGGATACATGTGGAGGCTCTGAATTCTGCCTCCACAGAATCTCCACAGTGGGGATGTGGATGGTAGGCAGTGCCCACTGGCTATTAAATCACTCACACTTGCCCTCCCATCTCAAAGCCCAGTCTTCACTGAGCACTTTGTATGCCTCCTCTCACTAATCTTCCCCAACTCTATGATGCTGATATTGGTGTTATTACAACTTTCCCACGTTGTGTACCCTGGTGTGAGGAGAGAGGAGGTCTCTCTTAAACTGTAGAAACCTTGAATGTTAAATTCATAAACAATCAATTATACATGCTTACACACATTTAGGGGTAAACTATCTGAAATATATATCCTGCACCCGAGATGAAAGAACCATTCACAGGTATACTGAGTATCTACTAGAGAAAGACTCCTTTGGCTTCTGGCCAAAGAGAAACACTCCTTACCTAGACATACACTCCCTGTCAATGGACCTTGAAGTACTGAAAGACATACCATCCTCATCACCTAAGAGTAAGGAGAGGAAGACGAAAGAAAATTGGGTGCTAGTACTAAAAAGAACATGCCCATTCCTCAGCTAGGTGTGAACAAGTGACTAAATCCAGGTCAAGGAAATATAAGCTAAAGTGCATTATGAAATCTCTAGAAAGGTGGTTTAAAAGGGAGGGAGGGAGGGGCTGGCCTGGTGGCACAAGCGGTTAAGTGCGCGCGCTCCGCTTTGGTGGCCCGGGGTTCGCGGTTTGGATCCCGGGCGCGCACCAACACACTTCCTGGGCAAGCCATGTTGTGGCATTGTCCCATATAAAGTAGAGGAAGATGGGCATGGATGTTAGCCCAGGGCCAGTCTTCCTCAGCAAACAAAGAGGAGGATTGGCAGATGCTAGCTCAGGGCCAATCTTCCTCACAAAAAAATAAATAAATAAAAATAAAATTAAAAAAAAGGGAGTGAGTGAGTTTTTTCCCTGTCCTCTCTCTTGTAATCTGGAATTTAGATGTGATGATTAGAGTCCCAGCAGCCATTATGGACCCTGAAATGACTTTGGGGATAGCAGAATAGAGAGCTAGAAAGAGACTGAGTTCTCTGATGACACTCTTGAACTGCCATACCAGCCCCGCTTACTTTCAGGTGTTGTATATACAAGAAAGGAAGAAACCTACTTTATTTTCTGATATATGCACCCAACTCCAATCCTGATACAGCTAGTTATCAGGAATAAGAAGACCAACTCCTAATGTTATGACTTATGATGGAATGGAAATGATGAGGGTGCTCTGGAATGCATTTTTCTCAGCCCTCTAGTTAGTAAGTACAATGCTGCATACATTTGCTAAAGAAAAACTGTTACGAGGAATCTGTATTATGAAATCCCCACTAGCAAAAGAGAAGCTCAGCCAATCTGCACATTCCCCAGAGTTTAGACTTTGGCTGTGATAGCTTCCATTAAGAGTCCATCTATTCAAAATTAAGCATCCAATATGCAATACATTAGTACTGAGATAAAATATTCAAGTGTCAGGTACATATTATCTCAATATTCAGCACTTTAGCTCAGTTAAATCTCACAGCAACTCTACAAGTTAGATACTCTTCCTACTCCCATTTTGCAGGTAAAGAAACTGAAAGGGGCCGGCCCCCTGGCATAGCGGTTAAGTGCACGCGCTCCACTGCTGGCGGCCCGGGGTTCAGATCCCAGGCGCACACCGACGCACCGCTTGTCAGGCCGTGTTGTGGCAGTGTCCCATATAAGTGGAGGAAGATGGGCACAGATGTTAGCCCAGGGCCAGTCTTCCTCAGCAAAAAAAAGAGGAGGACTGGCATGGATGTTAGCTCAGGGCTGATCTTCCTCACAAAAAAAAAAAGAAAAGAAAGAAAGAAAGAAACAGAGATGGTCACAGCTGGTAAGTTGTGGAAGTAGAATTCAAATCCAGGACTATCTGACTTTTCTTCATGTGTCTTATCACCATTTGATCCTTCAAAAGTTTAAAGACTAATGAAGAAACAGATAAATCTTCCTAACACCAACTAAAACTAATTGATAATTATTTCCATTTTACAGATTTCTAAACAAACGGGCAGTGATTTTTTTTAAATGTGCTCTGTTAATCAACCACTGATTTTCAGATATTCAATATATATGACAGTTCAAGTACTAGTCTTGATTTTAAGTAAACTCACCTCTCGCAGAGATGAAGCTCTCTGAGGGAAAGATATGTATTCAACTCTCAGCCTTACTGAGGATGTCTCCCAGGTGTGGGATAAACAAAGAAGTGGAAGCTAGGAGTGTGAAGCTCTGCCCTGGGCCTTCTCCTAAAACTGTTCAGGTTCTCTGATTTGAAGAAAAGGCACCTAGAAGGAGGGTTCAGTTCCTTCAGCTAATTGTTCCCTCAATCAACATTATATTATTTATTATTAAGAACAAAAACTATTTTTACAACTACAATCCTTGGTTGCCTGCTATGTGTAGGCACTTGTACTAGGCATTCTATGTACTTGAACCCATTTAATCCTCACAACCACCTTATGAGTTAGATATTCTTTTTCCATTCTACAGGTGAAGAATCTAAAGATCACAGAGGAATTTGCTCAAGGCCACATACCTAATAAGTGGCTACTAGGATTCACACTCAGGGCTTTTAAAACTCCAAAGCTCATGTTCTTCCCTTCACGATTCCCTGGATATTGGGAACCCAGACAGACGAGATACGGACATTGTCATCAAGTAGTTCACTAACCAGTAGTGAGGTACAAATAAACTATTTATTCAAACTCTGAATTATCACCTGCCATACATAATATTAGTCAGTTAACACTAAGGTAAGGTGGTGAAATTGCAAACCAAAGAAGGAATTTTCAAGGGAGGTAATGCTTGAGCTGAACTTGGGAGTAATAAAGAGTAGTTAGCCAAGAGAAAGGTCAGAACAGTCTTTCAAGCACAGAGAAACTGGCAGTTTGAAACAGTCTATCTGGTTCCAGGAATGGCAAAGAGCTGGGTAAGGGCATTGAGCAGGACCTCAATAAATACCTGTTCAATAAATGTGAAAATGGCAGACTTGAAAGATTGGGGTCTGTGAGGCTATGTGGAGGAAATGCAGGAGATGAGGCTAGAGGAAGTAGATCATCAAGGAGCCTGCAGGCCGCAATAAAAAGTTTTGAATTTCCACTGAACACACTGAAGAACTACCAAAGGCTTTAGCACAGGGAGGTTGACCAGAACAATTTGGATTTTAGAAAAAATGATTGACAGCAGGGTGGAAGATCAACTGGTGAGGTTGAAGTTAGCTGGGCTGCTGACTGAAGCCTTCAGAAGTAATCTAGCCAATAAACCAGAAGGACTTCAGAGCAGGGCAGGAATATCTAGAGGAGAATGTTAAGAGAATTTACGGAGTAGAATGGAAGACTTAACAATGAGATGCCAGAGGTAAGGAAGGCCCAGGTGTCTGACGTAGGTTAATCCCAATGCAATATAAGCAGGAGGATGACTGCTTTGGGAAAAACCATGGAGAAGGTGATAAGCTTAGTTCTAAACATGGAGAATGTGCAGGACTACAGTACATGTAGTACCTACACAGGGCAGAGGTGGAGGGTGGGAGAAGGGGCAGAATGGCAGACAGGCAATGACAGAGCAGCTGCCATGGAGTCAGGCAGTAAGCCAAAGAAGGGAAGAAGACAGCTGTAAGAGTGACAAAAGCAGCAATGAGCAAGCCAGGCAGGAGACATCTGACAAGCACCGGAGGCAGAAGCAGGTGGGTGTTGATGAGTAGAAAACTGATACACGCCACCAAGGGAGGGTGGAGTAGGAACAGCACACTGAATACTTGCCAGTGAGAGAAAAGAGCATGAAAAACTGCTGAAGGGCTTCTGAAGAAGTATTAGAACGCCAGAAATCAACTTTCATTATAAGTCTTCTCTTGAGAAAGGCAATGTGATAGAGAGGGCAGAAACAGAGGGAAGAGGACCCCCTAAAATTAGCAGGAGTCTGAGGCCCGGAAGAGCAGCTCGCTTCCACAGATGAAATTATATAGAGAATCAAACAAGACCACTAAGGCTACGAAACAGATTGTTAATTCCACTGTCTTAAGTTTTACTTAAGGCAAGATTCACTTTGTGGCCTTGGAGACAGATGAGCGTGGAAGCAAGGAAGTCAATTAGATTACTTCAATAAACAAACATACAAAATAATTTGGTATAAATTTATACTGCAGATTAATTAAGGCAAAGAACAATATGGAAAAGTATTTATTCTGCTTAACGTGCACCTTGGAATAAACTACTGGATATATGAAACAAAAGTATAGTACGGGCTATATGTGTTTTAAAAAACAGACAACTCTGAAAAAGAAGAATAAAATGTGAGCAATCAACCCAGTGTTAAGGCTAGCAAAGGGTTAAACATACAGATCTACAGAATAAAACAGAACCAGAAAGACCAGAAATACACTCAAATAATTTTTGACAAAGGTGCAAAAGCAATTCAATGGAGGAAAGAGCCTTTTCAACAAATGGTGCTGAGAAAACTGGATATCCACAGTCAAAGAATGAAGCTGGACTCCTACCTTACACCATATACAAAAAGTAACTCAAAATGGATCAAAGACCTAAACATAAGAGCTAACACTATAAAATTCTTAGAAGAAAATATAGGCGAAAAGCTTCACAACATCAAATTTGGTAACGATCTTTTAAATATGACACCAAAAACACTGGCAACAAAATTAAAAAGTAGATAAGCTAAACTTCATCAAAATTCAAAACTTGTGTGTACCAAAAGACACTATCAACAGAATGAAAAGGAAACTCATGGATGGGAGAAAATATGTTCAAATCATCTATCTGATAAGGAACTGAAAACCAGAATATACAAAAGAACTCCTATAACTCAACAACCAAAAAAACAACCTGATTAAAAAACGGGCAAAGGACTTGAATAGACATTTACTCAAAGAAGATACACAAATGCCAATAAACACAAGAAAAGATGCTCAACACATCACTAACTGTTACAGAAATGCAAATCAAAATCATACTGAGACACCACTTCATACCCATTAGGATGGCTATTATTAAAAAAAAAAAAAGAAAATAACAAGTGTTGGTGTGGATGTGGAGAAACCAGAACCCTTGCACACTGCTGATGTAAATGTAAAATGGTGCATTCACTGTGGAAAAGAGCATGGTGATTCCTCAAAAAATTAAACACAGAATTATCACATAATACAACAATTCTACTTCTGGGTATATACTCAAAAGAACTGAAAGCAGGGATTCAAACAGATATTTATACAACAATGTTCACAGCAGCATTATTCACAATAGCCAAAACTGGCAACAACCCAAGTGTCCAGTGACGAATGAATGGATAAACAAAATGTGGTATATATATACCATGGAGTATTCTTAGCCTTAAACAGAAAATTGTGATACATACTATTACATGGATAACCCTTGAAGACATCATACAGGTGAAATAAGCCAGTCACAAAAGGACAAACATTGTATGATTTCATTTATATCAAGTACACAAGGCAGTCAAATTTATAGAGAAAGAAGTAGAAAAGTGGTTGCCAGGGGGTGGGGGAGGGGAGAAGGGGAAGTTATTGTTTAATGGGAACAGAGTTGCAGTTGGGGAAGATGAAAAGTTTTGGAGGTGGATAGTGGTTATGGTTACCGAACAACATGAATAAACTTAATGCCATAGAACTATACACTTAAAAATGGTTAAAATGGTAAATTTTATGTTATGTATATATTTAGCCACAACTTTTTAAAATGACAAGCCACAGACTGGAGAAAATCTTGCAAAGCATTTATCTGATAAAGGACCAGTATCCAGATAAATAAAAAACTCTTAACACTCAACAATAAGAAAACAAGCAACCCAATAAAATAATGGGCAAAAGATTTAAACAGACATTTTCACCAAAGAAGATATATATAAAGCAAATAAGCACACAAAAGAGGCTGCAAATCATTAATCATTAGAGAAATACAAAGTAAAACACAAGATACCACTATGTGCCCACTAAAGTGGCTAAAATTAAAAGAGCGACAATACCAAGTGTTGTAAAGGATATGGAGAAGTCAGAACCTTCACTCATTCTGGTGGGAATGTAAAATGGTATAACCATTTTGGAAAATCGTTTGGCAGTTTCTTAAAAAATTAAACATATACCTACCATACAATCCAGCCATTCTACTCTTGGGTATTCATCCAAGAGAACAGGAAATGCCCATGCAAAAACTTGTGCATTAATGTTCCTACAAGCTTTATTTGTAATAGCCCAAAACTGGAAACAACCCAAATGTCCATCAACAGATGAATGGATAAACAAATTTTGGTATATACATATAATGGAATACTACTCATCAATAAGAATGAATGATCTGTTGATACACACAACAGCATGGATGAATCTCAAAATAATTATGCTGAGTAAAAAAAGCAAGACAAAAGAGACTATATATTTATTTTAAAATGTAGGTTTTATTGTTATTCAGGTATGGTGAGACCAACAAATCAGATGACTGTCATTGAAAAGACAGTTTGTTTCTCACAGCTCCCAAAAGAAGATACATCATGCCATACAGGGGCACATGGGGAAGCACCAGGGTTAGTCAGGAGGCAGAGAGAGGTTTCTGCAGGCAGGAATGGGCTATGGCAGAGTAAACAGGTATAGGATTAGTGAACTTGAATAATATCAGCAGGATCTGGGGCTGAGAGGCTGCCCCTAATTGCCTAGTACTTGGTCCTGGGGTGAAATGATTAGGTGGATAGTATCCCAGAGTGAGAGAGCCCAAAAAAAAGAGGTGGTTGGGGTATGGGCTCTGGATTGGTTAGTTTGCATACGCAAAGTGTCCTAGCAGGTGAGTTGTTTACTATGTCTAGAAATTGGCTAAGCCTGAGATGAGCAGTCTCTCTAGGGTCAGCAAGGACCCAGATGTCAAGGCATCAGAAACACATGGTTAATACAATAATGCATGATATTTCACTTATATAAAACCCTAAAAAATACAAACTAATCTACAGTGACAGAAAATAGTTCAGGTGGTTGCTTGGGGACAGACGAGTGGGCAGGGGTAAGAGGGAGGGATTACAAATAGGCACAAGAAAACTTTGAAGGGTGATGCATATGTTCCCACTCTCTTGATTGTGATGACAGTTTCGCTGCTGTATACATATGTCAAAACTTAATAAATTTCACACTTTAAATGTGTACAACTGTATGTCAATTATTAAGTTGTTTAAAAATTATAGGAATAATCAATAATAAACATAATAAAAAGAATACATGAAATATACAATAAAAATGAAACAAAGCCAGAGGATGGTTCTTTGATAAACCAACAAAAACAGATAAAAAGAGAAGGCACAAATTAATATTATGAATGAAAAGTGGAAATAACTACAGACACAACAGATGAAAACTAAGACTATTTATCAATAACTATAGGCAAATAATTTTGAAAACTTAAAAGAAATGGACAAATCTCTAGAAAAATATAACTTAAAACTAGTTCAGGAAGAAATAAAAAACCTGAATATTCTCATAACTATTAAAGAAGTGGAACCAGAAGTTAAAAATTTTCCCACAAAGAAAACACTGGCCCACGATAGGTGAGAAAAAGAAGAAATAATTCCCAACTCATTCTAAGAGATAAGTGAAACCTGGCACTAAAATCAGACAAAAATTTTATAAGAAAGGAAATGAGAGGCCCATTTGCACTTAATAACATAGATTCAAAAATTCTAAACAAAATATTAACAAATAGAATCTGATATATAAAAAAGATAACCCATGATCAATCTGAATGTATCCAAGGTGTACAAGAATGTTTAATATACAATCGTAAATATAATTCAGGCATATTAAAGACAAAAGATCATATAATCATTTCAACTGATGTAGAAAAAGCACCGGATTAAAAAAACATGAATTCCTGATTTAAAAAAAAACCTCTTAATTAGGAATAGAAGAAAACTTCATTAACCTGATAAAACAGTTAATATCTTAAAACAATAACAAACAATAACACCTCATAATTATCATCTTCAATGGGGAAACACTGAAAGCATTCCCTTTAAAATCAGGAATAAGGCAAGGTGATCCACTATCACTTCTATTCAATAATGTATGAGAGGTCCTAGCCTTTACAACAAGAAAAAGAAATCAAAATCATAGATAGGATGTGATTATCTGCAGGAAATATCGTTTACGTAGAAAATCCACAAGAACCTACAGGCAAATTATTAGAAATAATAAGGCAGATTCTAGGTAACTAGATCTAGGATTTTTATACCCTAGCAAAAATAACCACTGATTTGCACTCAAGAAAAGGCTGGTTTGTTTGTTAGGTTAAGAGAGAAGGAATCATGTGTAAATGCTGATAAGAAGGAATCAGATGGGAAGGAAACAAAGGTATATAAGAAAAGCAGGAAGAGATAAGAGAACTAGTAGAAAACTGAGTGAGCTTCAGTGTGACATCTTCAGGATTTCCTGTGAAGGATATAGCAGAGTCAAAGGCTAGAAAAAGAGGAGGAGATAGTGGGATAAAGTTTTAAGAAATGATAAGACTAACACTGCTGCTACAGAAAATGGAAGGAAGTGCTGACATTGAGCAGCCCTGAGGGCCCAGGTGAGATGAGATCCATTTTTCAAGAATTCTTTTCTGGAAAGATGCTCTAAGCAGTAACAGTTTGGAGAACATACAGAATTAAGGTTTTGCTGGGTGAATGTAACAGAACATAAGCAACAGCGTTGAGTACTAGCAAGAGAATAGCTGAACTGCTGAACCAGAGAGTCTAGCCTTGACAGGAAAGGAAGGTAGATATTAAAGATGATTAGAGAAAATAAAGGATTTAGTGACTAGAAACTCAGAAGATGTTAGAGAATTTTTTATAGTGGGAACAACAAAGTAGGTATACTGGAAGGCCCCAAGAGACTAATTTTACCAGAACTGTTTGGAATCTATTGTAACTGATAGGCTGTAGTCCTTGAAAAATCAATAAATATGGTTAACTCTATATAGTTATAGTTTCCTTGAGATATATGGATCTCAATGTCAATAAAATGCAAATCCTTTACTACTTCTAGATAATGCCACAAGCAGCTTGTTTAATATCTCTTCAAAATTCCATGTTTACTTTCCTCCTTTACTCTTGCAGGCTATACATAAAACTATTTCAGTGCTGATTATCTTCTTTTAAAAAGTTAATTATGAGTATTTAGGCTATTTGAAGCATTCATCAACCTTCAGTTAGACAGAAATTATCTAAAGGCCAATTTTATATATAAATAATTTTAATATGAACACAAACTTGGGCCTAATAATTGGTAAAAATTAGGCTGCAAGTCATTATATGTATTAGATACTGGCAGACACTAACTTCTGTGGCAATGACACTAATCAATACTGAAATCTCTTATCTAGAAGGAGGACTGTTCATATATCCAGGGTCTGCAAAGACTTCTTGCTGAGCTGAACATAGTGCAGTGTGTACTCTACAAAAGAGTCCACAAGATGGGCATTGGGGGGAGGGTAGTTTAATTCTTTCACAACGCCTGTGGAGAGTCTGGCAGTGATGAGCGCCTAGAAAACTCATGAAAGGCCTTTTTATAACCAGGGTGAATGTGGAGCACAAAAGCAAAGTCAGATGACCTACTTAAAGCTTTGCTTTCACTGATGAGAATTAATTCTCATTCCAGATTAGTCTCTTTCTAGAAAAAGAAAACCCTACATAATGGTTGGAAAATTAAGAAACAGGGAATATAAGTCTACTAAGTTCCAATCTTTCCCTCTCCAATATCAGCTCAAGACCTAGGGTCTGTGGCCAGAGACAGAATATGCTTCATAAGACTCTGAGAGGTTTGCTCTTGTTTACTTCAGTGTAACAATGTGTTCTCTTACTGCTGGCTTTGAGGAAATTTAAGTTCTATAATCCATCGATCAGATCAGACGCTTGGGCTAATAATATTATGAGAAGAAATAGCTTCTTAATCTCTTCCTGGAATTTATACAAAGTAAATGGATGGTAAACCCATCTTGTAAGGTAAGAACAGCCCAAGTTCTTCCAAAGCAGGGAACCACTCATTTACTAATTTGTTCAACTAAATTCCTTGTCTTGTGCCAGGTGGGGATGCAAAGAAGAGAGAAGCTCCTAACTTTGAGAAGCTTGCATATCAAATGTTTTCTCATCTACCTTTCTCATGTTACTGAAAACATTTCAGGTTAGTCAATAAAACTCTTATCAACCAGGAAGTAGATAAATATGGCTTTTTTTCATTTTGAGTCATTTATTCTCTTTCCTTTAAGCAGAGAAGATGGAAAATTCTTATTCTTCTCTTCCATGACTAATTACCCATTAAAAAAATTATCCGATCTGTTCTCATTTTGCTAAATCAACAGGTACTTACAGAATGCCTATTACACGTCCCAAACCGTGCAAACTATTGTGAGGAATAGAAGAAATTTGACATGGTCTCTCTCCTCATGTGCCCCTTTCATTACTTCCCATCCCACTTCCATGTCTCTCCTCTCTTTCCTCCCCTCCCTAACTCTGTCTGAATGAAGAATCAGGTAACTAATCCAAGATCACAGAGCTAGATCTAGAGCCTAGATTCATCAATTTCCAATTTGCTAATCTTTCTGAAGGGAAATGGGAGAAAAACGGCAGGGGCAGAGGGTGTCTCCAGAGCTCATTAATATAATTCTAAATCAATCTCAACTCTCCCCCCACCTCTTCCCATTCCCACTTTTTTTGTTGTCATCCAGTCTTTGTACCGGTAACTGCTTCTGTTTGAAAGCTTCGGCTCCTGCACATCAGCCAGGTCTCAGCTCAAACAAAACCTGCCCAAGATAGTTATGCTAGGACCATTCTCACCCCCTTCCCACTCCAAATATTCACTACCACAGCAGCCTATTCATTGCGTTCATAGAACTTAATTGTATATATTTACCTATCAATTATAATCAAGACTCTGTGCTCCATGTGGATCAAGGACCATGTCTACTCCGCTCACAAGACCCACCTAGCACCTAGCAAAGTGCCCCACACATAATAGGTATCCCAGGTAGTGGACTGAAGTCGACCTGCCCCTATAGGGACTAAAGTCCTGCTTAAAAGCATCTCAATCCCTGAAACTAGATTAAAATGATTCAAGACCCCTAGGCAAGGCCAGAAACAAATGTAAATCCTCTCTAGAAAAAGATATCTTCCTAGGTCTCAAATTATTTCTACAATTTAAAAAATACAAGGTCTGGTCCATGAGGAGATAACATGAGAATCAGTAGAAAACAAATAAGAACAGTTCTACGGCATTAAGAATTTCAGCCAAGAATCAGTGCTATAAAAAAATATAATAGCAGAACTAAAAAAAAAAAAGACCAAATAGAAATTCTAGAACTGAAAAAATACAACAGCTGAAACAAAGATCTCAGTAGATGGACTTAAGAACAGATAAAATACAGCTGAAAAGAGAATTAGTGAAATGGAAGACAGGTCAAAAAGAAATATCTAGAATAAATGAGGGCGGCAAGAGGATAAAAAATACAGAAAAGAGGATAAGAGGTATGGAGATGATCTAATCTACATATAATTTGAGTCCCAGATAAGAGGAAAGAGAGAAATGAGACAAAAGAAATATCTGAAGAAACAAAGGCTGAAAATCCTCCCAAACCAAGAGACATTAAGCCACAGATTCAAGGAGTCCCAAGAACCCCAAGCAGATAAATAAAAAGGAAATCTGTGTCTCGATACACCACAGTAATAGTTCTGAAAACCAAAGAATTTTCTTTTTAAAAATTTTTAAGTAGTCAGAAGGAAAAAATAGACAGAGTGGTAGACTGTTTGCAAAGATGGTTACAAAAATTCTTCCCACTTAGTACCACTTTCGCTGCAACCCAAGATCACACAGCTCGCAAATAGTGGGCCTAGGATTCACACTGAGGAAATCTAGCTTTAAAGCTCATATTCTTAACCACTTTTTCATGCTGCTTCTTTAATCACAATACAGTTAAACTAGAAACCAATAATTAAAACAAACCTATCCTCTTCCACATTTGTAGACTAAAAAGTATATTTCTGAATAACTCATAGGTCAAGAAAAATGAAAAATTGAATTAAAAAAATCCCTAGAACTGAAAGTAGTACATATCAAAACTAGTGGGAAATAAATGTTTCAATGGAAATGTACAGCTTTAAATAACTACATAAGGAAAGAAGAGAGGATGCAAAAATTCTAGGAAATGTAAAAGTAAAGTGTAGTTACAGATCAGTGGTTACCCGGTGGTCAGAATGGGCTGGGAGGCATTACAAGGGCAGAAGGGAAGGACTGCAAAGCGACACAAAGAAAATTTTGGAAGATGATGAATATGTTCATTATCTTGATTGTGGTGATGGTTTCACAGGTGTATACATGTTAAAACTTGTCAAAGTGTCGTCTTTAAACAGTTTATTTTATTTTATTTTATTTTTATTTATTTATTTTATTGATGTTTTAATGGTTTCTAACATTGTGAAATTTTGGGTTGTACATTTTTGTTTGTCCATCACCACATATATGACTCCCTTCACCCCTTGTGCCCACCCCCCACCCCCACTGCCCTGGTAACCCCAGTCCAGTTTTCTCTGTCCATGTGTTGGTTTATATTCCACATATGAGTGAGATCATACAGTGTTTGTCTTTCTCTTTCTGGCTTATTTCACTTAACATAATACGCTCCAGGCCCATCCATGTTGTTGCAAATTAAACAGTTTATTTTATGTCAATTATATCTCAATAAAACTGTTTCTAAAATAATGATAGAAAAAAAAACCTCCTCCTATTTCTGTACACATACTTTTTACAATGAGACTTTAGTACTCCTCCTATCAAAGGGTGAAGTTTATTTCCCCATCCCTTAAATATGAGCTGGCCTTGGACTCGCTTGCAGCAATAAAATGCAGCAGAAATAATGGTATAACTTCCAAGTTGACACCGCAAGAGAACTTGCAGCTTCTGTTTTTCTCTCTGGGAACACTACTGCCAAAATGTGAAGATGCCCTAGCTGACCTCCAGCAGACAGCCAACACCAACTGCCAGACATGTGCCTGAGACACTCTCAGCCCCAGATTAACCACTAGCTGACTACAGCTTCAAGAATGACTCCAGTCAAGACCACAGAGGAACCAAACAGCTAACCCAGTGTAGATTGCTCATTCACAGAACCATAAACTAATTAGATGCTTATTGCTTTAAACTACTATGTTTTGGGATCTTTTATTATGCAGCAATAGAAAACAGATACAGAAATATTTTCTTCAAGGAAAAACAATTAGACTAAACAGCTGATCATATGTACGTATTGTTAACTTGACATCACAGCATTTAAGTTATAGAATATCAAGAAGAAAAGTAAACATCATCCAAAGGCTTTGTATCTTCTTCTGCGGAAAGGGTTAGTGAGTTTTTGGTTGTAGGTAGGATAGTTGAATCATGTTAGGCAGCAGCATGACCTTGCTATTGTCTATATTTGGAGATTAAGTATGGTTTAAGAGGATGCATATGGGTGCCAAGTCAACAAAGGATAGACTTGTGACAATTAATTTTATGTGTCAACCTGGCTAGGCCACAGTGCCCAGATATTTGGTCAAACATCATTAGTCTAATGTTTCTGTGAAGGTGTTTTTAGATGAGATTTACATTTAAACTAGTGGCCTTTGAGTAAAGTAGACTGTCCTTCATAATTGAATGTCCTTCATAATTGAATGTATCCAATCAATTGAAGGCCTGAACAGAATAAAAGGCTGAACTCCCTCAAGCCAGAGGGAATTCCCTAGCAGATGCCTTTGAAGTGCAACTATTTCTTGAGTCTCCAGCCTGCTGCCACCCCCCAATCAGATTTTGGACTTGACAAGTCTCGACAATTGCATGAGCCAATTCCTTCTCTTTATATATATATATATATATATATATATGTATATATATATATATATATATATATATGTATATATATATATATATACAGACACATCCTATTGGTTCTGTTTCTCTAGAGAACCCTAATACTGAGAGAAGCCAGAAGACAATAGAGTGAATATCTTCAAAGGACAAAAATAACTGCCAACCTAGAATTCTATATACCCAGCAAAAATATCTTTCAAGAATCTAGAGGTGACATTTAAAAATTTTCAGACCAAGAAAAACAAACAAAATGCATTACCAGCAAAACTATAGTAAGAAATTACTAGAGGATATTCTTCAAGCATAAAGAAAATCATCCCAAAAAGATTCAGAAGGGAGTGAAGAAAAAGGAAAATGGTAATATGTGGGTAGATCTAAATGTATGCCAATCATATAAAACAATAATAATGTCCTATGGGGTTTAAAACATATATGATTAAAATACACAACAAAAATGTATCTATATGGGGAAGGATATCAAAGAAGTTAAAAGTGTTCTAAGATCTTTGTATTGTTTAAGAATCAATGTACCAACACACTGTCTACATTAATTTGATAATTCTAGGCTGCATGTTGTAATCTCTAGGGTAACCACTAAAACAATATAGAGTTTATAACTTCAAAGATAAGATGGAAAAAATATGGAATAGTAAAAAAGCCAATCAATCCAAAAAGTAAGAAAGGAGAGAAAAAGGAACATAGAACAGATGGATCAAATAGAAAGCAAGGAGTAACATGACAAATTTAAATTCAAATATATTAATACATTAAATGAACTAAATGCTCCAATTAAAATTTGACAATTATAAGACCTAATAACAAAACAACCAACTATGTGCCCTTTGTAAGAGATATTTAAAACAAAGGGATATAGAAAATTTGAAAACAAACAAATGGAATAAAATAAAACCATGAGGATACTAGTATAACCCTGATATCAACATCTGACAAAGCATACACACACACACAAAAAATGTAACTGCAAAATCTTAAAACTCGAGCCAAGAGAATGCAGCCTATGTTATAATTATATTGCAACATGACCAAGCAAGGTTTACTCCAGAAATTTAACCATGGTTTATTATTAGGAAACATAGTAATAAAAATCCTCACAAAAATAATTCAAAATATAAAAAGCCACATGATTATCTTGACGGATGCCAGAAAAGCTGCTTGTAAAACTCCTGATTTTTTAAAAATGCATTCGTGAGACAAAAACATTTATTGAGCACTCATTATGTGCCAGGTTCTGTTGCTGATATTAGAAATGAAACAGTAAGCAAAACCTACTTAAATCTCTGCCTTCATGAAACTTACAGTCTAGGAACAAAAAACTGACATTCAACCAATCACCTCATAGACAAATGTGGCAAGTGATAGGAGAAGAATTACAGGACTATAAGAGCCTATAAGAAGAAAATTTGGCCTAGTCAGAGAGCTTAGTCAAGGCCTTCCTGAGGCACTGATTCCTGAACGAGGATGTGAAGGATGAATAGGAGTTAAACAGGCAAGGAGGACAGGGAACTCCACTCTAGTCAGTTGTCTCAGAAATGGTGCGAGCAGGGCCTGAAAGAAACCATTGTATCTGGAGCACAAAGAACAAGGAAGAGCATGGTACCAAAGAAGGGTGGAGATGTATACCAGGCAAGACCACATAAGGGGGATTTTCCTTTGTTCTGCAAGCATTAAGAAGCCTTTGAAGAGAAAAAGCATGGCTTCCACTTCTACTAGAGGGGGACTTACCTGCCAGGCATTCTGGAATGAACACTCTGGCTGGGTATAGAGGACAGAGTACAGGATGTGGGTAGCCTAATTAGGAGGCTAGGGTACTGGCAGAGATGTAAAAGTGTTACGAGTAAGGAGATATTTAGGAGGTAAGCTGCAGAGGACTTGGTAGTGGATTTGCTCTTGAGGTGAGGGAGAGGGAAGTATCAAAGGTGACTCCTCTTGGGTTTCTGGTTTACCCAGCAGGTGGCATTCAATGAGTCAGGGAATGGAGAAAAAAAAAAACCACATTTGTGGGGCTGGCCTGGTGGCGTAGTGGTTAAGTTAGCACATTGCGTTTTGGCAGCCAGGGGTTCAGTGGTTTGGATCCTGGGCGCGGACCTACTCACCGCTCATCAAGCCACGCTGAGGTGGCGTCCCACATAAAAGAGCTACAACTCTGCAACTCCAATACACAACTATGTACTGGGGCTTTGAGGAGAAAAAAGAAAAAGAGGAAGATTGGCAACATATGTTACCGCAGGGCCAATCTTTCTCAAAAAAAAAAAAAAAAGAAACATTTGTGAGGGAAAGTTCTGAGGAATCCTTAGAAACTAGACACAAGAGAATCTTTCGGCTGAGAAAATTATCTAAAAATAACGTTGAACAACATACTGAAAAGTAAAACATTGAAATCATTTATCACTAAAGCAGGACAAGAAAAGTATGTTGGCTATCATCACAATGATTTACTAATGGTCTACAATAGGGGCTGGCATACAGTCTCTGTTGCAACAACACAACTCTGCTGCTGTATCATGAAAGCACTCATGGACAATATGTAAATGAATGAGTATGGCTGTGCTGCAATTAAACTTTACCTATGAAGACTGAAATTTGAATTTCATGTAATTTGTATTTCATATAATTTTCATATACTATGCTTCTTTTGAGTTTTTTTCCAATTATTTAACAATGTAAAACGCATTTTGAGCTCGCATGTTGTACAAAAAGAGGCAGTAGGCTGGATATGGGAGACAGGCCATAGTTTGCTGACCCCTGCTCTAGAAGTTCTAACTAATGGGATAAGAAAAGAAAACAAAACGAGATATAACTATGGGGGGGAACCTCCCAACACTTATTTGCAGATGAAAGACTGTGTGCTTAGAAAAAAAAAGTACAGTTAAAGAACTAATGTTTATAAACTAATGTTCATAACTTAAAACTGAAACAGGGACTTCCAGTGCAGGACAAGATGGAATAAGCATATTCTACCCTATTCCTCCCACAAATTACAACAGAAAACCCCAGACAAAATTCATGAAGCAACTGACAGAAGATTCTGAAAAGTGGGAAAAAGAAGGTGGACTGGCTAGGGACCATGGGACATGAGGACTGACCCAGCAGGAAGTTTCCTATCTTGTTGTTTTGGTTTCACTTCTAATATGTCCTGGCCTGAGCTCTGGAGAGGCCCACAACCCAAAAACACCAATGACCATGGACAAAAAAGTGCCAAGAGAAACCTGCTTTTTCTGAACAAAGGACCAGGAAAAGATAAGCACAGCAAGACAGAAACATTTTGACCATACCTGTCCTATGCCAGGCAAACAACAAAAAAAGTGACAGCACCCTCCCTCTCTTCACCAGGCACCACCTTCCAACCCTGCCCAGAATTAATGAAGGCACCCTCCCTCCCACTATGTTGCAGCTTCGGAGAATGTGGGTGGAGCCCTGTCTTCCATCTCCACCCTGGAGTAACAAGGTGGAGCTCCAACCCCAGCCCAACTATAGAGTGGGGGAAGGATTATAGCAAGGAGGGAGCTAGAGAAACGAATCCTCGAAACATGTGTACAAAATCCTAGATGTACCACTCAACAACCCCATGTGTAAAAGTGACCAGAAACAACAAAGCAAAAGGTTTCAGAACTGAACACTGGTCTGGAATAACACTCAGGTTTCCATTTCGCCTCTTGGTAGCATACAAGTAAGGCAGATCAGAACAGCACCAACAGGACTCTGAAAACTAAACTGACTTTTGAACCATAGCCAACAAAAGTGGGCCAGGGTGTGTTCTCTAAACCTAAACAAGTTGACTGCCTGTTAAATGTAAAGATTTAAATGAGAAGCAGAATACTCAAAATGTCCAGGATGCAATCCAATATTACTTGTCATACCAGGAACCATGAATATCTCAACTCGCATGAAAAAAAGGCAACTAACAGATGCCAAAACCAAGATGATACAGATGTTGGAACTATTTGAAAAGGATTTTAGAGTAGCTATCATCAAAATTCTCCAACAAGAAATTGTAAACACTTAGCAAAGAGACAATAGAGTACCAAATGGAAATTTTAGAACTGAAAAATACAATAGCTGAAATTGAAAAAAACCACTGGATGGGCTCAACAGCAGAATGAAAATGACAGATCAATGAATTTAAAAACAGATCAATAGAAAATGCCCAATCTGTATAACAGGGAGAAAACATTAAAAAGAAACAAACAGAGCCTCAGAGTCCTGTGGGACAATAATAAAGATCTAACATTTGTGCCATCAGAGTCCCAAGAATGAGAGGAGAAAGAGTGTAGAGATGAAAAAATATTTGAAGAAATAATAAGATAAAAAATAATATCTTTAACTTCCCAAATTTAGTTAAAGATATAAACCTTCAAACTGCTGAAAACTAAAGACAAAGTCCTGAAAGTAGCTAGAGAAAAATGACACATTACTTATAAGAACGACAATTTGAAAGACAGCATATTTTTCATCAGAAACCATGGAAGCCACAAGGAAGTATACAATATTTTTCAAATGCTGAAAGAAAGGATCATGCCAAAATACTATATAGAGTGAAAATATCCTTCAGAAATGAAGGTGAAATAAAGACACTGGCAGATGAAGGACACTAAGAATGTGTCACCAGCAGATGTTCAAGCAATCCAGAGGAAAACAAAAGTACAAAAATATGAGGAAACAAAAAAGTAAGTAACAATGGCAAACTTAAACGCAAAATACCAAAAATTACATTAAATATAAATGGTCTAAATGACCAACTAGAAGACAAAAAATGAGCAGAATTGGTTAAAAAAGGTATAAGACCCAACTAAATGCTATCTATAAGAAATTTACTTTAAATATGACATAATGATATAGGTAGGTCAAAAATAAATGGATTCAGTGTTTCAGGGTGAGGGAGGGGGAGATTAATAAGTGGAGGACAGATTAATAAGTGGAGGACATTTTTAGGGTAGTGAAACTCTTTTGTATGATACTGTAATGGATACATGTCATTGTACATTTGTCAAATCCATAAAATGTACAATACAAAGAATGAACCATAACGTAACCTATGAAAATTAGTTAATAATAGTGTATCAATACTGGCTCATCACTGTAACAAATCTACCACATTAATGTGAAATTTTAATAATAAGGGACCCTGGGAGTAGGGGGTGGAAGAGGAGGGGGTATACAGGAACTCTGTACTTTCCAATCAGTTTTTCTGTAAAACAAAAACTGCTTAACACTTTTTCTATTAATTTTTTTAAATGGATGAAGAAAGATACACCATGCAAACACTAATCAAAAGAAAGCTGAAGGAGCCATATTAATACCAGCTAATGTATTCTTCAGAGCAAGGAAAATTATCAGGGACAAAGAGGAACAATAAATAATGATAAAAGGACCAATTTACCAAGAAGACATAAAATTCGAAATGTGTATGCACCAAAATACATGAAGCAAAAACTGGCAGAACTGAAAGGAGAAATAGAAAAACCAACAATTGTAGTTTGGGAGTTCAACAACCCTCTCTCAGTAACTGACAAACCCACTAGATGGAAAATCAACAAGGATACAGAAGAAATGAACAATATCATCAACCAACAAAATCTAATTGACATTTATGGGACCCTTTATTCAACAATAGCAGACTAGATATTTTTTTCAAGCTCCCATAGAACATTCTCCAGGACAGACCATACCCTAGTTCATAAAACAAACCTTCACAACTTTAAAAAAGAAAGGATATCACTATAGATACCACAGACATTAAAAGGATAAGGGAATACTAAGAACAACTACATACAGAAACCCAACAACTTAGGCAAAATGGACCAATTCCTTGAAAATCACAAACTACCAAAACTCCTGTAACTATTAAAGAAATACTTACTTCTGAAAAAGAAACCTTCAGGCCCAGATGGCCTCACTGGCAAATCCCACCAAAAATTCAAAGAAGGAATGAAATATCACCAACTCTATACAATGTCTTCCAAAAAGTAGAAGAGGAGGAAGCACTTCCCAACTCTCATTTTTATACCAGCATTATCTTGATAACAAAACCAAACAGTAAACAAAAGAAAATTATAGACCAATTCCCTCATGAACATAAAAACAAAAATCCTCAACAGAATATTACCAAATCAAATGCAGCAATATATAAAAAGAATAATACACCATGACCAAGTAGGGTTTATCCCAGGAACGCAAGGCTGGTTCAATTTTTTAAAAACTCAATGTGAATCAATAGTCTAAAGAAAAAAACCCCCATGATCCTAATCAGTTGATGCAGAAAAAGCATTTGACACAATCTAACATCCATTCATGAGAAAATCTCTCAGCAAAGTAGGAATTTAAGGAATATTCCTCTATCTGATAAAATGCATAAAAAAAAAAACCCCTGAAAGTTTGACATTTTCCCCCTAAAATCATGAACAAGGCCAGAATGTCCACTCTCACCACTCCTATTCAACATGGTACCAGAAGTTCTAGCCAGTGCAATAAGGCAAGAAAAGGAAACAAAAAATTCCAGAGATTGCAATGTAAGAACTAAAACTGTCACTTTTGTAGAGGACATAATTATCTACGTTGAAAATCCAAAGGAATCTACTAAAAAACTCTTGGAACTAGTAAGTGAGTTTAGCAATGTCACAGGCTATAAGGTCAACACAGAAAAATCAACAGTGTTTCTATATACTAGCAATGACTAATTAAAAAACAAACTTAAAAACATAATACTATTTACAATCACTCCCAACATAGGAAACAGGTAGGTATAAATCTAACAAAACATGTTCAGATTTGTATGCCAAAAATAACAAAACACTGTGGAAGAAATCAAATTAGACCTATATATCTGGAAAGACGCACTGTGTTCATGTTTTGGATAACTCAACATTAGGAAAGCTGTCAACTCTCCCCAAAATGATCTATAGGTTTAACACAATTCCTATCAAAATCACAGTAGCTTTTTTTTTTGGGTAGATATATACAAATTGATTCTAAAATTTATATGGAAAGGAAAAGAAATTAGAATAAAACAGGACTGAAAAATAAACTTGGAAGAATCATACTATCCAATTTTAAGACTCACTATATAGCTACAGTAATCAGGACTGTAAGGTACTGAAGAAAGGAAGAAGGGATAGACAGAGATCAAGAAAACAGGATAGAGAGTTCAGAAATAGACTCACAAGGATGCCTAATTGATTTTTGACAAAGATATAAAAGCAATTCAATGGAAGAAGGATAATCTTTCCAATAAACAGGGCTGGAGCAATTGGACTGTCTTATGTGAAGAGGAAAAAAAAAAGAAGCTTGACCAAAATCTCATAATCTATGTAACAATCAACTAAAAATGGATCCTAGACGTAAATATAAAATGTAAAAGTATAAAAAATTTTAGAAGAAAACAGGAGACAATCTTTGTGACCTAGGGTTAGGTGAAGAGTTCTTAGACATGACACCAAAGCAAGATCTAAAAAGATGAAATTCATAAACTGGACTTCATTAAAAACCAGGTCTGCGGCCGGTCTGGTGGTGCAAGCGGTTAAGCGCCCGCACTCTGCTTCGGTGGTATGGGGTTCGCCGGTTTGGATCCCGTGCGTGCACCGACGCACCGCTTGGCAAGTCATGCTGTGGCGGTGGCCCATATAAAGTAGAGGAAGATGGGCACGGATGTTAGCCCAGGGCCAGTCTTCCTCAGCTAAAAAAAAGAGGATGATTGGCAGATGTTAGCTGAGGGCTGATCTTCCTCAAAAAAAGAAAGAAAAGAAAAAAAAAAAAGAAAGAAAAGAAAAAAAAACCCAGGTCTATGAAAGACCCTGGTAGAGGGATAAAAAGACAAGACACAGACTGGAAGAAAATATTAGCAAAACATATATCTACCAACGAAGTTTTTTTTTTTTTTTTTGTGAGGAAGATTAGCCCTGAGCTAACATCCACGCCAACCCTCCTCTTTTTGCTGAGGAAGACTGGCCCTAAGCTAACATCCAAGCTGATCCTCCTCCACTTTATGTGGGACGCCACTACAGCACGGCCTTACAAGCGGTGTGTCGGTGCGCGAACCCGGGCGCCAACAGCGGAGCGCGCGCACTTAACTGCTATGCCCCAGGGCCAGCCCCTCTACTAATGAACTTTTATCCACAAAGTATAATTAACCCTCCAAACTCAACAGTAAGAAAACAAGGAATCTTATCAGAAAATGGGCAAAACACATACACATTTCATTGAAGAATATATTCAGATGGCAAATAAGGACATGAAAGGATGTTCACCACCATTAGCCACCAGGGAAATGCTATGATGAGATATTGCTACACACCTATCAAAATGACTAAAATAAAAAAAATGGTGACATGCCAAATGCTAGTGAGAATACAGAGAAACTGTCTCTCTCACAGAATGCTAGTGGGAACGTAAAACATTAAATGTAAAAGCTAGTCTGGAAAACAGTTTGGCGGTTTCTTTAAAAACTAAACATAGACTTAACATATAACCCAGCAATGGCACTTCTAGGCATTTATCCCAGAGAAATGGAAAACATGTCCACACAAAAAATGTGTACATAAATGTTCACAACAGTTTTTTTTTTTTTTTTGGTAATACCTCCAAACTGGAAACAACACAAATGTCCTTCAACAAGCAGATAAAACTGTGGTACATCCATACAACGGAATAATACCGAGCTACAAAAAAGAACAAACTGCTGATACACACAAAAACTTGGATGGATCTCAAAGGCATTATGCTGAGGGAAAAAGCCAATTTCAAAAGGTTACATACTATATGATTCCATTTATATACCACTCTTGAAATGAAAAAATTATAATGACAGGTTGCCAAGGTTTAGGGTTGGGGAAAAGATCTGATTATAAAGGGTAGCATGAGGGATTTTTTTCCTTGTAGTGCTGGAATAGTTCAGTATCCTCATTATGGTTGTGGTTATTTATATATCTGATAAAATGTCATAGTTAGAATATACCAAAACCATAAATATATACATACATAAATGTAAAATCTGGCAAAAATCCAAATAAGGTCTATTTTTTTTTTTAGTTAACAGTATTAGGGGCCAGCCCCGTGGCTTAGCGGTTAAGTGCACGTGCTCCGCTGCTGGCGGCCCGGGTTCGGATCCTGGGCACGCACCGACGTACCGCCTCTCCGGCCATGCTGAGGCCGAGTCCCATATACAGCAACTAGAAAGATGTGCAGCTATGACATACAACTATCTATGGGGGCTTTGAGGGGAAAAATAAATAAATAAATAAAATTATTAAAAAAAAAAAAAAACAGTATTATACCAATGTCAATTTCCTGCTTTTGAAAAGGTACTATGGTTATATAAGATATGATCATTGGAGTGCACTGGATGAAGTGTACACAGGAACCCTGTACTATTTGTGTACCTTTTTTAAGTCTTAAATTATTTAAAAATAAAAAAGTAAACAAAAACAAAAAACTTCAAATACACAAACAGGTGAGCATAGTCTAGGCATTTTTTAAAACAAATAATGAAAAGATATTTGTTCTATGGGATATTGCATAATTAAATCCATTACAACTTTGTGGTAATGGTGCAGGAACAAATTAACAAATAAGGAAGTCTGTATACATAAGTACTGAGTATTTGATAAAGTAAGGATTTCAAATCAGGAGAAAATGAATGCATTATTTAATAAACAGTACTAGGAAAACTGCTAAACTATTATTGCGCAAAAGGTAAATTAGCTCCTCATTTCACATAATATTCCAAAAACATATTCCAAATGGTTTAGTTTTATGTATAAATAATAATAAATAAAATAGTATAACATACCTAAGTATAAATAAACTATAAAAAATTTGAACATTTGTAAGTATTTGTCTGTTCTTGGGTGCAGTAGCACTTTCTTAACATAAAAAAACAGAGAAACATTGAATAACTTCAAATATACACAATGTTTAAACCCCTGTATGTCAAAAAAACTTCATAAACAAAATGTGAATTAAAATAAGAAACTAGGAAAAACATCTGCAGAATGCTGCAGGCAAAGGGTTAAAAAACCTTATTAAATAAAATGTTTACAAAGTCAGTAAGTACAAACACATCCACAGAAGGGTGGACAAAAGGCATCAATATATGTTTTTTTACCTCCAACTGGCACATATTTATAAAAGTGATAATATTTAAATGTTCATAAGCTATGGGGAAATGAACCTCCAGGTACACTGCTGTAACTGTAATCTCTGTGACATCTATCTATTCTACTCACTTGGTACTTAGTCTATAATGCTGTGTGCCATACACTAATTTTGCCTTTTTTTTTTTGGTGAGGAAGATTGTCCTTGAGCTAACATCTGTGCCAATCTTCCTCTATTTTTTGTATGTGGGATGCCGTCACAGCATGGCTTGATGAGCGGTGTGTAGGTCCACACCTGGGATCCAAAACCGTGAACCCTGGGCCACCAAAGCAGAGTGTGTGAACTTAACTACCACGCCACCTGGCCAGCCCTCTAATTTTCCTTTTTATGTATATAATCTACCTCCCCAATAAGACCAGAAACCACAGACAGGAACTTTCTTACTTTATTGTTTTCCCAACATTAAAATAAAAACCTAGGGGCCGGCCCCGTGGCTTAGCGGTTAAGTGCGTGCACTCTGATGCTGGCGGCCCGGGGTTCGGATCCCAGGCGCGCACCAACGCACTGCTTCTCCGGCCATGCTGAGGCTGTGTCCCACATACAGCAACTAGAAGGATGTGCAACTATGACATACAACTATCTACTGGGGCTTTGGGGGAAAAATAAATAAATAAAAAATTATTAAAAAAATAAAAACTTATACATAGTAAGTATCCAATGTTGTTCTTTAATGACGTTAATGAAAATTATAAAAATCTCTCAACCACCTGATTAAAAGTGAATAAAAGTACATCTGTTACAGACTAAATGTTTGTGTCCCCCCTCAATTCATATGTTGAAGCTCTAATCCCCAATATGATGTTTGGAGATGGGGCCTTTGGGAGGTAATCAGGGTTAGATTAGATCATGAGGGTGGGGCCCTCATGATAGGATTAGAAGAGAAAGAGATACCTCCTCCCTCCTTCTCCCTGCCCCTCTTCCCCTCCCCGGCCCCCCCCCCCCCCCCCCCCCGCCCCCAAGCTAGCACCAAGTAAAGGCCACGTGGGGACACAGCGGGAAGTCTGCTGTCTGCAACCCAAGGACTGAGTTCTCACCAGACACCAACCCTGATGACACACTGATCTTGGACTTTCAGTCTCTACAACTGTGAGAAATAAATTTCAGTTGTTTAAGCCACCCAGTCTATGGCACAGTCATCGTTGTTAGGCGATTTCATTGTCATGCAAACATTCTAAGGTGTATTTACACAAACCTAGATGGTATAGCCTACTTGAGCTATATGGTATAGCCTATTGCCCCTAGGCTACAAACCTGTACAGCATGTTACTGTACTGAATACTGTAAATAATTGTAACACAATGTTAAGCATTTGTGTATCTAAACACAGAAAAGGTACAGTAAAAATACAGTATAAAAGATAAAAAATGATACACCTGTGTAGGGCACTTATCATGGAGTTTGCAGGACTGGAAGTTGCTCTGGGTGAGTCAGTGAGTGAGTGGTGAGTGAATGTGAAGGCCTAGGACATTACTGTACACTAATGTAGACTTCATAAACACTGTACACTTAGGCTACACTAAATTTATAAAAAAATATTTTTCTTTCTTCAATAATAAATTAACCTTAGCTTACTGTAACTTTTTTACTTTATAAACTTTTTGACTCTTTCGTAATAACACTTAGCTTAAAACACACATTGTACAGGTAAACAAAAATATTTCCTTTATATCCTTATTCTATACAACTGGCAGCAAAGTAGGTCTGTTTACACCAGCATCACCACAAACGCGTGAGTAAAGCATTGCACTACGACATCATGACAGCTGCGACATCACCAGGCGATAGGAATTTTTCAGCTCCATTATAATCTTATGGGACCACCGTCGTATATGCGGTCTGTTGTTGACTGAAACGTCGTTATGTGGTGCATGACTGTATTTTGTTATGGCAGCTTGAGGGAACTAAGAAAATCTCCATTCCATAATTCCCCAATCTACAAAAAAGTTTCATCCTGATTTGTGGATCATCCACACCATCTGGTTTTGCCATTCCTATCTCAGGCTGCCAACCAGAGCTGGGAAGTGTCACACTCAGGCCCTCAGTGCTGTGCTAAAAACATCCTTCCTTTGTCAGTTTCTAGCACAGTAGCCCAAGCTCCCTCTGGATTGGCTTTAGTGACAAGAGGATATCACCTCTCCCTCCTTCTCTGTAGAGCCTCTATTCTCTCTGTTTCCACTGGAAGAAGAGATTCTCTCATTCTTTCAAAGGCTAATCTCTATGTCCTTGAGCCCATTTGAGATCTTTCCCCTAAAATACACCTTTCCTTCTGGTACCTTCACTCTCCCTCTCCAGTTCTCATTTCCCTCTGTTTACAGACAGGTACAGATGTTCCAAACAGATTTTCAAAAATACAAACAAAATAATCTCCCCATTTAACCCCACAGCCCCCTCTTTTCCCTTCTTTCCTCATTCCACCAAGATGTACTTTGCTTTTATTTCCTCACTTCCGACCTCTCCTTAATGACCTCATTATGTTCCTAATGCCTTCACTCTGAACTCTACAAATAGCCT
Organism: Diceros bicornis minor; assembly: GCF_020826845.1. NCBI lineage: Eukaryota > Metazoa > Chordata > Mammalia > Perissodactyla > Rhinocerotidae > Diceros > Diceros bicornis. The sequence goes on along the minus strand of NC_080758.1, from coordinate 31,432,595 downwards.
CCTGATCAAATTCAGTTTTTTCCCTCGGTTCTCATTCTCCTTAACTTGCATTTGACACGTGATCATTACCTCCTTTCTCAAAAGTATCTCAGTTTCCTGGTTCTCTTGACACAATGACTATTCAACTTTAGCTCCAATATCTTTTCTTCCTCTACCATTCACACATTAATATTTTATTTGGGTCCTATTATGGGCCAGGCATTGCATTAAATGTTAGGGATGCAAGGAAGAAAAAGACAAAGTCCTTATCCTGAAGTTTATGTATTCATTTTTCAGTTTAGTCATTCATTCAACAAACTTTCCTTGAAAAGTCAGGCACCGTGCCAAGTGTTGGGTTTATAAAGCCAATTACTACCAGTCCTTGTCTTCAATGAGCTCATAGCCCTCAGGCAAACTTCTTTTTCGTCTCCCCAACTTACACTATACACTCCTTGAGAGCAGAATCCAAGTCTTCTACTTCATTCAGCAAATGCCCAATACACACGAAGAACAAAGGACTAACACTGCTTGGTTTAGAAACATACTAGTATATTTTTCATCATACTCGAGAAACTGAGAAAGCAATTATTTCCTTAGAGAGGCAACAGGGTGGACTGAAAAGCAGGGAACATGGAGTCACACAAACTTACACTTGAATCTTAGCTCTGGCAATACTACAGCTAGAAAAGCTCTTGTAGTGTTACATCAGTTGCATTTCTATACACTAACAACGAAGTAGCAGAAAGAGAAATTAAGAATACCATCCCATTTACAATTGCATCAAAAAGAATAAAATACCTAGGAATAAACTTAACCAAAGAGGTGAAAGAGCTGTACACAGAAAACGATAAAACATTGCTGAAAGAAACTGAAGAAGACACAAAGAAATGGAAAAATACTCCGTGCTCTTGGATTGGAAGAATTAACATAGTTAAGATGTCCATACTTCCTAAAGCAATCTATAGGTTCAATGCAATCCCTATCAAAGTTCCAACAACATTTTTCACAGAAATAGAACAAAGAATCCTAAAATTTATATGGAACAACAAAAGACCCCGAACAGGTAAAGGAATCCTGAGAAAAAAGAACAAAGGTGGAGGTATCATACTCCCTGATTTCAAAATATACTACAAAGCTATAGTAACCAGGGCAGCATGGTACTGGCACAAAAACAGACACACAGATCAATGGAATAGAATCGAAAGCCCAGAAATAAACCCACACATCTATGGACAGCTAATCTTTGACAAAGGAGCCAAGAACATACAATGGAGAAAAGAAAGTCTCTTCAACAAATGGTGTTGGGAAAACTGGATAGCCACATGCAAAAAAATGAAAGTAGACCCTTACCTTACACCATGCACAAAAATTAACTCCAAATGGATTAAAGACTTGAATGTAAGACCTGAAACTATGAAACTTCTAGAAGAAAACATAGGCAGTATGCTCTTCGACATTGGTCTTAGCAACATATTTTCAAGCACCATGTCTGACCGGGCAAGAGAAACAATGGCAAAAATAAACAAATGGGACTACATCAAACTAAAAAGCTTCTGCACAGCAAAGGAAACTATCAACAAAACAAAAAGACAACCTAACAATTGGGAGAAGATACTTGCAAACCATACATCTGATAAGGGCTTAATCTCCAAAATATATAAAGAACTCATGCATCTCAACAAGAAAAAAACTAACAACCCAATTAAAAAATGGGCAAAAGACCTGAACAGACATTTCTCCAAAGAAGATATACAGATGGCCAACAGACACATGAAAAGATGTTCAACATCATTAACTATCAGGGAAATGCAAATCAAAACTACAATAAGATATCACCTCATGCCCATCAGAATGGCTATAATTAACAAGACAGGAAACAACATATGTTGGAGAGGATGTGGAGAGAAGGGAACTCTCATACACTGCTGGTGGGAGTGCAAACTGGTGCAGCCACTATGGAAAACAGTATGGAGAGTCCTCAAAAAATCAAGGATAGTACTACCATATGATCCAGCTATTCCACTGCTGGGTATTTATCCAAAGAACTTGAAAACACCGATGTGTAAAGATACATGCACCCCTGTGTTCACTGCAGCGTTATTCACAATAGCCAAGACTTGGAAGCAACCTAAGTGCCCATCAAGGGACAAATGGATGAAGAAGATGTGGTATATATACATAATGGAATACTACTCAGCCATAAGAAACGATGAAATCCAGCCATTTGTGACAACATGGATGGACATTGAGGGTATAAGGCAAAGTGAAATAAGTCAGAGGGAGAAGGTCAAATACCGTATGATTTCCTTCATTAAGTAGTAGATAATAACAACAATAAACAAACACATACAGACAGAGATTGGATTGGTGATTACCAGAGGAGAAGGGGGGAGGGAGGAGAGCGAAAGGGATAATTCGGCACGTGTGTGGTGATGGGTTGTAATTAGTATTTGGGTGGTGAACATGATGTAATCTATGCAGAAATAGAAGTATAATGATGTACACCTGAAATTTATACAATGTTATAAACCAATGTTACTGCAATAAACAAAAAATCAAAAAAAAAAAAAAAAAAAGAAAAAGAAAAGAAAAGCTCTTGTTATTTAACTTTCGAGTTTTCATCTCCTCATCTTTAAAATAGCAATTTTGGGCCGGCCCCGTGGCTTAGCGGTTGAGTGCGCGCGCTCCGCTGCTGGCGGCCCGGGTTTGGATCCCAGGCGCACACCGACGCACCGCTTCTCCGGTCATGCTGAGGCCGAGTCCCACATACAACAACTAGAAGGATGTGCAGCTATGACATACAACTATCTACTAGGCCTTTGGGGGGAAAATAAATAATAAATAAAATTATAAAAACAAAACAAATATTTATTAAAAAAATAAAAAATAAATAAAATAGCAATCTCTTCCACCAATATCAGAGGATTGCTGTATTATAAAATAATACATGTAATATACATGTAACTATATCTCTATGTGCTAATGTAAACCCCTCATCATAAAGTCTAGGACACAGTAGGCAATATCCAAGATTCCCCCTGCACGTGTTCCTTATTTTTCTTTGTACTCATTAATCCTTACTATGACCAAAATGACCATCTGTATTCAATTTATACATTTCTTTGCCTTGATTTTTATGGCTCAGATCAAGCATCCTTACCATAATGTACACTTTCAAGACGAAGAACTCAAATTCCATATAAGTCAATATTATAAAACCCAAATTCTTTTCTTTTTTTTTTTTTTGAGGAATATTGGCCCTGAGCTAAATCTGGTGCCAACCTTCCTCTATTTCTTTTGTTTTTCCCTCCCCAAAGCCCCAGTATATGGTTGTATATCCTAGTTGTAGGTCCTTCTAGTTCTTCTATGTGGGATGCTGCCTCAGCATGGCTTGAGGAGTGGTGAGTAGGTCCCTGCCCAGGATCTGAACCTGCAAACCCCAGGCCACAGAAGTGGGACGTGCAAACTTAACCGCTATGCCACCAGGCTGGCCCTAAAACCCAAATTCTTAAGACTTTACACCAACTTTTTCCCTACGGAGTATTCTACATGTTCCTTGAGCCTTGAAATTTGTACATGTAGTGATGAGGATGAGAATAGTAACACATTTATATTAGCAATAACAGCTCAATCTATCTCTCATTTCCACAGCCACTATGGGATGTGGTGAGGGGTTGAGAGCTATTCAGGAGTTCTTCTGCCACAAACTAGAAATCTTCTGACTTTAGGCAGCCTGGCTTGGGTGAGGTTGGGGTATCCACAAACTTTTAAGTAAATTTTCTTCAGTCAGTGTCTGCTTCACTGCCAGCATTTCCAGGTCCTGAACCTCTCCTACTTCTGCACAGGGCACTGCTCTCTCCTGAGCCAGAGCCCACTCCATGAGTTCTCTGAGCCATGGCTTCCTCCACTTAGTTCCTGTCTTCCATTAACTCCCTTTCTTTCATGAACCTTAAAATCCCTTACCTACTATGATCCCCACTCACACTTTCTCATTAAGCCTTTTTTATTCCTCCACTATCATTTCAATGAGGTGTTATCAGGGAGAAAACATGAAAAAATGTCTTTAATCTGCCATCATGAACCAGAAGTCTGAAACTTGATTTTTTTTTTTTTTTGCCATACAATATTTTATGGTCATTTGAGAATTAACTCTAGTATATTTAAAAAAAATTTTTTTAATGAAAAAAAAAAGAAAGACTGAGATCTAAGATCAGTGGAGGGGTTCCAACTCAAAAATGCAGTAAGCAAAATCCCAAGAAAACAGCTGTGCAGATGGCCTAAAAAACAATTAGTACAAATTGGAGCAGGGTCTTGACAGACTAGAATGTGTATGATTGAGAGCTTGAGGAAAAGAAAGCTAATAATAAAGACAGACAAGAAAAAAGAAAACTAGAAATTCCAAGGAAAAAATTATATTAGAAAGTTATGGTCCAAATACGAAATAAAGATATGACTGGAAGCATCTGATAGTTTCAAAACCAGAATTCACTTCTTCTTCATTTTCTCATTGGAACAGCCCAGGGTCCACGACATTGAACCTATAGAGAAAGAAATATAAACCCAGAAAACAATGCTTGGCCTGACAGTGAACAATATTTACTTAGCTATAATAATGTAAATGCTCTTTACTGACTTTCCAGTTTTATGGACAGACCATGAAAGGTTTGGCTGTGTTCAGAGGACAGAATGCAGAGGTTAACAATTCTGACAGGTTAAACTGAAAACTACACCTGACAGAAAGGGAGGGTACTAATCTTATCTGACAAAGAGGGAGAGTCAAGAAATACTGCTCAAAATTAACAGAACAAGGGGCTGGCCCGGTGGCACAGTTGTTAAGTTCAACACTCCACTTTGGTGGCCTGGGGTTCCAGGTTCAGATCCTGGGCACAGACCTATGCACCACTCACCAAACTATGCTGTGATGGCAGCCCACACACAAAATGGAAGAACATGGGCACAGATGTTAGCTCAGGGCCAATCTTCCTCACCAAAAAAAAAAAAAAAAAAATTAACACAACAAAAAATAGAGGTTCAGGAGCACTTCTGATAGTTAGAAAGGTAACCAACTTGTTATTGGTTGAATTGTGTCCTCCCAAAAGTCCTAACACCCAGTACCTGGTGCATGTGATCTTAGTTAGAAACAGGGCCTTTGCCGATGACCACAATGAGGTCATTAGGGTGGACCCTAATCCAATATGACTGGTATACTTATAAAAAGGGAAATTCAGACACAGACACAGACATGCATAGAGGAAAGATGATATGAAGACACAGAGAGAATGCCATCTACAAGCCAAGAAATGCCTGAGGCTATCAAAATCTAGGAGAGAGGCAAGGAACAGATTCTCCCTCACAGCCCTCAGAAGGAAGCAACCCTGCCAACATCTTGATTTCGGACCTCCAGCCACTGGAAATGCAGGACAATAAATTTCTGTTGTTTAAGTCAGCCAGTTTGTGGTACTTTGTTACAGCAGCCCCAGGAAACTAAAATAACAGAGGAACAAAAAATAATGCAAATATCAAATGGGGGGATGTGAAGTAAATCCTCATTTTTCATACTGGAGAAGCAGAAAACTGTTGATTTTTTGAAAAGGTTAAGGGGGCCGGCCCCGTGGCTTAGCGGTTAAGTGCTCGCGCTCTGCTGCTGGCGGCCCAGGTTTGGATCCCGGGCGCGCACCAACGCACCGCTTCTTCCGCAATGCTGAGGCGGCGTCCCACATACAGCAACTAGAAGGATGTGCAACTATGACATACAACTGTCTACTGGGGCTTTGGGGAACAAAAGGAGGAGGACTGGCAATAGATGTTAGTTCAGGGCTAGTCTTCCTCAGCAAAAAGAGGAGGATTGGCATGGATGTTAGCTCAGGGCTGATCTTCCTCACAAAAAAATAAATTAAAAAAAAAAAAAAGAAAAGGTTAAAAAAAAGGAACAGCAACATAATTATATAATTTAGAATTACGGAGGTCATCAAAAAGTCTCAAAACAAAGATTGTCTCAGCAGAGTGGGATGGGAATTGAAGAACATATTTATTTCAGGCTCCCTTGCAGTTTTTTCTTCATAACTTTATGTGTGCATATTATAATAAGAATCAGAATTTTAAAAACAAGTTGTAGAACATGCATAGTATAATCTCACTTTTGAAAAAGAAATATGACAATTTAATTTCAAAAATGGGCAAAGGACTTGAATAGACATTTCACCAAAGAAGATATACTAATGGCCAACAAACACATGAAAATATGCTCAACATCACTAATCATTAGGGAAGTGCAAATCAAAACCACAATGAGACACCATTTTACACTCAGTAGGATGGCCATTGTCAAAAAAACAGAAAATAAGTGTTGGTGAGGATGTAGAAAAATTGAAACCCTTGTGCATTGCTGGTGGGAATGTAAAATGGTGTAGCCACTATGGAAAACAGTATGGTGGTTCCTCAAAAAATTAAACATATAATTACTATCTGATCCAGCAATTCCACTTTAATATATACCCAAAAGAACTGAAAGCAGGGACCTGAACAGATATCTATACACCAATATTCACAGTAGCATAACAGCCAAAAGGTGGAGACAACCCAAATGTCCATTGAAAGATGAATGGATTAAAAAATGTGGTATATACATACAATAGAATATTATTCAGCCTTAAAAAGGAAAGAAATTCTGATACATGCTACAACATGGAAGAACCTTGAAGACATTATGCTAAGTAAAATAAGCCAAACACAAAAGGACAAATATTGTATGAACCCATTTATATGCCAATAAGAAATTTTCACATATTGAGGTATATGGGGTAGCTATTCTGGTTTAAACCTGATTCGGCCTGAACTACAGAAGTCTGATTTATGGCCTATCAAACATACATTGTACATCTGCTTTAACCAATAAAGTAAAGAATGCATTAAACATTATCTCAAAGTAAAAGAATGCACTTTTTGAAGATAAGAATGCATACTTCCTTTCCTATGATGCCAATATCACTACTCCTGAAGATAAGTTTCCTTTCCTGGACATCAAAGTCATGTTGACCTGCTAATCTGTAACTAAATATCTCTTTGAAACTTTGATGAATATGTATCCTGGGCACGTCCGACGTATGTTCTTTGTTCTAAAAAGGTATAAAACTGTACTGAAAACCATGCTTCTCTGGAACACTTTCTTCATGTGTTGAGATTGCTTTCCTGGGCTAGTAGTCCTCAGCTTGGCTCAAGTAAAACTCACCTTATCTCTCTTATCTATAGAATGCTTATTGGTTATTTGCATCAACAGTGCAATATCTAGAGTTGTCAAATTCATAGAAACAGAAAGTAGAGTAGTGGTTGCCAGGGGTCCGGGGGAGAAGGAATGGGGAGTTAGTGTTAAATGGGCACAGAGTTTCAGTTGGGGAAGATGAAAAACTTCTGGAGATCGTTGGTGGTGATGGCTGCACAACAATGTGAATGTAATTAATGCCAATGAATTGTACAGTTAAAACTGATTAAAATGGTAAATTTTATGTTATGTATATTTTACCACGAGAAAAAAAGAAAAAAAAAAGAAATATGTATACAAACACATTAACATGTAAAAACTTTTCAGCGTTTCTCTCTCATACCTCCTCCTCCCATCTCCTGCCAGAGGAACCACTAATCTGACTTCTATCGTCATATCTTCTAGTAATTGAACTACATCTCCTTTTTTTGTCTGGCTTCTTTCATTCAAACTTATACCTGCGAGATTCATCCATTCATTGTGTGGTAGTTTGTTCCTTTCTATGACTGAGTAGAATTACATTATATGAATATATCACTACTTATTTATCTATTCACCTGTTTTTGAACATTTGACTACTTCTAATTTTTTGGCTATCATAAATAAAGACAGTGGACATTTATATCCAAGTCTTTGTGTAGATATATGCTTTCATTTCTCAAGGGTAAATACCTAGAAGTGGAATTCCTGGGTCATTGGATATATGCGTGTTTAACTCTGTAGAAGATACTCAACAATTTTCCAAAGCTGTAGTGCTGGTTTACACCACCACTTAAAACTTAAAGCCATGGGAAAGCTAAATAAAAATCTGTTTTTCCTTTATAATACAAGTTATTTAATGCTACATAGACTGAGTATTACATTCTTTGAATCTCTCAGTGCAACAGTTCTTCAACTAGGATGCATATCAGGATGACCTTTGCTCTACCCACAGAAACTTTAATTCAACAAGGACAGTGTGGCAGGGCACAGGCTCTGGTCTTTTTTTTTTTTTAAGTTTTTTAAGTGATTCTGATTCATGACCAGGTTGAAAACCACTGCCTTAAAGGATGATAATTATAACATTTTTAATCATAAAAAATAAACTACTCTTATAGCTTGGAAATAAATGGGAGAGAATCTGATTTTAGCTTTATTTTGTGAGGACACTAACTTGGGTGACAAAGCCTTCTCGCAAGCTCTGGTTTTATTTCTCTTACCTTCGTTATTTGAACTGCATCATCCATGACCACTCATTGGAATTCCATAAATATCTTTTTTCAGTTGTGCCACCTGCAACCAAAGGATAAAACCTTTACAAAGATAGAACAGCCCTATTTAAACGCCATGGACTGTTCCCAGAGAGAGGAGCACACTCTAACAAGATGTCTCATAGAGCTGTACTGAACATTCCAGGAGCCACAGGACAAAGCTCCATCTTAAGTAGTTAGTTCAGATCACTGAAGAGGCTCATGAGAACTGAATTCAAGGAGAAATTAGGTCTTTCCAGTGGAGGCAAGATGGAGCACTTCTCCCTTATCTTGGATTATTCTACTGCAAGGTTATTTACGTACCTTTAGGTCCCACCAGGGGACATCTGGCAATGTCTGAAGATAGCTTTGATTGTCTTACAAATCACAAATCTACAGGACAGCCCTCCCATGACAAAGAATTATCCCCAAATGCCAAGGCTGAAAAACCCTGCATTGGTCTAAGACCTACACTCAGGTCTAAGCTCTGCAACACATTAGCCAAGCGACCCAGGCCAAATCTATTAAAATCTTTAGGCCTCAGATTTTTCTCTTGGAAAAAGAGTAGAGTCTGAATTTAATGTTCTCTCTCATTCTAACTCTTAAAATACTAAAATAATCAAATTGAGGCTGGCCCGGCGGTAGTGGTTAAATTCAGCGTGCTCCACTTCAGCAGCCCAGGATCACAGGTTCAGATCCTGGGCGCAGACCTACACCACTCACCAAGCCATGCTGTGGCAGCAATCCACATACAAAACAGAGGAAGACTGGCACAGATGTTAGCTCAGGGTGAATCTTCCTCAAGCAAAAAGAGAAAGATTGGCAACAGATGTTAGCTCAGGGCCAATCTTCCTTACCAAAAAAATAAATTAAATAAAATAAAATAACCAAATTTATATTGAAATAATATCCAACATTTATGCATATGCAATAGGCCAGACATCATACTGAGTATTTTTATGTGTTCTACCTCATTTAACCCTCAAAACTGCCCTATAAGGTAGATGCAATCATTATTCTTGTCATTCAGATGAATAAACTGATGCACAGAGACTTGCCAAAGGTCACAAAGTGGTAAACAGCAGAGTCAGGATTTGAGCCTGATCAATCTGATTCTGGAGCCCTCATTCTTATCATTATCTTCTCCATCCCTTTGGACAGAGGACTGAGTTAAAATTCAGAGCCCACTAAACACTATATAGGACTGTAGGCCAGAAATGAAGAGACACCATTTTTCAGCTACAAATCAGCCAAGATTAAGTAAAGATCTGAAGTTGTTGAAAACCTGAGGACACAGGTTGCTTATACCTTGCACTGACAGTGTAAAAGGCCTTTCAACATGAAGGGCTTTAACAATGTTCACACTCTTCAATCTATTTTACTCCTGGGAATCTATTCAAAGAAAACAATCCTAAATACAGTAAAGAACTTCATACAAAGATATTCATTGCTGTATTTTTATTAATACAGAAAATTTAGAATCCTAGGGAATGGATATATAAAGTAAGTAAGCACTTGTTAGAATATTATGTTATCCATTTAAAAAGTTTACGAAGACTACAAAATAACACGCTTAAGTTAAACAGAAAAAGCAGAACAACTTTTTTTTTTTACATTTCTTATTGTGTTAAAATATACATAACAAAAAATTTACCACCTTAATCATTTTTAAGTGTATAGTTCAGTGGTATTAATTACATTCACATGGTTGTGCAAGCATCACCACCATCCATCTCCATAATTCTTTTCATCTTGTAAAAGTGAAACTCGATACCTTTTAAACAGTAACTCCCCATTCTCCTCTACCCTGAGCCCCTGGCAACCACCATTCTACTTTCTGTCTCTATGATTTTGACCACTCTAAGTATCTCATATAAGTGGAATCATACAGTATTTGTCTTTTTGTGACTGGCTTATTTCACTTAGCATATTATCTTCAAGGTTCATCCATGTTGAAGCATATTGCAGAATTTCCTTCCTTTTTAAGGCTGAATGATATTCTATTGTATGTATATACCACATTTTGCTTATCCATTCATCTGTCGATGGATACTTGGGTTGCTTCTATGTTTTAGCTATCTGAATAACGCCACTATAAACACTGGTGTTTATATCTCTTCAAGATCTTGCTTTCGGGGCTGGCCCCATGGCATAGCGGCTAAGTGCGCGTGCTCCGCTGCTGGCGGCTTGGGTTCCGATCCCAGGCGCGCACGACGCACTGCTTGTCAGGCCATGCTGTGGCGGTGTCCCATATAAAGTGGAGGAAGATGGGCACGGATGTTAGCCCAGGACCAGTACTATTCCCCCCCCCAAAAAAAAAAAAGATCTTGCTTTCAATTCTTTTGGGTGTATATATATACATATACACCCAGAAGTGGAATTGCTGGATCATATGGTAATTCTATGTTTAATTTTTTGAAGAACCTCCATACTGTTTTCCACTGCGGCTATACCATTTTACATTCCCACCAACAGTGCACAGGGTTCTAATTTCTCCACATGCTCACCAACACTTGTGGTTTTGTTTGTTTGATAGTAGCCATCCTAATCGGTGCGAGCAGGACACAACATTTTATGTCATAGCAAACACAAAGATATACAGCTCAGACACTTCAAGAAAGGACTTGCTGCCCAGCTACAAAGGATGTGGTTAGCTGACATTAGCTCCTTTAGAATCCACCTCAGCTTTCAAGCCAAGGCCACTCTTTCCTTAGGATGGCCCCAGCCAATGACTGGGCAACGCGGTGGTACGACGGCCTAGCCATTTGCACCTACTGAGGTACTACTCTATCAGGCGATCTGGGCTGCCAGAGACTTTGTCAGGTGTGCACCGCAGTCTAATGGCTTCCCGTGCCCAATCCACTCCTTTTCCTTTTTCTTCACAGGCATTGCTCCCCAATAAGCCCCGTGCCGCCCTACTCCATCTCAATTTGTTTCCTGAAGAACACAACTGGCACATATATTAAGTGTATTTACATTGATGGAGAAACAAAAACCACTGGGGAAAAAAAGACTCGCAATAAAAAAACCAAAATGTTAACAATGGTGAGACCTCTGTACTATCCCCATATTATTTAACTATCATCTACTACTTGTACATAAAAAAAACATTAAAAGAAGACTTTATGCTAGATTTCGCTCCTAAAGAAATATTCTAATAGCAGGATAAAGTGGTATATTTTGTACACAAGTGCCCAAATTCACCCAGGGGTGAATCATAACCAAACTACTGGTGTTCTTCAAAAGAAGCACATGCCCAGGTACTAACGAACTAAAAGATCAGGCAGTGGGCTTTACAGACATTTCATAAGCTCAGCTTCCTCATTTGTTTAATTAAAAGTTGTACTAGTTTAAATTAAAGGCTTTTAGAAGTCTGTTATGGAGTCTGTTCACCCTCCTGTTCTCACAGATGAGATCAAGGCCTTAGACAGGACTACAGTGACAGGGTGAGCAAAGAACAGTTGTTGGCCTTGCTTCTAAATCCTACGTCCATTTCTCTTTCCAGCTATACTGGTAATGTGTCTAAATGTAGGAAGCACATTAAACATACAATTCCAAATATTAATATTATTCCAAGAACTATTCGAAATGTAGCTCTTTCTACGAAAACTGAATGGTAGCATCTGATACTGTCATTCCAGACAGTTTCCTTTCTGAGTACTGACTCCCTCAGTGCATAAATAGGCTCAGGGCTTTATCATCTTAAAAAGACCTCTCTTAAACAAACTACATCTCCAATGCCTCCTCATCCCAGCTATCACCCTCTCCCGTTTCCTTCCCTGCCAGTCTTCTCAATAGTTCACACTGAGTGTCCTCCTCCCCTACCTCAAACTCTCTGACATACGCCCTCACTTGGTCTCTCACAGGAACTGCTCTTGATAGAGTCAACAATTATTTGCAAAGCAGAGTTCTCAATCCTTATTTACTCCACCAAACTGCAGGATCTGACCACTCCCACAATTCCTATCATTACTCAATCAGCATTTCTTCTCAGTAGATCTAGAACTGCCCCTTAAATGTTGGTTCCATCCTTAACCTTCTCACTCTATACCAGTAGTTCCCAAAGTTGGCTGCACCTTAGAATCGGCAGGGGAACTTTTTAACAAGCACCCCCTGGCCTGACCACCCCCCCCACCCAGCTCAAGTACATCATAATCTCAGGGGCGGGGGGTGGCAAGTGCTCCAAACTGCTGGCAGAGTTTGGGGGGTTTTGGTTGTTTTTAAGTACCCCAGTTCATTCCAACGTGCAGCCAGGGCTGAGAACCACTCTTCCCCATCCAGCTTTCTGGATCTCATCTTTTCTTCCCCCATATATCTCCAGCCCCAAATTCTCTTCAGAACCTAGATCTAGGGGCGCAGCAGTTAAGTGCACACACTCCACTTTGGCGGCCCAGGGTTCGCAGGTTCAGATCCTGGTCACGCACCGACGCACCGCTTGTCAAGCCATGCTGTGGCGGCGTCCCATATAAAGTAGAGGAAGATGGGCACTGATGTTAGCCCAGGGCCAGTCTTCCTCAGCAAAAAGAGGAGGCTTGGCATTGGATGTTAGCTCGGGGCTCATCTTCCTCACACACACACACACAAAAAAAGAACCCAGATCTATATATAACCTTGCCTCCTGGACTTGTATAGCTCACAAGCACCTCTTGATTCAAACAACCAACATTCATAGAAAAACGTTCTTTTCTCCTGTATCTGTTCCTCCTTAACTGCTTATCTCAGTAGGTAAAAATCACCGGCTACCCTAGGAATCAGCAAACTTTTTTTGTAAAGAGCCACACAGTAAATATTTGGCTTTGCAGGTCATACAGCCTCTGTCACAGTTACTCAGCTCTGCTGTTGTAGCACAAAAGCAGCTACAGACAACAGATAAAGTTTGAGTATAGCTATAGGCCAATAAAACTTTATTTATGAACACTGAAATTTGAATTTTATATAATTTCCACATGTCATAAAATATCATTGTTCTTTTGATTTTTTTCAACCATTTAAAGATGCGTCTAGTTTGTGGGCTGTGCAAAAACTGTCAGCAGGTCAGTTTGCCAACTTCAGTCTTCCCCCTTGCCCAAGCCAGAAATCCAGGAGTCCCAATTCCTTCCTCTCCCTTAGCCACCAGAGTCAATCACTACCTCTAGCAAAGTACTTGTCACAAACTATTTTAACTGTTTACGGCCTCCCTCAACTGACAGTAAGATCCTTGAGGATAAGAACCACGTTTTAATAATATCCACAGAGCCTTGCAGAGTCCTTAGAACATGGTAAGCAATCTATTAAAGGGCTCTTCTTTTAAGTCTTTTCCTTAGTTCAAAACAGAGAAAACTCCACCAACATGAAGGTTAATGGTATATCCTACTAATTTGAATCTTTCTTTATTCTAAGACATTAGTTTCTTTTTAATTCGGCTTATTCTTGAACTTGATGGTAAGGTTTAAAAGGAAAAGAAAAACAGAGCAAATTTTAAAATGCATTAAATAAAGGCTCAGGCAAACATGGAACATATTCCTTATTAAGTACAAATAATAATCTTTACTATTAAATGCTTCAATAACTGCTTAATTTCTGTTTTCTGCTTTTCAAGGCCAAGGAATGTTGCCTGGATCTTTGAAAAAATCAGCTTGCTCAAATCCTGGAAGATGCCAATACAGTGGCTGACTACCACTAGAGCAGGGTCTGTAAGCAGCCTTATGCCTTCAATGCACCTCTCCTTTCTAATATGTCAGCTTCAACTGTAATTACATTTGAAAGTCATTCAATAAAGAGGGAAAAACTAGGCATGCTAAAAAAAAAAAAAAAAAGAAATAACCAGACATATCAAAAAGCAGCAGCTCAATAAGGATCAGAATAATAACCACTTATTAGGTGCTTATTATGTGTCAGGCACTGGGTAAAAGTTTATATTGTACATTATTTAACATTATCATCAAAACAAGCACAGATGGTTCATTTTGCAGATGAAGAAACTGTGGCACAGAGCAGTTAAATAACTTGTCTGCAGTTGAACTGGTAGGTGACAAGACTGAGATTCAAACTCAGGTATATCTCATTCCAACTCGATGCTCTCACCTGCTGGTTCTATAATAGGGCCTATAACCAATGTATGTCAATAGCCACAGGAGGAAAAGAGCATCCTCCAGAAGGAGCTGAATGGAAGTTTCAAAGCCCTGTTTGAAATGTATCATAACTGTCATATAACTACAAAACTCCTAAGTATGGTGCAACGTATGCAGCCAGTGAGGCTTTCTAATCACTGTCTAACTGAATGAAGAAAATAAACTGGAAGAGCCAATTCCTTAATATAGCAGAACCCCTTACTCCAAAGATGGGAAACAAAATCTTGGGGCAAATTAAACACTGCCACGGTCCATTTCCTACTGTTAACAGAGCCATTGCCAGGAAGTCCCATGCTTACTATAGCAACCACTGGTCTTGCTATTCACCAAGTTTCTGCCTTTCTGTTTCCTCAGGAAGCAGACTGGAAAATGAGGCTCCTGATCTCTTTTTTTTTTTTAAAGAGGAGCTGCCATTTAAAAATAGAAATTAATAAATGAACATGTAAAAAGTAATTTTATACTTTGGCTAACACCCAATATTTCTGTATATTAAACTCAATCTTTAAAGCACATAGTCTTATCTTTATCTTGCAATACAGCAGTCTACAAAATCTACTAGAACCCTCCAGCTACAAAAATCTAGAAATGCTGAATAAATCCTTACATCCTTTGAAAAGCTTACTCAGTTCTCAAGAAAGCAGAGAAAACTGCCAGCAGTGTGAAACAAAGAGTGAACCAAAAGCCAGAGCTGCAAGTATGTGCTAACCTCTGCACCGGCCCCAGGAGCATTTGTTAAGACATTTGAGTAATCAAGGGAAGTAGAGAAAAGGAGACAGGAAGCAGGAGAAAAGTAGACAAGGCTCTTGAGAAAGGTGGAGAGTTGGATTCAAGACTTCTTGCAAAGTTATGGCCCTCAAAGGCCTATGTTCTCAACGAAAACAGATAAGAAAAAAAACCCACCTGCATGAAATAAGACCAGAAAGCTTGTCTGCCTCAGTTTGAGCTGTGGGTAATGGGAGGAAAAGGCTACCCTTGAGAATTTGAAACCATAGGCATATGTTTCATATGGATTTAGGGTCTAAATCTACTCTATCATATGATCCAAGAACCCCTTGATGGGAAATTAACAAAACTGGCTCATGCCAGAGATGCCCCTAGACATCTCTAATAGAAACAAAAGTAAAACCACTGTGGAAAGGCAAACCCTCATCACAAAATGCACAGGATTTAAAAAACAGAACAGTCTCATAAAGACTATAAATAAGTGTGTTTAACAATGATTCAAGAGAAAAACACCAAAACCATTAGGAAAGCATAAAACACTCTAAAAAGAAGAAAATAAAGTAGAACAACCAAATGGAACTTCCAGAATAAAAAAGTCACTGAAATCTAAAATTCTGTAGATGGGTTAACCACCAGAGAAGACACAGCTGACGAGAGAATTAATAAACTGGAAAATATATCTGAAGAATGTATCAAAAATGCTACACAAAGAAATAAACATTACTGGTCTAGAAAAATAACTGGAGAAAAGTTGTAAAGCTACTTGTAAAATTTACATGGAAATGCAAAGAAGTTAGAACAGCCAAAACCATTTTGATAAAGAAAAAGAAAGTTGGAAGAATATATGAGTTCAAAGAGCAAGGCCACTTTGCACTCTCTCTTCCTATAATCCAAATCATCCAAATAAGCTCCTTTCAGCAAACTGGGAATTCTAAGAAAGCTTTGTCAACCTGATAAAAGCCATCTATGAAAAACTTAAAGCTAACGTCACTTAATGGTGAAATACTGAATGCTTCCCCTCTAAAATTAGCAACAAGGCAAAGATACTCTTTCATCACTTTTATTCAACATTGTATTGGAGGGTCCTAGCCAGTGAAATAACACAAGAAAAATAAATAAAAAGGCAACTATATTGGAAAAGAAGTAAAACTGTCTTTATTTACAGAGAACATGATCTTACAGATAGAAAAGCTTAAGAAGTCTACAAAAAAGTTAGTAAAACTAGTAAGTTTATCAAAATAGCAGAATACAAAGTCAACATAAAACAAATACATACACAAATATCAACTGTATCTTTATATATCAGCAATAAATAGTTGGAAATTGAAAATTTTTTAAATATCATTTATAACAGGATTTAAAAAACACAGAAATTACTTAGGGATAAATTTAACAAAAGATATGCAAGACCTATATCCTGAAAACTACAAAACACTGCTGAAGTTAAAGAAGACTTAAATAAATGAAGAGATATAATTTGTTCATGGATCAAAAGATTCAATGTTGTTAAGATGTCAATTTGTCCCAAACTTACCTACAGATTCAATGAAATCCCAATCAAATTCTCAGCAGAGTTTTTGTAAAAAGTGACAAGCTGATTCTAAAATTTACATGGAAATCCAAAGAACTCAGAATAGACAAAACAATTTTGATAAAGAAAAAGAAAGTTGAAAGACTACTTGACAGTGAACAAGACAGTATGCTATGGGTGTAAGGACAGACATATAAATCAAGAGAATAGACTGGAAAGTCCAGAAATCAAACCACACATATATGATCAACTGATTTTCCACAAAGATGCTAAGGCAATTCAATGGGGACAGAACAGTCTTTTCTACAAATAATGCTAGAACAACTTGATACCCCTATGGGGGAAAATGAACTTTGCCCCTTAGCTTCATGTCATATACAAACATTAACTTGAAAGGATATTAGATCTAGATCTAAATGTAAAAGCTAAAAGTATAAGAACACATAAGAGAAAACTTCACAATCTTGAGACAATGTATTAATTTTATATTACTGTATGACAAACACAACAAAGTTAGAGGTCAGAAGTCCAGGCACAGCATGGGTGGATTTTCTGCTCAGGATCTCACAAGCATAAACTCAAGGTGTCTCCCAGGCTGTGTTCTCATCTGAAGCTCAGGATCCTCTGCCAAGTTCACATGGTTGTGACAGAATTCAGTTCCTTGCACTTGCAGGACTAAGGTCTCTGTTTCTTTGCTCTTCTCATCCAGGGGCCATTCTCAGCTGCTAGGGGCCATCAGCAATCCTTGCGTTATGGACCCTCCATCTTCAAAGCCAGCAATGGAAAAATTTCCCTCTTGCTGAATCCTCCTCATGACTTCTCCTGGCTCTGACTTCTGGACCAAGACTTTAAGGGTTCGTGTGATTAGGTTAGGCCTTTCTGCATAATCTCCTGTTTGACTCACTCCAAGTCAACTTATTAGTAACTTAATTACACCTTTAATATCCCTTTTGCCATGTACAGTCCTGCACTACATGACGATGTTTTGGTCAACAATGGATCACATACATGACAATGGTCCCATCAGATTAGTACCATATAGCCTAGGTGTGTAGTGGGCCATACCATCTAGGTTGTGTACATACTGTAGGGGAGGAAGAAATTTTCCTCTACACTTCTAGGTTCTTCTAGATGGTCTAGGAATTAAACTGACATGAGACAGATTAACAGAAAAAAACAAAAGTTTAATAACATATATACATGGGAAAAACCCAGGAAAACCAGGCCAGCCCAGCGGCATAGTGGTTAAGTTCACGCACTCTGCTTTGGCAGCCAGGGGTTTGCAGGTTCGGATCCTGGGCACGGACCTACACACTGCTTATTAAGCCCTGCTGTGGCAGGTGTCTCACATATAAAGTAGAGGAAGATGGGCACGGATGTTAGCCCAGGGCCAATCTTCCTCAGCAAAATGAGGAGGATTGGCAACTGATGTTAGCTCAGGGCTAATCTTCCTCACTTAAAAAAAAACAAAACAAAACAGGAAAACCAAGTAACTCGCCCAAGTGGCCAAAGCCCTCACTTTCAGCTAAAGACAAAAGAAGATGTTGTGGGTGGGGAGACTCAGGGACTTCATACAGAAGGGAGGCAACTCACAGGTAGGTGAAAAGGAGCAAACGTTTGGAAAATAAATGCGTGTTTGGCCACATAGAAACAGAAGAACACACAGAGAAGCCCAACAAACGGGCTTTTCTAGGTTCCTCCCTGTCTACCACCTAGCTCATGCTGTGCTAAGGTGACAGCCTGGTTCCTGAGACAGGTCTTTTTATCTGAATTCTTTTAGGCAGTTATGGGAGAGGTAACAAGGAAAACTTTGAGTCTTGTTTCTTAAAAATAATCAGCCTAAAATAATCCACATGTTAAAGAGACACATTTTGGGGTGGCAAATTTTGTTCCCCTTCAGTACACTCTATGATATTTGCACAATGACAAAATCACTTAAGGACACATTTCTCAGAACGTATCTCCATCGTTAAGTGACGCATGACTATAACGTAACATAATCACTGGACTAAAATCCCATCATATTCACAGGTCCTGCCCACACTCACAGGAAGGAAATTATACAAGAGTGTGGGTCATCAGGGGTCATTTTAGGATTCTATCTACCACAGACAGACAAAGAGTTCTTAGACTGGACACAAAAAGGATGAACCATAAAAAAAAAAGTGATAATTTAGACTTGATCAAAATTACAACTTTCTGTTCTTTGAGAGACACCACTAAAAAAAAAAAAGCAAGCTGGGGCCAGCCCCATGGCCTAGTGGTTAAGTTCGTGCACTCCACTTCGGCAGCCTAGGTTTGTATCCTGGGTGTGGACCTACACCACTCATCAGCCATGCTGTGGTGGTGACCCACATATAAAATAGAGGAAGACCGGCACAGATGTTAGCTCAGGGGGAATCTTCCTCAAGCAAAAAGAGGAAGATTGGCAATAGATGTTAGCTCAGGGCGACTCTTCCTCAGCAAAAAAAAAAAAGCCAGCCACAGGCTGGGAGAGAACATTTGTAAAACATATACATGATTAATGAACTGTATCCAGAATATATAAAAGACCCTTACAACTCAAGCATAATATTAACAAACAATAATCCAACAAAAAAATTGGCAAAGGATTTAAGATGACAATTCACAAAAGCAAATATACAAATGGTCAATAAGCACACAAACAGATGCTCAACATCATCAGTTATTAGGAAAACGAAAATTAAAACCACAATGATTCACCACCACAAACCCATTAAAATGGCTAAAAATTAAAAGGCTGACAATATCAAGTGTTGGTGTGGATGTGGAGGAACTGCACATTGCTGCACAATATGCAGCTGCACATTGCACATTGCTGATGAGAATGTAAAGTGTAAAACTATGGAAAACAATCTGGCAGGTTCTTATAAAGCTAAACATATACCTAAACCATAAAACCCAGCAATTCCACTCCTAAGATATATCCAAAAGAAATAAAAACATATATCCACACAAAGACTTGCATACACATGTTCCCGGAAGCTTTATTCATAAGAGAATCAAACTAAAAACAATGCTTATTAACATGTGGATGATAAAGTATAGTATATTCATACAATGAATACTACTCAGAAAAAAGGAAAAAAGGAACTAACTACTAATATACCTAACAACATGGATGAATGTCAAAAACATCATGCTGAGTGAAAGAATCCAGACAAAAGAGTACATACTATATCATTCTAGTTATATAACACTCTAGAAAAGACAAATCTAATCTACAGTGACAGAAAGGAGATCCACAGCTGCCTGGGGCCCAGGAACGGCAGCAGGGAGAGGAATGACTGAGAAGGGCACAAGGGAACTTTTGGGGGTTAAGGAAATGTTATATATCTTGACTGTGGTGATGGTTACTCAGGTATATAAATTTAGCAAAACTCATCCAAATATATATGAAAAGTAGATACATTTTATTGTAAGAAGATTGATTATACCTCAGTAAAGTTGATTTTTAAAAAGATAATCTTATTTAATATTTGATATCCTGAAGAGATGCCTATAATACAATCTTGCTGAACAGTCACTCATAATAAACCACACACACAATGCAAAAGATGGGATAAAACAGAAGCTAACAGCTAATTAAGTGCTACCTAAAAGTCTATGTATCAATGTTATATACATCATATTAATAAAGGGGAAAAACACATGATCATCTCAATTAATGCAGAAAAAGCAGTTAACAAAACCAAACACCCTTCTGTGACAAAAACACTCAACAAACTAGGAATAGAAGGGAACTTTATCAATATGATAAAGAGCATTATGAAAAACCCACAGCTATATTCATGGGGAAAGAATGAAAGCTTTCCCCCTAACATCAGGAACACAACGAGAATGCCCACTACTGCCACTTCCATTCAACACTGTACTGGACATTGTTGCAAAGCAATTAGAGAAGAAAAAGAAAAAGAAAAGCCATCCAAAGTAGAAAGGAAGAAGTAAAACTATCTCTATTCACAGATGACATGGTCTTATATAGAGAAAATTCTAAAAGATCCACACCAAAAACTATTACAGCTAATAAATAAGCAAAGTTGCCAGATACAAGATCAACACACAAAATCAGTTGTATTTCTATACACTAGCAATAATCAATCCAAAAATGAAATTAAGAAAATTCCATTTAAAATAGCACCAGAGAATAAAATACTAAGGAGTAAATTTAACCAAGGAGGTACAAGATTTGTACCTTGAAAACTACAAAACGTTGCTGAAGAAATTAAAGATGACCTAAACAATTGGAAATACATCCTGCCTTCATGGATTAGAAGATTTAATATTGTCAAGATGGCAATACTCCACAAAGCAATCTACAGATTCAATGTAATCCCTATCAAAATCCCAACAGCCTGTTTTTGCAGAAATAAAAAAACTGACCCTAAAATTAATATGGAATCGCAAGGGATTACAGATTGTTTAGCCAAAACAATCTTGAAAAATAAAAACAAATTAGGAGGACTCATATTCCTTAAATTCAAAACCTACTACAAAGCTACAGTAATCAAACCAGTATGGTAGTAGTATAAGGAGATATATACATCAAAGGAATAGTATTCAGAGTCCAGAAATAAACCCTAATGTCTTTGGTCAATTGATTTTTGACAAGAGTGCTGAGACTATTCAATGGGGAAAAAAACAAGCTCTTCAATAAATGGTGCTGGGACAACTGGATATCCACATGCAAAAGAATGAAGTTAGACCCTTATCTCACATCATATACACAAAGTAACTCAAAATGAACCAAAGACTTAAATATAAGGGCTAGAACTATAAATTTCTTAGAAGAAAACATAGTAAGTCTTCATGACCTTGGATTTGGAAATGGATTCCTAAAAATCCTATCTAAATGTGACACCAAAAGCACAAGCAACAAAAGAAAATATAGACAAAGTGGACTTCGTCAAAATTAAAAATTTTTGTACAAAAGACACTACCAAGAAAGTGAAAAGATAACCTACAGAATGAGGAAATATTTGTACATCACATATCTGATATTGATCTAGTAACCAGAATATATAAAGAACTCTTACAACTCAACAACAAAAAGATCCCTTCCCCCAACTAAAAAATGGGCAAAGGACTTGACTAGACATTTCTCCAAAGAAGATATACAAATGGCCAACAAGCACATGAAAAAATGTTCAACATCATTAGTCATCATGGAAATGCAAATAAAAACCACGATGAGATACCACTTCACTTCTACTGGGATGGCTATTTAAAAAAAAAAAAGGAGGGGCCGGCCCGGTGGCACAAGCAGTTAAGTGTGCACGCTCCGCTGTGGCGGCCTGCTGGTTCGGATCCCGGGCGTGCACCGACACACTGCTTGGCAAGCCATGCTGTGGTGGCGTCCCATATAAAGTGGAGAAAGATGGGCACGGATGTTAGCCCAGGGCCAGTCTTCCTCAGCAAAAAAAAAAAAAAAAAAAAAAAAAGAGGAGGACTGGCAGATGTTAGCACAGGGCTGATATCCTCACCAAAAAAAAAAAAAAAGAAAAGAAGTATTGACAAGGATGAGGAGAAACCTTGTACATTGCTGGTGGGGAATATAAAATGATGTAGCTGCTGTGGAAAACAGTTTGGTGGTTCCTCAAAAAGTTAAACATAGAACTACTATATGGGGCTGGCCTGGTGGCTTAGCGGTGAAGTGCACACACTCCGCTACTGGCGGCCCGGGTTCAGATCCTGGGCGCGCATCGATGCACCGCTTCTCCGGCCATGCTGAGGCCGCGCCCCACATACAGCAACTAGAAGGATGTGCAACTATGGCATACAACTATCTACTGGGGCTTTAGGGAAGGAAAAATGAAGGAGGATTGGCAATAGATGTTAGCTCCAAGCCAGTCTTCCTCAGCAAAAAAAAAAAAGAGGAGGATTAGCACAGATGTTAGCGCAGGGCTGATCTCCCTCACACATACACACACACACAAAAAGAACTACTATATGGCCTAGCAATTCCACTCCTAGGTACATATGCAAAAAAACTGAAAACAGGTTTTCAAACAAAATCTTGTACATGAATGTTCATAGCAGCATTATTCACAACAGCCAAAAGGCAGAAAAAGCAACAGCCAAAAGGCAATCTTTACTTTGAGATTTCCAAATCTATGTGTAGAGAGGAAGGATGGGACCAATCATAAACTGGTAGAAAAGCTAAGATTCTGATTTTGTAACATGGTTTTTCACAAGTGATACTAGAACTAAAGATAATAACTGATGTTAATTTTATATAAAGCATAAAATCATCTGTTTTTTAAAAAGGTAAAACTACAGTCAATGCTTGTAATTTGTGGTAGTTATATTCTATAAAGTTGCCACAAACACTGAATTAGGAATATTGACCTGTTGCTCCCAGGGGAAATATAGGCTTAGGTTCCTGTGAGCCTCTGGTCACAACATTTTCATCAACCAAAACACCATTTGCTAATGTTAATATAAGTTTAGGGCCGACCCCGTGGCTTGGCGGTTAGGTACACGCACTCTGCTGCTGGCGGCCCGGGTTAGATCCCGGGCTTGCACCGACGCACTGCTTCTCCGGCCATGCTGGGGCCGCGTCCCGCATACAGCGGCTGGAGGGATGTGCAGCTATGACCTACAGCTATCTGCTGGGGCTTTGGGGGGAAATAAATAAATAAAATTTAAAAAAAATTTAAAAAAATATATATAAGTTTATTCATCAATGCCTTTGTAACACAAGCCAATCTCAGAATTGAAAACCTGCTCATCCGCATAACCCTTTTCCCGTATAACACTTAGCAACTATTTTAAAAATTCTTCCGCAGCTTCCTGATCTGTAGAACATGCGTTGCCTGCAAGTTTAACATTTTTCACACAGTATCACCTTTTGAAACATGAAAACTAGCCACCAAGAAGGACTGAATATTTTCCTCATCCTAGTAACGTGACTGGAAATTTCTTTGGCCTTCAGCCTTACAACAATGCTGTCCACTATGCCTTCTTTTTGTTCTTCATCTCACAAATCCACAAATTTACCCACGTTTCCCTCTTTTCCATAGATTCACCATACACTATAGATGTTACCTTAGCCCTTTCTGGAGCAACCTCACATACAGATCAGTAAATTTCCTCTTCCTTTTTCTGGATGTATCATATTTTTAATTTATTAACACTGAACTCGCGGCCAACAGCACTATAACTTATGACTGAACAAAGCTTATCTAACACATTTTTTCCATAAGGCACATCACAGGCTTCGTCCACTTAGGAATACTAGACAGTACTTCAGCAATATACTTGAGGGCAATTTAAAACAGTGAAATCACCAATCAAAGTATAAAAATGCAAAAAACATAGCACTAAATAGACTAAGAAAAGGATACTTGTTTACAGATGAGAGCTGAAACAAGAAGGCAGAGCATGACCTTGTTTGACCTCAGCTGGGAATGTATCTATCGGACAAGGCAAATTTTTCACCTTTCTGCGCATGTCCATGAATGACCGTAAAGTGCTGCAAGTACTGATTTGGGGGTTACAAATAAATTTTAGCAAGTAGGTGAATCTGCAAATACGGAATCTGTGAATAATGATGATCCACTGTACTTCCTTCCTTTCTGAATAATTCAATCTAAAAACCATTAGGTGGTGCTGAGCAAGGCTGGCATCCACATGGTCTCATAAGGAAAGAAGGACTGGATACATTAGAGGGGCTTGATCAATTAAGTAAATATATTAAGAATAACAGGAGCCAAGTTTCTCTGTTAGAGAAGAGAGTTACAAATATGAAAAGGGAGAAACTAAAGTGAACTCTGAGGTGTCAGACTTGAATTGGAGGTAGCAGCGTAAACTCAGCATTTTATGTATACACACACGCACACACATATATACATACACACACACACACATAGAAAATATAGATATGGATGCACGTGTTACAGTACATATATATGGGGCCGGCCCAGTGGCACAGTGGTTAAGTCTGCGCTCTCCGCTTTGGTGGCCCAGGGGTTCGCAGATTTGCATCCTGGGCGCAGACCTACGCAGTGCTTATTAAGCCATGCTGAGGCGGCATCCCACATAGAGGAACTCGAAGGACCTACAACTAGGATATACAACTATGTACTGGGGCTTTGGACAGGAAAAAGAAAAGAGTATATATATGTTTGTGTATTTATATACATGTGTATATTTCCTAGCTCTGTCCACTGAGAGGGCTTAGAAGCAGTGATGCCCCAGTAGAACAATCATACCTAGCATCCAGACCTGGTTTCTACATACATTCTCCAATAAAAGGAACCAGGGCTTCTTGGTGAAATGACTAATTCCAGGGATGGGGCAGGAAAAGTACAAGAAATGACTTGAACATTTTATTGTACCAGAAAGTAAGGAAGGAAAGTGATCAAAGAATGACAGGACACGTCAAAAGGATATAGGAGCCAACCTGAAGGGGCTTCTGCTGGCCAGATCTGGGACAAATTCAGCATCAAAGTAACAAATTATATTAATAGATAATAACTCATTGAATAAAATAGGAATCCATAAGTCCACATTAATATAAATTAATAAATAAACGGGGAGAAAAGAAAGCTTTTCCTTACAATGGAATGTCAACTGATGAATGTGGAAGGAATGGTGAAAATAGAAAATCATCATTTGGCAACCATCATAGTAATAATCCAGCCAAGAAATATCAATGAATGCTGAAACCAGTGGGTGAAAATTTGATAAGGAATGGGATATTTACATGATTTCAAAGTGCCTCCTCCTCACAAAATACTAATTGGCTACAAAGGGAAAAATAGATAAATTTACAGTAGAGAAAACTGACATGCACTACCTTAATCAAGTGATCAAAGTTAACATCAGGAGAAATGGGACACCTAGAAACTGTGTACCTCCTGACAGGGCAGAATAAGAATACAGCACCACTTATGTGGTATTCCTAACAAAATGCATATTCTGAATCTAACCATGAAGAAACACCAGGTCCAAATATTCCTGAAAATACTTAGTCTATACTCTTCAAAAGCATCAAGATGATCAAGTCAAAGACAGACATGACAGCTAAATGCAATGTGTGATTCTGAACTGGATCCTTCTGCTATAGAGGATATTATTGGGACTACTGGTAAAATCTGAATGGGATCTGAGGATTAGCTGGTACTACTGTATGACTGTTAAGTTCCTGATTTTAATGGGTTTATTACAGTTACATAGGAGAATAGACACTAAAGTCCTCAGGGCTGATGGGGTATCAAGTGAGCAACTTACTCTCAAATGGTTCAGAGAGGCAA
The DNA here is from genome assembly GCF_020826845.1 of Diceros bicornis minor. Taxonomy (NCBI): domain Eukaryota; kingdom Metazoa; phylum Chordata; class Mammalia; order Perissodactyla; family Rhinocerotidae; genus Diceros; species Diceros bicornis. Next base: position 31,406,487 of record NC_080758.1, on the reverse strand, counting down.
GAGGCTCTTTGTATTATTATTGCAACTTATCCGTAAATTTAAAATTATTTCAAAATAAAGGACAGAATACAAAACAAAAAAGCACATGCCAATGTCTCAGTATTATAAAAACCTAACTCTTCCTTAGTAAAATTTCTAGGTAGAAAAGTACTCCATTACCCCTACTTACTTTTACTAGCTTTTCTAATAATGTGTGTCATTTTCACAGCACTCCCCAATGGAAAGTTCTGTAATGTTGGAAATGTTCTACATATGCACTGCCCAATACACTAACACACGTGGCTGATGACTATCACATTGGATAGCGCAGGTCTGGAGAATAGCAGTAAAAGCCAAAAAGATTAAAGAGCTTTTTCATTAAAAATTAGTTTTAATAATAAGTAGATTTTAAAACAAATTAAGTTATTTTACTTTTTCTATCTTTGCTGATAGGCTAACAGCTCTGTATATTTTTCAAAACTCCTGTCTTCTAATTTCTTAGTCAAGTCTGAATATCTGTTAGAAGCAACCACCTATCTATCTTTAGTTTGAGAGCAGTTTCTGTTTTTCTTTAAACTGACTTTCCTTTTGGTACACCATTCCTATCAATTCATACCCATGTCTTCCCTACCTTTTGAAGTATGCCTTCCTAAAATCTAGGCACATGTACACGTCTACCCAATATTCCCACCTCTGGCTCTCACAAAGTTAGATCACAAAATCACTTTCTCTCAAACTTCTTATAATTTACATTTTACTTTTACTCCATCTTCCCCCAGTCATAGCTGCTACACTGTATATAACTGGTGTTACGTTTTCCCGCCATGCTCAGTATAAGGTTCCTCCTGATCAGATCAGCTTATTTCAGGACAAGCATATTATTCCTTTTCCACATGAAATACACTTAATTATCACTTAGCCAATCATTCAAGTATTTTAAACTAACATCTAAAACCCAAAGTCATTTAATGACATCATCTACATAGACTATAGGAAAAGAATAACAGCACACTTCAAGTACATCAAATTCTACAACTCCTGATTTGAAAAGAAATGCAAAGTAGAATTTTTACAGCTTATGGTTCACCTTGGTAACCTAACACCTTGAGCAAATGCAATAGCAGTTACTCACCTATCAGGTTCTGTTATTGTTCATGACTGACTGAATTTAGAAATAGGAAAAAAAAATTGGCTTGTAACAACAGACACGTGAAGTTAATACCTACGCCACACATTTTTAGAAACATTTAACAAATCTAGGAAAATCTAGAATCCTACCAAAAGTAGAACTATTTTAAGCAAAAATTGAGTTAGAAGATTCCCTCCACCCCCTTGCTTCTATTAATAACTATTTAAAACAACAAAAATAAAATTAAAAAGCAATTCAAAACTGCTAACATGAAAATTATTTATAAGTTGCTTCATGGCACCAAGAAAGTTCCAACTTCATTTGAAAAATCAAACCCTAGACTTTCAAGTCAACATGGCATCAACACAAGTAGTGCTCATTATGTTGTCCCGGTAAAACACCCAAGAAGATACAAAAGCCAGGACTCAAGTGGAAGAATCTGCTGGGGCCTAAACTCCACCTGCTCTGTCTTCTGAACCAAAGCAACATGTATAGCAAAGCAGAGTCAGGAAAGGGACAGGACTCACCCTCTTCTCTCTACCTCCGCTCAGGGACACAGAAAATTTAGGGACCAGAAAACCAAACAGCAATTCAAAAATTACAACTTTTTTTTTTTGCTTTTTAAACATTGATAAATGTAATATCTGTTTGCAGTAAAAATCTCAAGTGGTTACTCAGTTTTCCTGGGTTTCTCTCATGTATACATGTTATTAAACTTTTATTTTCTCCTGTTAAAAAAAAAAATCTCAGGCAATACTAAAGTGTATGAACTATAAAGTGAAAGTCTCCCATATTTTCATTTGCCTTTCTTGCTTCAGTACTGGATCAACAGTTGATATAGTAACTGATATTTCTATTTATTTGGTGAATTGACAATGTTTGTGTCCTTTGCCTATTTTTCTAATAGGGTATTGGTCCATTTCTTATCTGTAGGTATTCTTTCATACTAGGATGGTATTAACCTTTTCCTAACACATGTTTACAAATATTTCTTCCCCAATTTGCAGTTTATCTTTTAGTCTTGTTTAATTTAATTTTTTTAATTTAATTTAATTTTATTTATTTTTTTATTTTTTCCCCCAAAGCCCCAGCAGACAGTTGTATGTCATAGCTGCACATCCTTCTAGTTGCTGTATGTGGGACGCGGCCTCAGCATGGCCAGAGAAGCGGTGCGTCAGTGCACGCCCGGGATCTGAACCCAGGCCGCCAGCAGCGGAGCGTGCGCACTTAACCGCTAAGCCACGGGGCCGGCCCTAGTCTTGTTTATATTATTATTATTATTTTTTTTTTTTGGTGAGGAAGATGGGCCCTAAGCTAACATCTGTTGCCAATCCTCCTCTTTTTGGTGAGGAAGATTAGCCCTGAGCTAACTCTGTGCCGATCTTGTATGTGGGATGCCACCACAGGATGGCTTGACTAGCAGTGCGTAGGTCCATGCCTAGGATCCGAACCCGCAAACCCCGGACCATGAAAGTGGAGCACACAAACTTAACAGCTATGCCAGTGGGCCGGCTCCTATATTATCTTTTTTTGCAGTCAAATTTTATGCAATCTTTTCCTTCTTGATTTTGGCCTTAGTATAATGCTTTACACTAAATATAGGTGAGCAAGACCATCTGTCTTAGTAAGGCCTGCAAGCTAAGAATGATATTTACATTTTTTAACAGTTGGAAAAAATCAAAAGAATAATATTTCATGATATGAAAATTATATGATATTCTAACTCCAATGTCCATAAACAATATCAAACAGCTGCACTCACTCACTTACGTGTTGTCTATGGCTGGCTTCAACAGTACAATGGCAGAGGTCAGTGGCTACTTGTATATGTGGTGCTCACACAGCACTGCACTGGGGCTCAGTGCACCGCAAAACACAGTGACAAAGTTATAACTCAACAGCACTTTGAGCACTACATGTGCCTACTGGCATACTGCAATAGTTTATTTATTTTTATTACCACTGCACAGTCATCATGTCAAAACAAGAAAAGTGGACTTTGTAGTGCTTTTAAGGCACAGTGGAGAGTGGATTATTTTGCTATCAAGTCAGATGGGAAAGCATCATGTTTATTATGCAATGACACTATAGCTGTGCTAAAAGAATTCAATATACATCAACATTACCAGACTAAGTAGTCATCCCAATTCATAGGAAAGCAATGGTCAGAAAAAATTAGAAAATTTAAAGTGGAATATCTCATCACAGTCTAATTTCTGGAAGGAAGAAAGGGAGGGAGGGAAGAAAAAAAAAAAAGAAGCTGCAGTCAAAGTAAGTTTCCAAGAGGCTGATTTGTTAGCCAAGCAAGGAAAATAATTTGCCAATGATGAGTTAATTAAATCATGCTTGATGGCAGGGGCTGAAGAAACATATTCAGAGAAAGTAAACTTAAGACTATTAGCCTTTCAGCAAGGCCAGCTGCTCCAAAAGTTGAGGACAATGGGAGTAAGATTAATAATCTATTAAAAAAACAAGGCAACTGATTTCAAGTAGATTCTCCTGTCTCTGGATGAGTTGAGAGATGTTACCAATATTCCTCAGTTGTTGTTTACTTGAGTCAATGCCACCATTAAAGTGATTGAAGAATTAGCCTCTATGAACAGTCTGTGTGGAAAAAATACAGGTCAGAAGTTGAGAAAAAACTAATTTAGTACAACATGGAGTGGAATCTGCTAAGATGTGTGATAACTGATGATGGTAAAAATATGTGTGGAGTAAAAAAAGGCTTAGTTGGATAATTTACAAAGCTGTGAAGATGTAAAGTGGTTATTCATTATATTTTTCATCAGCAAATACTCTGGAAAATATTTGAATTTATCACGTGTTATTGAACCAACGGTGTTGATGGTGAACTTCATTTGCTGTCATGGGCTTAACCATTGTCAGAAATAAAAGCTATTAATCTGACTTGCCTGACCACACAGCAGTTTGATGGGTTAGCAGTAGTCAAGTTTTATTGTGGGTTTTTTTCTTTAAAAAGCTCAGGGTTGAGACAGAAACTTTTCATAACAATAAGACTTCTTTCAGCCACTATTATCAAACAATGAATGGCTTTGAAACTTAGCTTTTGCTGCAGATTTTATAATATTTAATAAATTCAACCTAAAATTACAGGAAGAACAGCACTTATACATGCAACTTAAACTGCAGTTAAGTCATTTAGACAAAAACTAATATTTGAATCATAAGCAATGTCAAGCTGCTTTATACACTTCCCACGCTGTCAAAAGTTAAAACAAGAAGTGAGATCTCCATTCCCAAACAAATTTGTAGTGGATATATTTTCTGAGCTCAAACTACAGTTCTGGAAGCATTTTTAGGACTTCAATGCAAGTAAAAAGAAAATTTCCAGATTTCGAAATCTATTTAACAGTGCAGTTACAGAGCTTCCACCTAACCTTCAACTGGAAGTAATTAATGTGCAATGTAATGATATGCTAAAAAGGTAAATATTAAAAGAAAAATCCAATTCTATAAATGGTTCCCGTGATTAATATGCTCAATTAAAATCATATGCTTGTGGGCTGATATCAATATTTGGCAGTACATCTGTGTGAAAACATTTTAAAAGATGAAATATGTAAAATCTGATTACAGATGAGCATTAATAGATGAACATTTGCCATCAATTTTGATGATAGGACACACTAACCCTGAACCTCAAATAAGCAAAATGTATTACCTTAAAAAAGAACTTCAGGGCCGGCCCCGTGGCTTAGCGGTTAAGTGCACGCGCTCCACCGCTGGTGGCCCAGGTTCGGATCCCGGGCGCGCACCGACGCACCACTTCTCGGGCCATGCGGAGGCCACGTCCCACATACAGCAACTAGAAGGATGTGCAGCTATGACATACAACTATCTACTGGGGCTTTAAGGGGAAAAAAATAAAGAAATAAAATCTTAAAAAAAAAAAAAAGAACTTCATTTTTCCTATTAGTATAACTATATTACAAAAAGTCATACCCAATAATTATTATATTTGAATTTTATCAACAAGAAATGTGTGGAAATGTGTTTTCTCTCTTGTTATAAAGGACATACCTACATAATAGCCTCGGTTTTGCTTTTTGGCCTGCAAAGCCTACAATATTCTCTGGCCCTTGACAGAAAACGTTGGATGACCCTTCCTTTGGAGAAAGGTTTTCTTTAGTCTAAGCATATAAAAGCATCTCCTCTATTTTCTTCAGGGATTGGTAAAAACTTTTACCCAACACAAATAGGTCCTAGGGCTGGTTGGTTACATGAAAAAGTACAGTAAATCAGGTAATCAAAAAAATATATATGTAACTTAAAATTTGATTTTTTTTTTTTTGGTGAGGAAGATCAGCCCTGAGCTAACATCCGTGCTAATCCTCCTCTTTTTGCTGAGGAAGACCAGCTCTGAGCTAACATCTATTGCCAATCCTCCTCCTTTTTTTTTCCCCAAAGCCCCAGCAGATAGTTGTATGTCATAGTTGCACATAAAATTTGATTTTTGACTTAAAACAATAACATACGTTCATCTGTCAATATTTTGGTAGAAAGCCAAGGCCTCTTGAGTACAGACCTGCTAATTAATGTTTCATATGTTCTTTCTTGCATGTGTTACACCCATAATACATATCTGTGATTTCAAATTTCAATTTCTTTAAAGGGGAACAAGAACTTAGACACCTGTGAGACAACTGAGCAAAGAACCCTTAAGATTACGATTTTTTTCCCTAGTCTTCTAAAGTGTTTGTGCCCACAACTAATAAAACAGTAATTTGGGTGAGAAAAGAACTTATATTTATCTAATCCGTTCAAGATCTTCAACTCAACTTTCTTAAAAACAACTATTTTTGTACTCGTATTTCATTAGTTTATATATATTTAATTAGGTTACAAAATCACAATAATAAGTATAACTGGCATAAGTAGGTTTGGAACATACTGACCCCTGAAAGTATAAAATTCAACCAGTGATTACAGAAGGCAAGGTATACTAGAGAGTAGTCTACCAGCCATGAGTGTTCAGCTTATTTTAAGAGTCATTCAGTATATTCTAGAGAAAGAATGAAGAGTGTGGTTAATTCAGTAATTTGGTTAAGCATACTCTATAATCTGGTTGATTATTTGAGCATATTAGCAATCTTTACATGTTTTTTTACATGTTTTTTACCTGAAAACAGCCAACTGTTACAGGACCATTTACTAAATACTGCATCCTTTTCTCCCTGATTTTTAAATGCTACTTTTATCATATTCTAAATTCCCATACATATCCAGGGCTGTTTCTGAACTTACTATTCTGCTCTAAATACCTGTTTGTCTATTCTAACACAAATGCCAAACTGTCTTAAATACCTTTAACTTTCTGATATATTTTACTATCTGGAGAGTCAAGTGTCACATAACTTCTCCACTTCTACTGCCCTCCATTTATTGTTCTTTTTCAAATTTTTCAAAATTTTCTCAACTATTGAATTTACTCTTCCAAATGAACTATATGTGCAATTTGTCAAGCTCTCAAAAAGATTCACCCCACTGGGCTTTCAAAACAATATGCATTAAATCTGTAGAATAATTTGGGAACACTGTCATAAAACATTCAGGAACATAGTATAAATATAAAATTTATTTAAATCTTTTAAAAAAAATCCTTCAGTAAAGCTTTACAGTTTTCTTCATAGTAGTCTTGCATATTTCTTATCAAGTTAATTTGCACTCTCTCCTACCTCCATATAATTAAAATTTAAAATTCTGCTAGTGTAGCATGTAACACAATGTATAAAGAATTAAATTTTGTAAGAATAGGTCATCCTCACTTCTTCAGCCTTCTCCCTTCACCCACGCCCCTCCAAAACAGGAAACTGTAAAGGAAAGAGGATGTGTCTTAGTCTCCTTTGAAATCCTAGCATCTACCAAGCATGTAGCAATCAATCAATCAATGTTTCCCCAATTGACAAATATCTTGCTAAGTTAGGTAAACCCAATACTAAATCTTTTTTTTTGTGAGGAAGATCAGCCCTGAGCTAACACCCATGCCAACTCTCCTCTTTTTGCTGAGGAAGACCAGCCCTGAGCTAACATTTATTGCCAATCCTCCTCCTTTTTTCCCTTTTTTCCTGCAAAGCCCCAGTAGATAGTTGTATGTCATAGCTGCACATCTTTCTAGTTGCTGTATGTGGGATGCTGCCTCAGCATGGCCAGAGAAGCAGTGCGCTGGGCCCAGGCCGCCAGTAGCGGAGCGCGTGCACTTAACCACTAAGCCATGGGGCCGGCCCCAACCCAATGCTAAATCTTTACAAGGAACAAGAAGGGGCCACCTGATGGCACAGCAGTTAAGTGCAGGTGCTCCACTTTGGCAGCCCGAGGTTCGCAGGTTCGGATCCCAGGCACGCACCGACGCACCACTTGTCAAGCCATGCTGTGGCGGCGTCCCATATAAAGTAGAGGAAGATGGGCACGGATGTTAGCCCAGGGCCAATCCTCCTCAGCAAAAAAATAAAAGAGAGGAGGACTGGCATCAGATGTTAGCTCAGGGCTAGTCTTCCTCACACACACAAAAAAAAAGAACAAGAAAACAGATGGTTTATTCATTTGGGGGTAGGGAGGAGATTCCTTAATCCTCCACCACCCTCCTTAACCTAAAAAATAGTACATACATCAAAGATACCTTCCTTCCTTAAGTCTTTCATAAATGAATTCAGTACAACCTTCTCTAAACTTATTTTTCAGCCTTTACAACTTCATCAATAATTCTATTCCTTATGTATAAAAGGAATAGCCAACATTTGCTGAGTGCTCCCTGTAAGTCAGGCATGTACATAATTTAGCTCATTTACTCCTTCCCCACTACAAGCCCATGAAGTGGATATTCCCCCCACTTTGCAGCTGAGAAAACTGAAGCACAGAGAGGTTAAGTAACTTGCCCAAGGTTACACATCTAATAAGCAGCAGAGATGGGATGTGAACCACGCAGGCAGCTTCGAATCCACAAGATATTTTAAAGAGCACATTATTTCATATTTTCATTTCAGGGGGCCGGCCCCGGAGCGTAGCAGTTAAGTGCGCACACTCCCCTGCTGGCGGCCCGGTGTTCAGATCCCAGGCACGCACCGAGGCACCACTTGTCAGGCCATGCTGTGGCGGCATCTCATATAAAGTGGAGGAATATACACACAGATATTAGCCCACGGCCAGTCTTCCTCAGCAAAAAGAGGAGGATTGGCATGGATGTTAGCTCAGGGCTGAGCTTCCTGAAAAAAAACAAACAAAAAAAAAAAACACATATTTTCATTTCATTAGTGGATAGACTTTAGTTGGCCAGTTGAAAACCTTTATTGTGCTAAATAAAGCACAGCATATCTACAACTCTTAACATTTTGAATTCATAAAGTTAAAAACAAAAAATAAAATCCTCAAATTAGAAATGTTTTTAAATATTCTAAAAAAGGACTAACATTAATAATTCTGTATTTTATAGTCCTTCTGTTTGAATAAGACATAAAAATCTCTACCTAAATCACTGCAGTTTTGTTTAGAAACCTGTTAATACTTAACTGAATCACTTACATCTATTCAACAACATTCCCAGGCCCCCTCTGGGATGACCTGGAATCATCTGGCACCAACCTTCCCAAAACGTATTATTAAAGAATCTCATGCTTTTAAAAGAAAGGATCAGACCAGTGCTGGCAGCTGCCAAGAATGAGTTTACTGCGTGGTTTCCATGACTGCGTCAATCCAAGACCAGCATAAGAGAGAAGACGTATCCTTGGAAACCAACTCTTTGCTTCTCTCAATTAAGAAACAGAGTACGAAAAAGAAGAGAAAATGCTTCAGAATAATCTAACTTGTGTTTAATGTGCCCATTGCACATGATAATCATGGGCAGAAGTCCTGTCTCAATCAAACTTGTGAGAAAGTTATGTGGTGCCTAGTGGAAAACCCCAAACTGGTTTTACAGAGAATTTCTTATGATCTGCATACAATATTTTGGTTTCAATCTTTAAAAGAAAATCACAACAGAAACTGTACCAATAAGAACTTCCTGAATAATATCTAATTGGGAGCAATACTTAGTACTCCCTTGATATTCTTACCATACAACTGCATGCTACCATCTGAATTATCCACACACATCCTGTATATTCTAGAAGTGTCCTTCGTTGTAGGAGTTGCAAACTGTGAAATTTCTAAATGGAAGATTTTTCTAAATTTGGGAGAGGACTGAATATATTTATGAAAATACCTAGACTTCATAACAGAAGTTACAGGTCCATTCATCTCAACTACATTTCTAAGACAAGAACTTCCAATGAAGTGCAAATGAGTTTTAATGAAATATATTAAGTACAACCTCTCAGGTTTTCTTAAACCGGGACCCTCCTTCCCCGGAGCTATAAATATATTTCCTGTCATCAATAGCAATGGCTGGAGCAACCTTTCTGTTCAAAAGAACTAAAAATACATTACTGTACATATCCTCTCTTCTGCTACCCACCCACCATTCCAAGAGGAACTGACAGAGGGAAATGTAGAGCTGTGTAAAGTTCAGCTGAGAGCAGTGTAGAGAATGCAATTTTCCTCAAAAAAAAAGAAAGGCTACCTTCAACTGCATGATGTCCAGAGAGATATTAATCGGCTATTACAGGGTCAGAGTAAATTTTAAAATTTTTGGAGAAGCTCTTCCTGATCACAAGTTATATTTTGCATTTCATTAGCTGTTATTTGGGGACTGGTGTCATGTAATTAAACCATGTTAACAGAAATTCATGCATATTGGAACCATGCAAAGTGAGAACTGTCTGTATATAAAAATGGCTCATGGAACTAGATGGGGGCACTCAGCCAGCACTTCTAGTGGGGCTGGGACCAATGAGATGGCCCTCATGGTGAGGAGATTGTTACCTACAGGGGAATGGAGCAAAAAGGATCAAGAGCCAGAATCTCAATGTCAGAGAAAGGAGGTACAAATTCAGAAAGGGAGAAGACTAGATAAAACCCTGGGTGTTGGAATGAAACGAGAGGTATCAGAGTGAAATCATGGCTTTCAATATTTATAGGCAGATATGAATGTCTGTGTATGTTTATATGCATACATATTAAAATATTACAAACTCTCCAACCCAAACCCCAACATCTGTGTTTCACTTCCTGCCCAATAGGGGACATTCCCACCACTACAGCAATAAAGGCGCTCTCCTCCATGCTCTCCCCTCACTCCTTCTGCCTCCTGACTGACCCTGGTGCTTCCCCCATGTGGCCCTGCATAGCATAGTATGCCTCCTGCTTCTGGGGAACTGTAAGTAGTAAACTTCCTTCAACGGCTTTGACCCCTTCATGTCATCACTCAGTCATACCTATAGATTAAATCCAAGGTACATTTTAAAACAATATCCTACCTCTGACCTCTAACAGAGCCTAAGAGCAACAACATCCCAGTAGCAAGCAACATATCTGGTGTCCAGATCTTGTTTTCCAACGACATTCTCTAATAAAAGGAATCAGAGTTCCTTGATGAAATGGTTCATTCCAAGACTGGGGCAGCGAAAGTACAAGATGAGCATAGAAAATCTTCTGCCAAAAAGTAAGAAAAGTAAGTGATCCAAAAAATGATGGAGACATGAAAAAAAGAGCAGAGGAGCCAGCTTGACATGGTTCCCACTGGCCAAATCTGGGACAATTTGAGCATCAAAATAAATAAAAAATCAATAAAATAGGAATCCAGGAGTCCATGCTATGTTTACATGATTAAAAAAAAAAAAAACAGGGAGAGAAAGCTTTTCCTTACAGTGAAATGCCAGATGACGATCGCAGAAGGAATGATGAAATTTTTAAAATTCACCATCTGGCTACCACTATAGTAATAACTGATTCAGGCACAAATCAGTAATGGATGCGAAAACTAGTAGGTGAAAATGTGATGACAAATGGACTATTTATACAACCTCAAAGTATCAGCCCACAAAATGTATATTATTTACTTATTAATTAGTAAGTGCAAAATACTTCTGAACTAACTTTACAGTGTAGAAACCTGTCAGACATCTTAACCAAGTGATAAAATTAACAACCAGTAATGAGACAAATTGACATGTGCTTCATGATATGATGCAGTCAGAACACAACATCATGTCTGTGGTATTCCTGCCAAAAATGTATAACCTAAGTCTATGAGAAAACATCCGACTAACCCAAATTGAGGAATATTCTACAAAGTAATCGGCCTGTTCTTCAAAAATGTCAAGATCACTGAAAACAAGTAAAGACTGAGGAACTATTCCAAATTGAAGGAGACTGAAAAGACATGATAACTAAATGCAAGGCATGGTCCTGAATTGTCCCTGAATCGGAAAAACAAGGGGAAAGGGAAGAGGTTTTTCTGTTTCTGTTTTTGGAAGGGAGAGTTGGTTTTTCTGTTTTTTGCTGTAAAGAAGATAACTAGGAGATCACTGAAATTTGAGAGGGGTCTGTGAATTAGAGAGCAGCATTATGTCAATATTTATTTCCTAATTTTAATGGGTGTGCTGTGGTTATATCTATAGGAGAGTGTCCTTGTTTTTAGGAAATTCACTGACTTAGAGGTAACAGAGCATTATGTCTGCAACTTCTCAAATGATTCAAAAAAAATTGTATAGATGGGATAAAGCGACAAAGATAAGGCAATTTTGGTAAAATGTTAACAAGTGATCATTAACAATCTGGAATCTGTATGAAGGATATACTAGGCCAAACAGCAAATAAATACTAATTTCCAAAGGACTGAAATCATATAGGCCATATTCTTTAACCACAATGCAATTAATCTATAAACCCATTACAGAAAGATAACTAAAATGTCTGAAAATTAAAAGACATACTTATAAATAACCCATGAATCAAAGAAGAAAACCACAATGGAAATTAGAAAATAGTCTGAACCATTATTGAAAAATAATTCCAACCTAAATATTCGTAATCTGATGCCATCAACGTATAAGATAAAAAAGATAATACAGTACACATCATGACCAAATTGCATTTAATGTTAGAAACTAATTAATGAAAGGTAGTTGCCAGGGGCTAAGGGGGAGGAAGAAATGGGAAGTTATTGTTTAAAGTGTACAGAGTTTCAGTTGGGGATGATGAAAAAGTTCTGGAGATGGATGGTGGTGATGGCAGCACAAGAATTAATGTGAATATACTACTGAACTGTACAATTAAGAATAGTTCAAATAGTAAATTTTGTTATGTATATTTTACAATAAAAAGTTAGACAAACAATGAGCTAAAATAAAACAGCATTGGGGCCAGCCCCGTGGCGTAGTGGTTAAGGTCGCACGCTCTGCTTCGGGAGCCCAGGGTTCGAAGGTTTGGATCCTGGGCACGGACCTATGTACCGCTTATCAAGCCGTGCTGTGGCAGCGTCCCATACAAAGTAGAGGAAGATGGGTACAGATGTTAGCCCAGGACCAATCTTCCTCAGCAAAAAGAGAAGGATTGGCAACAAATGTTAGCTCAGGGCAACTCTTCCTCATACACACACAAAAAAACCAACATCATTTTCTCATAAAAATTTGATTAATATAAACCATTATATTGACAACTTAAAGAAAAATAATATGAATATCAATAGATGCAGAAAAAGCATGGGATATATTTCAACATCCATCCATAGAAACAAACCCCTTTAGACAAGGAATGCAGGGGAACTTCCTTAATCCTACAGCCAAATTGCCCTAAGAATCACAGGGTTGGATACAACAGACTCCTGTCAGATCAGGTAACACTGAATGGAATATAAAATATAAAATGCAAGCATCTTTCTTTTAAAATTCTATCACAATTATTTGAAACGTGAAAGACAGAAAAGAAGTTATCTCTTCTATGCTGATAAATATTGTTTTGATGTCAAGAAAAAATGCCTCAACAGAAAAATGGTTCTTTTAAGCTACTATCAGAAAAAATGGTTTAAGATTAACAACTTTAAAATCAAAATCATCATTTTGGGGAGGAAATTAATATCCAATGATTTCTTTAAATAGCACAATTCCATTTTCTAGAGTTACCTTTTCCAAAAGAGTTGTCCTGTTAGAATTACCAGGAAATTACGCTGTTTGAATTAGGCATTTCACAGGCAGATTACTGATATCTTCCTATAGCTAAGATGAATAACTGGGTACTTGAACTCTGATATTTTTTCAGACTAAACTCATTCAAGTCATGCTCCATTCAACTGTGGAGAAGGTTGGACCCTGGTCCATCCATTAATTTGTGGGTTGCAGCGGTCGAACTCTTTTCTGATAACCATCTTGGTCCTGCCTGCAGTTATTCCGTGTAGAGATGGTGTCACCACCTACGCAAGGCAATGTTGTCTTTGGACTCCATTTTCAAAGTTGGATTTGTCATTAATCAGCAACTGTACTCATGACTTTAAAGTTTCTTTTTCTAATTCAACGAAATTGTTATGAGAAATGATGTGTAGAAAACTGCCTTTCATTTGGGCATTTGTGAACTCTGCTTAGAATGAGCAAAGCTGTAACGAGATCTACAACAAAATCACTACTGCAGGGCTTCTCCAATGTGAGAGATATACAGACGTCTTTTAAAGGAACAAAAAATTCTTAACACACCTCCAATGCTAAGTTAAAATTTTTATTAATGAATAAATATAAACATAAAACTATGCTATCATATAGCTACAGAACCAAAACAAATTTACAAATATAAAAAATATAAAACTAATGAAATTCAAATTAACAATATTAATAGATAATAGACAATGCTGAAATGAAATCATCACTCATAATACAGATACGGTACTGACAACTACGATACTTTTTTTTTTAACTTGGCATGCTTAAACATATATGCCATATAATACCAACTCTCTCACCACTTTCCCATTCAACAACTGCAAAGTTGCCCAGTGTACCCAGCACTACTTGGCCTTCCACTGTCCCACAAACTATTTACTTACAACTAAAGATGTATATAACCAACCTAAATATACACACAAACATGGACACTGAAATTGTGCAGCAATACTCAGTTATAAGGTGGGCAGTCATTTATATGCTTATATTTCAGATTATTGAAATTTTTTAAACTATTAGAGTCTACTTAGAGAAACTTCTCTCCAAAATATATCCTAGGACTCTCATTTGGATACCAAACTACATTACTGAAAACATCCTCCACCATATCACACAATACCCCTTTTAAGAGTAAAATGCCTCAAACCTTAGTGCCAGGAAAGGCTATATTTTTCACTACTGATGATGGTTTATATCTTGTAAGTCAACTGAATCTCTCAGAACCTCTTTGCCTTGACCAATATGATTTGAAAGCTCAATATATAGTCTTCTTTAAATAACTGCACAGGATTGAATCTGTACTAATATCCCCAGGCTGCCTATCTCTTACCATGAGACTCTTACTTTCTCTTTACTCTGACTTCTTTATATATATTTATATATTTAAATTTTATTTGTCATAATTGAGTAGGTAATCAAGCACACATTATAAAATTCAAAAATACAAAAGAAAATACAGCCTCTGCACAGCAAAAGAAACAATTAACAAAATAAAAAGGCAACCCATGGAATGAGAGAAAATATTTGCAAGCCATGTATCAGATAAGGGGTTAATATCCAAAATTTATAAAGAACTCATAAAACTCAGTAACAAAAAAACCAAACAATCCAATTTTAAAATGAGCAGAGTAACTAAATAGACTTTTTTTTCAAAGAAGCCATCCAAATGGCCAACAGGTACATGAAAAGGTGCTCAACATCACTAATCATCAGAGAAATGCTAATCAAAACAATGAGATATCACCTCATGCCTGTAAGAATAACTATCATCAAGAAAAGACAAAAGATAGGGGCTGGCCCCGTGGCACAAGCGGTTAAGAGTGCGCGCTCCGGTGCGGCGGCCCAGGGTTCGCTGGTTTGGATCCCGGGCGCACACCAACGCACCACTTGTCAAGCCATGCTGTGGCGGCATCCCATAGAAAGTAGAGGAAGATGGGCATGAATGTTAGCCCAGGGCCAGTCTTCCTCAGCAAAAAAAGAGGAGGACTGGCAGACGTTAGCTCAGGGCCGATCTTCCTCACACAAAAAAAAAAAGACGACGACAAGAGATAAGTGTTGGCAAGAATGTGGAGAAAAGAGAAACCTTGTGGCACTGTTGGTGGGAATGCAAACTGGTTCAGCCACTACGGAGATTCCTCAAAAAATCAGAAATAGAACTACCATACAGGGGGCCGGCCCCATGGCTTAGTGGTTAAGTGCGCAAGCTCTGCTACTGGCGGCCTAGGTTCGGATCCTGGGCATGCACCGATGCATCGCTTGTCAGGCCATGCTGAGGTGGTGTCCCACTTACAGCAACTAGCAGGATGTGCAACTATGACATACAACTATCTACTGGGGCTTTGGGGAGAAAAAGGGGAAAAAAAAGGAGGCGGATTGGCAACAGATATTAGCTCAGGGCCAGTCTTCCTCAGCAAAAAGAGGAGGATTGGTATGGATGTTAGCTCAGGGCTGATCTTCCTCACAAAAAACAAACAAACAAACCAAAAAAAAGAACTACCATACAATCCAGCAATACTACTTTTGGGTATGTATCCAAAGGAAATGAAAACAGGTTACTGAAGAGATATATGCACTGCCATGTTTATTGCAGCATTATTCACAATAGCCAAGATATGGAAACAACCTAAGTGTCTATCAACAGATGAATGGATAAAAATGATGTGGTATATATATACAATGGAATAGTATTCAGTCATAAGAAAAAAAGGAAATCCTGCCATTTACAACAACATGGATGGACCTTGAGGACATTATGGTAAGTGAGATAAATCACATAGAGAAAGAGAAGTACTGTATGATATCTCTTATATATGGAATCTTTAAAAAACGAACTCGAAAAAACAGAGAATGGAATGGTCGTCACCAGGGGGCTGGGGAGTTGGGAAACGGAAGAGATGTTGTTTAAGGGTACATACTTGCAAACTAGTAGATAAAGAAGTGTTGGAGATCTAATACACAGTGCAGAGACTACAGAAAACAAAACTGTATTATAAACTTTAAACTTGCTAAAAGACTGGATCTTAACTGTTTCCATCACTAGAAGAAATGATAATCGTGTGACATGATAGAAGTGTTAGCTAATGCTACAATGGCAATCATATTGCAACATAAATGTATCTAATCAATATGCTGTACACCTTAAACTTATACAATATGTCAATTATATCTCAATAAAATAAAAAGAACAAAAAAAAAGAAAATACACTGAATAGAAGGTATCCTTCCCACCAGCCATCCAGTTCCCCACCCCCCAAGAGGTAATTAAATTACCAGTTTCTTCAGTGTCTTTCTAGAGAGCTCCTAAACACACATACACACACACACACACACACACACACACATTATGGTACTATACGTATTTCAGTAAATTACTTCAAATTCTCCTTAGAATGAGCTAGACCATAAGTACTTCCTTCATTGGCCCTAATATTTTAGAAATTACAGTGTTTTAGAAGTAATTTTAGAGATAGAAGGATCTTAAACCATCAAGTTCCTTATCACTTTACGGATGAAGAAACTGTGACCCAGAGAGACCTGCCTAAAGTCACAGGGCTAATTAGTACTGCCAGAAATAGAGCTGAGGTCTGCTAACTTCAAATCTCTTCTTTGTCCAAGGTGTACTCAAATTTCTCTACATTCTTCACAATCACCAGGTGTTTAATTTGTCTTAACTGTATGAAGTTGGAAGCAGGAAGTTCCCCTTTGTAATGGATCTTTTCTCAGGGGGATGAAACATTGGTTATTCATGATTAAGCTGTTTAGCCACCATCTGTACAGAGAGATTTGCCCACACCAAACCCAACGAAATAGATACATCATCACTATCATTCTTGGTAATTTCCAAGACACAAAGCTAAAATTTAGTGTAGATACCCAGCCCTTCAAATCATCAGAAGAAAAAGAAATGTTATTATATTATAGACCCTTATATCTTGGTTTTAGTTAATACCAGTTCGTCAACAAACATGTCTCTGTTTATTATATGCCTAGCACTTCATTCAATGTTCAACACAACTGTACTGAACTCCTAATAGGATTAGTAAGACATGCTCCTGAATAAATAATTGTCCTCAATAAACTACCAGGAAATCAGACATGAAAACAAGTAATTAAAATACCTTGCGGTCAATACCATAGTTGTTATGCCAATCCTAAAAGAAAGAAAAAACAATTCCTGGGAGAATTTAGGAGACTTCACTAAGTAGATGATACTTCAGCTGGGTCTAGAATAATAAGCAGTAGTAAGATTACTTAAGTTTTTGTTTAATGAATTCAGTTTCAAAGAGAAAGATAAACTGAATCATACACTTACAGTCTTTGGCAGTTACAGTGAAGGTCACAAACTGTGGCACAATGTATTAAAAAACTGAATGTGAACTCTTTCAGACAGGTCACAGAACCTCCAGTGTAGCCCCAGATTCAATATATCTGCTTCTCTCATTCATGTTGCATGCGTGGCCTCCAAAGACATATTTGAGTTTGCAACCCTGACTAACGTAATGCAAATGATAGAGGGGAATGAGAGGAGGGAAGGAGAAGAAAGAGGCATTTTAAAAACCTTCTGAGTTTTGATGGCCAATAGGCATATGAAAAAGTGTTCAACATCACTAATCATCAGGGAAATGCAAATCAAAACGACACCAAGATATGCCCATTAGAATGGCTATAATCACCAGGACAAAAAACAACAAATGTTGGAGAGGATGTGGAGAAATGGGAACCCTCATACACAGCTGGTGGGAATGCAAACTGGTGCAGCCTCTATGGAAAACGGTATGGAGATTCCTCAAAAAATTAAAAATAGAAATACCCTATGATCCAGCTCTCCCACTACTGGGAATATATCCAACGAACCTGCAATCAACAATCCAAAGAGGCTTATGCACCCCTATGTTCATTGCAGCGTTATTCACTATAGCCAAGAAGTGGAAGCAACCCAAGTGTCCCTCGACTGATGACTGGATCAAGAAAACGTGGTGTGTATATATATATATATATATATATATATATATATATATACTACTCAGCCATAAAAAAAGACAAAATTGTCCTATTTGCAACAACATGGATGGACCTGGAGGGTATTATGTTAAGTGAAATAAGCCAGAAAGAGAAAGACAAACACGGCATGATTTCAATCGTATGTGGACTGTAAACCAACAGATGGTCAGAAAGAACTGTACTGT
This sequence comes from Diceros bicornis minor, assembly GCF_020826845.1. NCBI lineage: Eukaryota > Metazoa > Chordata > Mammalia > Perissodactyla > Rhinocerotidae > Diceros > Diceros bicornis. Next base: position 31,388,152 of record NC_080758.1, on the reverse strand, counting down.
GGTTACCAGGGGCAAGAGGGGTGGGGGATGGGCACAAGTGGTGAAGGGAGAAATATATATGGTGATTGACAAACAAAAACGTACAACCAAAATTTCACAATGTTATAAACTACTAAGACATCAATAAAAAAAAAAAAAACCTTCTGAGTTTTGAGAGCATTATAAGGGCTTAGAGTTTCTTGTTTAAATCTACTTTCCACTTTTGGAATCAGAATATCAAACCTACAAAACTAGAAGATTGAACAGGAAAAAGCAGCAAATAATAAAAAGATAGCTTTAGACGATGAGGCTAGGCTCACTGAATAGCTAAGTGAACTCACCTGCTACCACAAAACTCAAAGTGTAAGTAATATGAATCCATGCCTCAGCAAAATTACATATTGCTACACATTTTGGACCACCAGGATCCTTCTAAGACCATTAACCCGCATGTGACAACGTGTGGATTATCACGCAATATGACAGAAATAAGAACAGGATCTAGACCTAGATCAGCTTTGGGGCAGTCAGGAAGGTAATGCTAATTGGAGGAAATGATTCCTATCTAAGAAATTAAAATGCCAGGTAAAGAACAGGGAGATGGGCAGTTCAGCCAGAGGCAAAGGGCCTGCAAGAGTGCAGCACAACCAAGGGCAGTAGACACAGGGAAAAGGTAAAGCTAAAGGGTTAAGAGGGGTTGGATCGCAAAAGCTTTCTCTGATGAAGAGTGTGGATCTTATCCAGAGGACGTGAAGCTGGGAAGTGCTGTGATTAGATAAGGAAGTCAAAAAGATCACTCTTGGCAGCAATGTGATAAATTACCTGGAACAAGGAGCTAATAATGAGTAGACAACTGGGGAACCCGCAGCAGTCATCTAAGTGAGGCGAAACCTGAACTAAGGGACAGAAGAGATGGGGGCAAGTAGGCAAATGTGAGAAATATTAAAGGTAAAACAGAAGGAATGCATCACCAACCAGATGAACATCATCATCCAAGTTTCTAGTTTGGGGGACTGGGTTGTGTCATTCATCAGGATAGAATATAAAAATACAAACACATTTAAAGAGAAAGTGAGGTCAGTCCTGAGGCTGCCGTAGGTGCCTGGGAAACAGCATTGGGCTGTTTGGGCTACTGGAGATGACCAGTAGGTTGTTGGCTATCATCCAATCTATGCTGAGGACAAATTTTTTAATTAGCTAGGAGATGGAAGCTGAAACCATGGGCAGAGGCATGTGCTTCCAGGAAGAATGTGTAGGATGAAACACAAGAGGGCTGAGGATGGAATCTTTGGTAAGTCAAAAAAAGAGTGGCCAGAGAAGAGGGGCCTAAGGGAACTGAGGAGGGGCCACAGAGGTACAGAAAAGAGTGTGTCACAGAACTCCAGGGAAGATAGTTTAGGGAGTAAATGCTATACAGTTTATCACATTTACTCAATTCTTCTCCCTCTCTCTTCCCTCTCCCATCCTTCCCAAATTTTCCCGTTAAAACCAGAAGATTAAAATTTATTCTACGATAATTCATACAGCTACACTGCATCCAAAAAACCAGAAAGGAAAGACAGTTATAATCAAGATCATTATAATATTTCCTAACATTTATTGAAGGTTTACTATGTGCTAAGGACTGTACTAAGCACTTAACATGCACTATCTAATCCTTAAAACAAACATGCAGTAAAAGAGTACTACTGTTGAACCCATTTACTAGGTGAGGAAAGTGAGTGTCAGAATGGTTGAGTGCTTTGCCCAACTTCACAAAGCCCAGCAGGCTTGGGATATAAACCCTAGTCACAGCCAACTCCCCAAATTAAAATAACTGTAAGGCCTGATAAGGAACATATGAAAGAAATACAAAATCCAATTTGACTTGGGAAAAAAATTAAGAGGTTAATTAAAAAAAAAAAAAGTACAGGGGTTGCAATACAAACCCCAGACATGGATTCTCCATTGATGCTGAATTCAGGACTCTAATAAAAGGAAGGGCACTTCATTCTGGAAACACAGAGCCCTTAGTTCTCTTGTCTCAGTCTTGATCCTCTGACCAATAAATAGCTGTATCATGGTCCTATATTTTCAATCCAGTAACTTTGGCTCTGTTAGATGGTAAAGCTGTCCTCCTTAACGGGGTGAGCAACATTACAACTCCTAAAGAAAAAGAAGTGAGCAACAAGACAAGGTATGTCAAACCCATGGTACTAATACTTTTGAGTTAAGTTTAGGACATGTGTTTTTTAAATGTTGGTAATCCCGATTCAGCTAATGAAAAGCACTGTAAGTCTTAAGAGAACCTGGTCTACTACATCTGTAAGTTTAACTTCTGAGTACTGCTGAAGTGCTTAAGGAGATTCTGCTTGTTAAGGTAGTAACTCTGACCTGTCAAGGACTGGTTTTGCTTGACAATGTATACATGTATTTTAAATATCTAAGGAAATTTAATTCACTAACAAAAGGGTATGGAGAAATTTAATCTGTTAAACTTGAATTACCATTAATTAAAGAGCCAGTGAAAGTTACTGTTCTCATTTCTATACAAAAATTACAATGCTTACAATAACAAGACTAAAGGAAAACTAGGTTTTTAATTTGCCACTCAAATAAATTGAATATTAATTTGAAACCCAAGTAATTTTAAGTAGACCTTCTATGCACAAAAGCCCCATTCAGATATTAAAAAACTCACAGATAACCGAGCTGCTTTGTTATCCACTACTTGCTCTACAACAGCCTTCTTCAAAGTAGAACCTTTGAAAACTAAGTGCAACTAAGTATGAATTGTTTAAGCAATCTCTCCCATTAACACTGTAGAAACAGAACTGAACTCCATATAACCCCCCACCCAAAGGTAAGAACAGCACATCTCAATCTGCCTTAACACTCACCCCTTTGGATAAACATAAAACTCCCATATCTTCCTTTATTGTTAGTTGAAATGTCAAACTTAAGTAACTCATATTGTATGGTGCATACTATTTCTGGAAGGTTTCACAAGTACTATTCATAGTACCTGGGGATGCCTCTGGGCAACCTGGAAGATGAGGGAAAGAGAATTACCTTTTACTGTATATTTTTAGTTCTATTTGAATATTTTAATATGTACATGTATTAATCATTCAAATATATACATGATTTTAAATGAAACAAAATTTTAAAATACAGACACTGACTGAAAAACATAAAATCATGTTTTTTATTTTTTAAAAAAATGCTTTTGCAAACTTACCTCCTCCCCACCATAGTCAGCCACCGTTGAGAATTACTGCCTTAGAGGGTCACAACTGCTGCCAATAGCACTATTGCTAACTGACTATGAACAACAGGAAGAAAAGGGATCTTCTATGACTTCTACCAACTAGTAGCAAGATCCTGGGCCAGGCTAACACCCCAGACTGGGGATAGAGAGAAACACCAGCTGGAAGTCACCATGAATTGAGCCTCTGTTAACAAAGTGAGCAGGTCCAGATGGGAAGTAAGGAGCACTGGGAGGAGGGGTCTCACAGACAGAGTGGGCAGGAGGCACTGATTCAGGGACTGGTCTCACTCCCTGAAAGGTGGGTGAAGCATTCTTATCACTGGAGACATGGAAAGGGCCACTAGGAGAACAGAAGCATCCCTGTAAAAGCTCTGTTCCATACCCCACCCCCAGTTCCTCTTAGAACACTGGAAGTCCTGGAACCATTCCACACTGCTCTGGTAAGAGTACTGCTGATACATCAACGGAAGACATCCTCTTTATTAATGGGTAGCATTATGGATTTACAACACTGTATTAAGGCCCCTGTCAACCAATGTTTGAAAACTAATTGCTGGTTAAGCTATTTGTCAATCAATATTTGAGATCTACTTGCACAATTCACAGCAGCTAGGTTTCAACTTCTTCCCATACACAAAAGTTCAGTTCACTAACAGTCATCTCTTCCAAAAAGCCAGAAATCTGGAACCACTAATGCTTCTACTGATTTAAGCATCCATCTTCTACTGATTTAAATCATCCATCCCCATCACCCCACTACCCCAAACCAAGAACACCATCATCCCTGACCAAATCTGTTCTTGTTGTTATGAGTGGGGTCGAGGCGATTCTGACTCCTAGTGGGCCTGTGCACAGCAAAGTGGAACCCTGCCCAGTCTTTTTGGCCATCCTCTCACCTTCCAGCACTGTATTAGTCAATGCTCTGCTGCTACTTGTAGGGTTTTCATGGCCAATTTTTTCAGAAGTAAGTGGCCAGGCGCTTATTCCTAGTCTGTCTTAGCCTGGAAGCTCCACTGAAACCTGTCCACTGTGGGTGACCTTCCTGGTATTTGAAATACCGGTGGCACAGCTTTCAGCATCACAGCAACACGCAGCCACCACAGTATGACAATCAACAGATAGGTGGTGTGGTTCCCTGACCAGGAAAGGAACCCTGGCCACGGCAGTGAGAGTACCAAATCTTAATCACTAGACCACCAGGGCTGGCTAAATCAGCTTCTAACAATCACCAAATTAATCTCTATGCTCTGTCCAGTCCATTCTCAACAGTAATGACAATCAAACCTTTTGACTGCACACCAGCCAATCAATCAATCCATAAATGCACACATTTTCACATATGTTCACCTATAAATATGACAAAGGTACTAATACATAATGAATACTACAAAACACCCATTCATTTTCAAATGAAATAAAATAATGATTGCAATTTTTATATGGGTAAGTATAAAAACCATTAATGCTATCACTAAAATAATATTAAACTTGTTTTAAAAATATTTTAGTGTGATCCATATGATCAAATATTTCTTATTATGCTTGAAAAATCTCTTTTTAATACTTTATGACAGAGCAATCGGAGAGTCTGATTTCAAGTCAATACTTAGTTTTAATGGTTGTCACAGCCAAAAAGAAACATGGGTCCAAAAGGAAGAGGTGCTATAGCTGTGCTAACTAAATTGTGGTATTTACTTTTCCAATTCCTTCCAATTATACAAACATTTTCCCTTAAATTTGGCTAGCAAATGTCCGTCTTCCTTGATGCAGTTACTCTTGAAAACTAATCAGATGTTGCTTTTATTATTTCTAACAAATGGATCTGAAACCCACTAAAACTATTGTCATGGATTATTTTCTTTTTCAACTTTTTTTTTTTGGAGGAAGATTGGCCCTGAGCTAACATCTGTTGTCAATCTTCCCCCTCCTTTCCCTTCTCCCCAAAGCCCCAGTAGAGCTGTATGTCACAGCTGTACATCCTTCTAGTTGCTCCATGTGGGACGCTGCATCAGCTTGGCTTGATGAGCGGTGTGTAGGTCCACGCCCAGGATCCAAATCGGCGAACCTCGGGCCGCCGAAGTGGAGTGCATGAACCTAACTGCCATGCCACCGAACTGGCCCCTCTTTTTTAACTTTTTACTATGGGAATTTTGAAACACAGAAAAGTAGAGTGAACTCTAAACTCTTATATACTTATTATCCAGCTTTGATAATTTTCAATATATGGTAAATCATCTATAACCCTCCAAAAACAATGAATTATTTTAAAGCTAATTCCAGATATCATATAATTTCATCCATAAATACTTCAGTACTTATCTCTAAGAGAAAAGAGTCTTTCCTTTTAATATAACTATACTGCTATTATTACAACTTAAAAAAATGAAAATAATTGTTTAAAAATCATCTAATACACAGGTGGTATTGAAATTACTCCCAATGGTCTCATAAATATCTTTTTATAGTTGGTTTGTAAGAAAAAGGATCTAAACAAGGTCTACACATTACATTTAGTTAATATGTCTCAAGTCTTTTCTAATCAGTAAGAGTTCCTCCAATTTTTTTCCTGCCATTTATTTGAAGTAACTGGGTCCATGTGTCCTATAGAATTTCTCACATTCTAAATTTTCTAATTACATTCTGTAAACTGGTTGCTAGATCTAGAAGCTTAATCAGAGTCAGGTTTGACATGATTTTGCGGGGGCAAGAATATTTAATGAATGGTGTCATATTTTTCCTATTGTACAACATCAGAGGAACATAGGGTTTGGCTGTACGCATTTTAGAGAGGTTATGATTGATCAGAAGATTGTCAGTCTTATCCTTCTGACATAAACTTCCTCAATGGTTTTAACAGCCACTGATGATCAATGCCTAGGTCCTTCATTTCATTAGATCATCTGGAAATTTTCTTAGAAATACATTTGGAGATTTTTATCAGGTAAAAAATTTATGTTTCCAAATTTTTCATGTGTAAAATTATGAGAGTCTTTATAGGTTTAACAAAATCACAATGAGCTCATCAGTCATTAGGGAAATGCAAATCAAAACCAAAATGAGATACCACTTCACACTCACTAAGATGGCTATAATCAAAAAGAGAGTAACAAGAGTTGGTGAGGACACGGAGAAACTGGAACCCCTGTGCCTTGCCGCTGGGAATGTAAAATGATGCAGTTGCTTTTGAAAACAGTTTGGCAGCTTCTCTAAAAGTTAAACAGAGTTATTACCATTTAACCCAACAATCCAACTCCCAGGTATATACCCAAGAGAAATGAAAACATGTCCACACAGTATCTTGTAAATGAACATTCACAGCAGCATTATTCATAACACCAAAAAGTGGAAACAACTCAAATGTCCACTGATAAATGGATAAACAAAATGTGCTATATTTACACAATGGAATATTATATTATTCAGCTTTAAAAAGGAATGAAATATTGATA